>NC_135882.1:45624265-46155929 GCF_964194155.1 Cetorhinus maximus | reverse complement strand
ACCATACCCCTGCAGATTGTTGCTCTGTGAGTATGGATCGATTTCCCTTAAATCTGGTTTCTGTACCCAGACAGAGCCTTCCAAATCACAACAACTCACTGCGTAAAGAAAGCTCCTCATCCCCCTTCCTGTTTTCTTTGGCCAGTGATGTGAAATGTGTGTCCTCTGATTCTACAGCCTGCCGGCAGTGCAAACGGTTTCTAATTATTTCACCTATCATAATTTTAAACACCTCAGTTAAGCCCTTAACCTTTTCCCCATCTAGACGGGTTATCCCCGGGGATCCCTAAACCTGTTTCCGCAGCAGTGTATCTATGGGCTCCGATCCTAAGTCGTATTGTACAGACGATATCCGAGGCTTAACGGGGATAGCCCCGCAGATATAAAAAAAATCACAAGTAACTATGTTTCTATTTTAAATGCAATTAAACCCGATTAGGGAACATAACGCGGTCCTTGGACTGCATATGTTTCTTGATGTAACTGACCTGCCTCAGCGAAGCTGATGATCTCTGAAGCCTGTTCAGGTTCGTTCAGGTCTGACTTGCTGGATGAAGGTTCTTCCATTTCCACTCCCCCGTCCTCTCGCACCCGCCCTACGTGCAGTTTCTTCAGGGCGTTCAGGAGTGCGGCTTTGGGGACCGGGTGGGTAATGTTGGGCCTGCTCTTCAAGTGCAGCATGTTCAGGATGTGCCTCTTCACGGCTTCCACCAGCTGATTGTCAACGCCGGCTGCGTCCGCGGGCAGCTTGGGCACGGAGCAGCTCGGGCAGTCCGAGCCCGCACCGTCCGGGCCAGGTAACGTGGGAGAAGCCCGCGCCCAAACCCCACCGAGCAGCAGAAATATCCCACCGAGCAGGTAAACTGACATCTTTCTCCAAAGCTTGCCGGAGAGGAGGAGGAGGAAGGCAAAAGTGGGGGGGGGGGGGGGGGGGGGGGCTGGGAGAGAAGTTGCCAAAATAAAAAATATTAGTTTGCAAAGAAAAAAAGTTTGACTGAAGTTTTGTACAACGCGTTAAGAAATGGTTCCAGCTGGATGGCTGGAGGTGGCAGAGATGTTTGTGATTATCCGAGGAGAGGAGATGTTACTCAGCAAAGCAGAGAGGTGTCTCTTTTCGATGTGATGGTCGCAGCTACTGTACAAACTGCTCTCTCTCTGGGACAGCTTCTGTCTGTCTCTGCTTTGCAAACTTTACAGCGGAGAGGTTGAAGTCTCTCTCCCTCTCTCTCTGTCTGTCTCTTCCCCTAGTGCTGACGTCTTGGAGGAGCTCGGCGCTCTGGAGCTGCTTCGGATCCTGGCTCTCCTCTTTGAACTGCTCCAGTCAGAGAGCTTTCGCACTTTTGAGTGAGGGAGCAGAGCGCTCGGTTAGAGCTGACGGGCAGGAGTGTCAGACCGGAACAGATGACAGTGTGTGGGGAGGAGGAGGGGGGAGAAAGGCGGATTCTCCCATCGTCAGGACTGCGTGAGGAGGATGGGAGGGGGTGGGGGGGATTTTGGTCTTTTTACAATTCAGAAATCAAACGTGTGAAGGAAAAAAAAACCGGCAAAAGAAGGGGTGGGGGGGGGGGGGGATGATTGAAGACCGACGTATGCGTCCTTCTGCGTCTTTGCAGCTATTTAACCCATTGGGGAGGGAATTCCTGAAATATTTTAATAGGAAAATCTAAAACAAAAACCGCACACTTATCACCTCAGCCTATAGCTCGGGACCGCCCCCCCTCTCTCCTCTCTCTCTCTCTCTCTCACTCCTGAGCGATACCCCAGCCAGACTGGATGAAGTACAGAGACACTCAGGGCGAGCAGAAATCCTAAACAGATTGGACCTTTTAACAGTTAAAATGTGGAATAATTAAAGTAGTTATTTATAGACGCGCTGACTCTCCCTACAAGGCATAAGCAGAGTGAAAATAAGCAGCTCACTAAACCCCCCACACTCCCCCCCCCCCCGCCCCCCCACCAATCTGTAGATGTAGAAATGCCCATGAATTAAATGCCAGTTGGAGGGTTAGACCTGAAGCCGCTAGAGTTTGGTGTTCTCTTTGTTCCGCGGACACTGCGTCAAAAGAGCGAAAAGCGAGAGGAGACTTGATTGTGAAAGGGTTGGAGTGACCGTGTTAATGCCACCGTAAACACTGACAATTATTCCACAACAGCCCCAGCAATGGGATTTAAACAGGACGGAAAAGGTCAGATTGTCAGGCGCTGGTAGAAAACGGTATTGGTAATACATTTTCATGCAAGCTATTATCGGAAATGATGTGGGGGTTTTACCTAAATCCCCCGGGCATGGATGAGCCTGAAGTACTCGTCGCTGTGTATAAAATGTCAATAAATTGTTAATAATCAGACGCTACTGCTCCTTGGAGAGAGAGAGAAACGTTTATTTTATCTGAAGCGGCTTCAGATTTTGAAATCCATAACAATGATTCATTGCTTAGTACAACAAGTGTCCCATTATTTCTGTCCTCGGGTTACACACATCCACACACACGATGCATGCCGCACGGTAAAATGTCCCATGTCGTCGTTTCCCATCCAGGGTGTATGGAGCGGGTTTTGACAGCCTTCCCTGGTGTTTGACATACCTGTGCATCTAAACACTAAGCTTGTGGTGAAGTCATCGTGTTGAAAAGGACTGAGAGTCAGGCTAATGCAAGGATCTCAGTTGGAATGGCTTATTAAGAATCATGTTGGGAATGCACCCGTTTCTCTGTCTCGCTGTCTGTCTCTCCAGCCTCTCATCTCCCACTATCCCTCTCCATTTCTCCTCGCTCTCTCCCCTCGTCCTCTATGTTTTAAAAATGTAACATTATAGAGACCAAATACATTCAGAAGGCGTCTCTAAATCAGAGCTCGTCAGTCTAATATTGTACTGCTCCCATTGTGATAAACCGCTCACGTCTGTTCTGCCTCACGGGCTGTAGTGAAAAGAAATCATTTTACTGAGTACAGTTGAAACACTTTGTTCACTCTTGATGCTCTTTATTCTGCCCCCAAATATTTTTTGCGGAGCAAAATGAAGCTTTTAACCCAGTCAACTGATCTTGTATCTATTCAGCTATGCTGAATATTTCTGAAAACTCGACCTAATATGTCAGCCCCTTTTCTGGACACAGTTTAACTGGAACCCCCAAATAGGAAGGAACTGGCCTCACGTAAAACGTAAAGGTATCCTGCCAACTGTTGTTTGTTGCCTCATAAACTCATATGTCTGTAATGGTACCAAGTGGTTGTATGTACAAGTGCTTATAAATATACACACAGACAAAAATGCCTGTGCTTCCCAATAGTTTTTATATTGCTGCTATTTCAGTTTGGGAGAAGTGGATTAAATAATGCTGCTGCCAGCTTCCACTCAACAACCCAGTATGTGCTGGACTGTGAGAGTGTTTTACCATTCTGGATGTGTGGAATATTCTGTGCCACTTGTCCTCTAGTGGGTATGTTGTTGTGCACTAATAGTGTCAGTGTTCGTGGATGGTTGTCGTTACTGAGCAGTGACAGTGTACCTTTTGGTGTGACTGGCCCATATGTCTGTATATGAGTGAACATGTATGTGTGAATTTACATGTATATAATATTTTTAATAGATTATATTTGTAAATACCTTTATATGGCTTGAGTGTTTAGATATTTTCGTAGCTACAAAGAGTATATTAATATGGGATCTACATGTTTTCATCGATGTATTCAACTATGTATATATCAAGAAGTTTGAGTGTGGATGTACCTTACTGTAGAGTTTGAGTATTGACATGTTGGGGTGAAGGGGGGTAATGGCCCTTAATTGGGTACTTAAGTGGTCAATTAAGCACCTAGTCGATCCACAAACCTTCTCACTGCTGGCACTATACAATGTTGGTGGGAAGACATTGGCTGCCTTCCTGTTGCCTTCCCTCACCGTTTTTCCAGCCCTCCCAACTCCCAGCCAGTTGCCAATGGGCCATGAAAATTCAGCCATCTGTATGGGATGTTCATCCACACATATGTGTATATGTGTGCATCTGTGAGCATGTTTTTGTATAAGTGTGCATACTTGTCTATATGAAATTATATGTATCTGTAAAAGTGGGCTTGTTTGTAGAGGTGCCATCCCACAAATTTCATTCTCTCCCTGCGGAGAGGTGCTAGGCTTCAGCTTATCCCTCAAATGCCATTGCTGTCCAGTGGAGAGACAGGCCTCAGTTCACCCCTCCATTTTCATTCTGTCTCTGCAGAGTAATTAGACTTTAGCTCAGTCCTCAATACTTATTTTTTCCTTGTGGGGAAGCCGCAGGACTCAACTTACCACCCCAGAAACCGTAAACTTGTCGTGTGAAGGGTTGAGGCTGTAAACTCACACCATCCCATTCCGTGACACAATGCACAGTGTTTCCATGCACCATGTCACCGTACTGCCTTGGGGTTTGGGTGTGGCATGTGCCTTTATGATGTTTGGGTATATTTGATGTGTTTACATCTCTTTGTAAAGCTCAAATGTGTTAGATGTTTGTAGAACTCCCTCTGGACTTTCCATGTAGTTAGATGTGGGTATATGTCTCTCTGGAGGTTTGACTGTGCTTTGATCTCTTCATTTGTTGCTGCAGAGTTTTAGCATGTTTGGATGTTTGTATGATTCTATGAAGGGCTTGGGTGTATTTAGATGTGGCTATCTCTGCCTAGGGGTTTGACTGCACTCAGATTTTTAGACATGCTTCAAGGTTTTAAATGTATTTTCATCTCACTATTTTTCACTGTAGTCCAGGTGACTTAGAAGTGGGCATATATGTGTTCATTTCTCCATGGTTTGAGTGTGCTATAAACTGATTTTATTTACACATTTATGGGGGTCTTGGATTGTTTTGAATGTGGGTGTAGGTGTAAAGAGTTTTTACTGTTAAATGTGTATATGTATCTTCCTGGGTTCTATTCTAAACTTTATGCCCAATGTTTTCTTTTAGTGTTTAAGTATTCTACGTGCCTCAATAGTTTTTTTTTAATTCTTTCATGGGATGTGGGCATCACAGGCAAGGTCAGCATTTGTTGCCCATCCCTAATTTCCCTTAAGAGCAGTTAAGGGTCAACCAAATTGCTGTGAATATGGAGTCACATGTAGGCCAGGCCAGATAAGGATGGCAGGTTTCTTTCCTTAAAGGGCATTAGCGAACCAAATGGGTTTTTACAACAATCAATGACAGTTTAGGGTTATAATTACTGACACTAGCTTTCAATTCCAGATTTTTAAAACTAATTTAAATTCTACCAGCTGCCATGGTGAGATTTGAACCCATGCCCCCAGAGCATTAGCCTGTGCCTCTGGATTACTAGTCCAGTGACAGTACCTATATGCCACTGTCTGCCCAAAATAGTGTCTATTAAAATATAGCTGCATGTGTTTGAACCGTTTGAATTTTTGTATGTGTTGAGTAGTTTGAATGTGTGCACAGTTTCCTATAAGACTTAGTTATTGGTGTATTTGCTTAACATGTTATGTGTACATCCCTCTGTGGATTCAGAGAATGAATGTGCACAGCATATGACTCTGTGAAGTTGAATGCATCTTCATGTATATGGACCTATCTTAAGAATATACTGTGTTTCAAATATATATCTGTGAAGTTAGTGTGAACACATGATGGAGTGCCTCTTTGGATTTCTACCTCTTTTATGCTAACCAATGACAGATTATCAATTATATGAAGGTAATAAGTGCCCACAATAATGAACAGTAACAAAAAAAAGGAAATTTAACAAATCAAATTAAAATGACATTTCTGGAGTGATGATCCAATCCAGTCCCCCTGGCACCCAACCATCATGGGAGGCCTCAAGTATACCAGCAGACACCATATGCTGCCTCTCCAGGTACACCTGGACATGGACATATCCCCAGAAGAAAGACAGGAAGTCAGGCCAAACAATCCCCTTGATGACTGTTTTGGATTTCTAAATCTGTGGAAACATGTACAGTGAAGATATTGCTATGATATGATTTTGCATTAATCAGTATTCAGATACCATAGAGAACTGTAAAATATTTCTGGTCATCTTAGCATATCTAACCAATTCCATCATCTCATCCACGCTTTCCATGCATGTCCTCCCATTTTTTACATGCCTTCCTTGCCATCCTCATCCAATGCCATTCCATCCTTCCTGTCATCGCCTAACTCCCATGGAGGGCCCATCCCAAGGAATGCTCAGCCCATGCCATTCCATCCTTCGCAGGTCACTCCTCCAATGTCATCCCCTCTCTCCTACTCCCTCCATGCCGTCCATCTCATGCCATCCCTCTCATGCTATACCCATCCCATTCCTTTCATCCCTCATATCATTCCGTCCCATCCCCAATCCCACTCCTTCTCCCTGTGCCATCCCCATCCCTCCCTTGCCTTTCTATTTCCATCCCATACCTCCCAAGCATCCCACCCCAAGCCATTTTCATCCCCTCCTCCCATGTGCCTCTCTCATGGTGCGTCCCACCCCATGCTATTACCCACACCCCAATTCCTCCAGCCAGGGTTAGTTTTGTCAAGCTCCCCTTACCTTCTGCTATTCCTTTTCTCTGCCAACGGCCTTGACCCAGCCACTATTGCTGCTGCCACCACCAACCATTGACAGCCACGTGCTCCAGTCTTCTGCATGTCCCATGTGTCTCTGTACACCAACCAATCAGAACAGTGTGGAAAGACAAAAGCTGTATATTATTATCATAGATTTGTATGCATGTATCTGTAGTCCAAAGTAAGCATTCCCATCTCTTGAGCCCAAACGTGGTATCTTTAAGTCCCACACTAGAGGCTTACACATAATTTAGGCTGACACTACAGTACTGAAGGAACTTTGCACTGCACTGGCAAAGGTATTGTCTTTTGGATGAGGCACTGAACTAAGGCTCCATCTATGCCCTCAGATGGACATAAGATATCCCATTTTAATATTTTGAAGAGCCGAGGGGTTCTCCCTGATGTTCTAGCCAATAACTATCATTCAATCAACTTCATTAAAACAAATTAGCTGATTATTTATCTCATTGCTGTTTGCAAATTGGCTGCCATCTTTCCTTATGTTACAGTCGTGACTACAATGGTTGGAGTCATACCTATCACAACAGAAGATGGTTGTTGTTGTTGGAGGTCAATCATCTTAGTCCCAGGACATCACTGCAGGAGTTCCTCAGGCTCAACCAACTTCAACTGCTTCATCAATGACCTGTTCGCTGATGATTGCACAGTACCATTTGCAACTCCTCAGATACTGAAGCAGTCTGTGCCAATATGCAGCAAGACCTGACAAAATTCAGACTCGGGCTGATAAGTGGCAAGTAATATTCACCCCACACATGCCAGGCAATCACTATCTCCAACAAGAGAGAATCTAACCATCTCCCCTTGACAATCTATGACATTACCATTGCTGAATCCCTCACTATCAACATACTGTGGTTACCATTGACCAGAAACTGAAGTGAACCAGCCATATGAATACTGTGGCTACAAGAGCAGGTCGGAGGCTGGGAATTCTGAGATGAGTAACTCACCTCCTGACTCTCCAAAGCCTGTCCATCGTCTACAAGGCACAAGACAGGACTGTGACGAAATGCTTTCCACTTGCCTGGATGAGTGCAGCTCCAACAACACTCAAGAAGCTCGACGCCATCCAGGACAATGAAGTCCGCTTGTTCAGCCACCCAAGCACCAATTTAAACATTCATTCCCTCTGTTACCGATGCACAACAGTAGCAGTGTGTACTACATACAAGATGTATTGCAGCAACTCACCAAGGCTCCTTCGATATCACCTTCCAAACCTGCAACCTCTACCAGCTAGATGGACAAGGTAACAGGTGCATAGGAACACCACCACCTGCAATTTCCCCTCCAAGCCACTCACCGTCCTGACTTTGAACTATATCACTATTCCTTCACTCTCACTGGGTCAAAATCCTGAAACTCCCTTCCCAGCAGCAGTGTGTGTGTGTACTTGCACCAGATGGACTGCAGTGAATCAAGGCGGCAGCTCACCAGCACCTTCTGAAGGGCAATGAGGGATGGGCAACAAATGCTGGCTTATCAAGCAACACCCGCATCCCATGAAAGAATAAAATTAGTACTACAGTGCCTGTAAACCGCTTTGCGACATTATGAAATTGTGAAAGGTTTTTTCTTTTATTTAGTTATTTCTGTCTCCATCCTCACTTCAGAAGATTGAGCATGCATAAATTCCTTGTGTATTTTTGATTTGTATAAATGTCTCTGCATTTTGACAGTAAATAGTTGTATTTGCGATGCACCAGCAGCATCCTGATCCATTGATGATGTTGACTGTATGAGGGGCTCTCTGGGTTATATTAGTGAGATAGAATTGCAACAATGTATCCCTGGGCAGTGACACCAGCACTTTTAGGCACTTACCCAGCTCCACAGAATCAAATGCTCAGAAACCTTTTTGGAGATATTTGAAATAAATGTTCCAAAGTGTGCATATTTGCCAGACTTCCCTCCCATAAATAGAATACCACATGTTAATCCATTTGATGTGGAAAATATCCCACTCGTGACCTGACTAGCAGAACCTACTCAAAATTTTATTGCTTATGGGTTACAAGGCGAGGTCACTGATGGAATATTTTCCACATCCCACAACAGAACATGTGGTTTCCTTACATATAAGATATTGCAGTAATGCAAGAAGGTTACTATTAATCTTTCAGGATGTTAAAACCTGCAACATAGAAATGCAACAATCACTAGCGGGTCTGCCAGCTCTTTCATAAAACTGAAGGAACTTGGTAAAAGATCAGCTGTGTATTATTCATCCTTCGGGCCAGCCTCACAAATGGCCTCAGCAAGTTGCACATGATAACTTTGTGCGCTTGCGCTGCTAATGTTTTAATCCTATTCAATAGTCAAAAAACCCATTCGAGTAAAAGGGAAATTATATAATTTTATATTTATATAATGGTTTTCCCATCCTCAGGATAGTCCAACTTCTAGTACTGGATGAGCAGAAATTTCCTTCAATTAAATATAGGGAAGACATGAGTTATTGCCTTTGACCCTTGTGACAAACTCCGCTCCACAGCCACTGGTTCCATCCCTCCTCTTGGCAGCTGCCTGAGGCTGAACCAGACTGTTTGCAACTTTGGTGTCATATTTAACCCTAAGGTGAACTTCTGCCATCACTAAGACTGCTTATTTCGACCTCTGAAACACAGGTCAACTCAATCCCTGTCTCAATTCATAGGCTGCTGATACCCCTTGTTACTTCCACTGTTGACTATTCTAATGCACTTCTGGCTAGCCTCCCACATTGTACCCTCCATAAACTTGAGGTTATCCAAAACTCTGCTGCCTATGTCCTACCTTGCATCAAGTCCAGTTCAGCCATCACCTGTGTGCCTGACATTGTCTCCCGTTTAAGCAATGCCTCAATTTTAAGATTCTCATCCTTGTTTTCAAACCCTTCATGGCTGCACCATTTCCCAAGTGTGTAATCCAAAAGCCACAACCCTTCGAGATATCTTTGTTCTTCTAATTCTGGCCACTTGATCATCCCCAATTTTAATCGCTCCACTGTTGGTGGCCGTGCCTTCAGCTGTCTGGACCCTAAACTCAGAAATTCCATCCCCAATCTCTCTGCCGCTTTACTCCTTTAAGGTGCTCTTAAAACCTACCTCTTTGGCCAGGATTTTGGTCATCTGCCCTATTGACTCTTTATATGTCATATTTTGTTTTATAATGCCCCTGTGAAGTACTTTGGGATGTTTTATTATATTGAAGGCACTGTATAAATGCAAGCTGTTGTTGTTGCACCAATAAATTACTTTTTGGAGTACGGACATTGTTGTTCTAAACGGAAATGTGACAACCACACAAGTCCCACAAAAATACAAATGAATGCGTGACCAGGTCATCTGATTTTGGTGGTGTTGGTTGAGGGAGTAATATTGGTCAGCACCACGGCAGAAGTGTCTGCTCTTCTTGATGTATTCCTTTTGCATCCAGTTGAGAAGGAAGACACAAACTTGGGTCAAACCAAAGGTCACAGCAGCATTAGTGAGGACTGAAAGTGTCAGCCCAGCTCATGGTGGTGCTTGAACCCATAATATGCTGACAGCAAAGATGAGAGTGCTATTGCCTGAGCCAAGCTGACAAAAACACCTACAACGTGCTAATAGATTCTATTTACTGTAATGGATACATGTCAGAAAGCTACTTTTTAAGTTTTCATTACACCACTTCTACCAAAGACACAGTACTAAGGATACAAACTCTAAAAATCTATTATTGCAATCTCAGGTATGTAGGCAGCATGGTGATGAAACTTGTAATTCAAATGGAGGAGATTGTTCATATTCATAACCTTAAACCAACTCCCTTTGATGTTTACAACTTTATTGGAATCTCAGTTGAATAACAATCTTTATTCCCAGATATTTATTGTACAAGTATACATGATTACAATATGACTTGGGGAAAAAAAAAATTCCCAAAAAAGCAAATGCTCGTAGGGCAGGATTATTCGCTTGGCGTGTGGGCACTCGCCCGACACTCTCGAGCATAAAATGGCATGCAAAGATGTCAGGTGAGTGTCCCGACATCATCGCGCACTCATGCGGTATTTTGGTCGGTGGGTGCACACGGGTGCCCTAGCTGCACCCACCATTAGTTAAGAGGTCACTTAAAGCCATTAAAAAGCCAACTGATGCCGATTTAACATTGCCCATGCGATTTCACGCTTGTCGCACGGGCAAAACGGGCAGGCGGCCAGCTGACATTTTCAAAAGCCTCATCCATGGGCAGGGTAAAAGGGGTCAGCAGCATTGCCACTGTCAGTAATGGGGAGTTTGGTAGATAGTTTGCTGCTAGTGACTTATCGGTACTTGGCAGATTCAACTCTGTTCAGGGCGTCATTCTTAGCATTTCCAGGTTTCATTTCAGGAATCCTTGGTATCTGCAAGGCCCTGGGAGCATTCAGACCGTGTAGACCCTTCCAAGTATCAGGCAGCCTTCTGTTACCCTGATAATGGGGATTGTGGTCTCTGCTAGAGGCACCTCCTCTGAAGAGGAAGAGAGGGGCAGAAGGGGGAGGAGGCCAGGTGTCCCTATGCAGCTTCCAGGGGAGGGACCTGTGGGAGGAGAGGTACAGGCACAAGGGGCGCAGGGCCAGCAGGAGGTCCAAGGTGGAAGGGGCCGCAGAAGATGCCACTATCCTGCTGCCAGGGTTTACAGGCCATGATGCAGCTACCTCAATATGTCCAAGGTGCAATGCCGAAGAAGGTTCCACCTCTCAAGGGACTCCATGACCTCCATTTGTCAGATGATATGCCTCTGGCTCTTTTCAGGGCTCAGTGGGGGATCTGTGTGGAGTGTCCCAATCAACTATCCACATTTGCGTCAAGCGGGTGACAGAAGCTCTAATCAGGCAGGTGCTGACCTTTATTCTTTACCGTATGGACGAGGTCAGCCAGGCTGAGCGAGCCAGAAGCTTTGCAGCTATTGCTGGGTTCCCCCGCATCCAGGGTGCCACTAGCTGCACACATGTGGCCATCAAGGCACCAGCTGGGTGCCTTTGTTAACAGGAAGAGGCTCCACTCCATGAACATGCAGATAGTGTGTGACCACAGGATGCAGATTCTACAAGTCTGTGCAAGGTACCCAGGCAGCTCCCATGGCGCCTACATCCTCAGACACTCCCAGGTGCAGAGGTTCTTCAGTGCTCCAGCCCGACTGGATGGATGGCTGCTGGGTGACAAGGGTTATCCGTTGAAGAGGTGGTTCATGACGCCTCTCCGCCACCCAAGAACAGAGGCAGAGCAGCGGTACAACAGGAGCCATGCCTCCACAAGGCTGTTGATAGAGAGGACCATCGGTCTTCTCAAGATGCCCTTCCGATGCCTGAACCGTTCAAGAGGTGCACTACAATACCCCAGAACGGGAGTAACTTATAGTGGCTGCATGCTGCAATCTGGCACTGGCGAGGGGGGGCCCACTGGAGGAAGAGGATGTTGACACAGCTGCATCGGCCACAGATGATGAATCCAGTAGTGAGTCAGAAGAGGAGCACGGTGAGGAGAACGCTGAGGGCATGGAGGTAGACCTCAGTAATCTCCAGGGAGGCAGGGACACCAAGGACGCCTTGATCCAACGCTCCTTCAGCTAGGCTGTCAAAGATCAGCTTCAACCTCATGCCAGAGCTGCCGCCTCCATCCCAGATGTCTGAAATGATCCTGACATTTGCACCCAAAGTCTACTCAATGCCTGTGCAGTAAAGTATCCAGCCACTCATGTCCAGCATTACATACTGGCATACCCTACACCAGAAAGAAAAAAGGTGAAGCGTATTCAGGCCATCAGAACCAAAGCAAATTTAATGTTATTGTCACATTGAAATCATTGTGACCTTACAATTACTGGTGTTGATGTCCACACCAGCAGACATATAAACCAAACATACGTGAACAGAAAATTACCCATGAACCGTCCCTCTTGTGCTCATGGGGCCTTAAATTTACATTTCCGAGTGCTACATATTGATGACCCCACCTCACTGGCACCGGCATTGGAGACAGCCTGTTGACCCTGCTGTCTTGTTGGCCTTGATGACCTTGTCGGTTGTCCACTTGCCAGTGGAGTCTGTGCTGGTCCCGCTTGGGATGGAGCGGCCAGTGCCACGGCTGACATCTCCCCAGTCATCGCAGCCTCATCAGATGCCACGGTCACTGGCTGAGGGGCGGAGGAGCTGCTGCCATCATCCAGAACACCCTGAGAGGAGCCCACAGAGACAACAAGCAGCTTGTGCACCAATGTGAGGTTGCTATGGACCTCCCTGCTCAACATTGATGGACGGGCACCTAGTTGGGATGCTGGGTGCCTCATCCATCTCCCACACTGACACTGACCACCTGAGGTTATTGCCTGTGAGAGAGCTTGCAGGTCCAAGCGTAACCCCAGGAACCCCTGATTCTGTCCCTGGAGCAGCCTCTCCATGAGAGTTGCCACTCTCTCCATGGAGGAGGCAGTGCGCTCGGCCATGAGGGTCAACGCAGTGCTCATGCTCCACATGAACTCCTCTGTAACAGAGACCATGGCATGCAGACCCTCATGGATCTCCACCAGATCCTCCAACACATCCCGCTGGACATCCAGCATCTGCCACCTAATGGACGACTCCAGAGGCTCATCATCTGCCTTCGACTGAGCATCATCCTGGTCCCCAGTGCACTCTCTGCCTCTGGCTGCACCTCAAGCGAGTGTGAAGTGCTTTCACCAATGTGCACCGACGTTCTAGCCACCAATCTAATGCCCACTGAGGTGCTGGTATCTGATCTGGTACCTGGTTCAAAGAGTAGGTGTGACGCAGGTGCAAGTGAAGCCCAGTGGTCCTCTGGCATCAGGGATGGTCCTTTGGGGTCCAGATAGCGAATGCGTGCTGGAAAACCTAAAAGGGAGAACAAGGGCATGTCATTAGTTAAAATCATCACTGTGTATGCCAGGCACCCTGTGAGACAATGGAGATCTACATCATGGTGCCATCGTCTTTCAATGATCAATGGGGACTCCAGGTTTGAGGCTCCCATCAATGAAGAGACTACACAAGAATGTTTGCACAATCCAAAACTCTCACCTCTGTGCGCTGCACTCTTACCTTTGTCTGGCACCCCCGCCTCTCCACGCCCGGTCGTATGTGGAGTGTGCCGGCACTCCAGCTCAAGGGCGTCCTGCTCAAACTTGCTGAGCAGCAGCAGGTTGGATGCGCCTCCACCTGTATGTGCCCTCTCTGATTGGTTATGGCTCATCTTCCCCTGAAAGGACAGAGGAGCATTGATTAGTCCACTCTCTACCTGCAGCACCATTGCAGCCTGGCCAACCCCAGCTGGGGAACACCTCGCAGGGCACATGAGAGTTGTGGCCCTCGAGCTGCAAGGCACTCAGTCCAAGCAGCCAGGGTTCAGCCCCCTGGCCAGCTCCGGCATTATTGACAGTTGGCACTCAGACTCTAGCACCCCTGGGGTCCACAGCGGGGGGCAGCCACACCTTAAAACTTCTGCACACTGACCCATGCCAACACGGTACTCACCCTTCCTGAGCACAGCAGGTCATTGAACCTCTTCCGGCACTCCATCCATGTGCGCCGCACCACGTCATGGCTGCTCACCAGCTCTGCCACCTCCTCCCATGCCCTCTTTGTGAGGTGTGGTGGCTTCCTCCTCCCATCTCTGGACACGTGTCCTTCATGGCAGCCACCTCCTCCAGGAGGGCAGCAAGGCACTCATCCAAAAAATAGGGGGCCGAGTGCCCACCCAATCTGCCCTCCTGCCTGGTGTCTCCAGCCGCACTCGACTCCATCAAGATAACGCAGAGCAGATGTCCTTCCATGGCAGGCTTTCTGGGGCTGCCTGGGCCGTTTTTAAAGCGGCTGCTGGGTCGCCATTGGACCCAGCGGCCGACAGGCCCCCCCCACCCCCGCTTGGCCCTTCCTGACAAGTGAAAAGCTTTGTTTCAGGCTGGATACGCCTCAATTGGCCCACCAGCGTGAAATCGCGGTTGGGGGTCAATTGTGGGCAGCCGACCATTTGCCAGCCGCTCCCGGTCCTACTGGCCCTGACCGCCCACCGACCTCAAATTCTGCCCATAATGGGCTGGATTTTGTCAGGAAGATGTGGCCCTGGCAACAGGCTGGAAAGCCGAGGGCAAGCCCTCCCCTCAGCCATTTGGGGGAGCTCCAGCTGAACTTTGGCATTCGGGCAGCTAAGAGCTTCTGTTGGCGTTCCCATTCTTTTAAGGAATGGGATCCCGCTTCCAAGAGCTGCCTGCCAATTGGAGGGCTGGCAGCTCATCGGTCTCAGCAGCGCCACTGGGTCATGTGGTCACTGCTGGGACTTCACCCAGCTTGGAGATTGACACTGGCCTCAGGTGAAGCTAAGTGGGGTCAGAGGTGGCGTTACTGCTATGGGATGATTTTGAGGGAATCCCCCAGAGGAAGGCTGCCAGGGTTTACAAGGCTGTCTTCCCCATGCAGCGGAGAGTGCACCGGCTGCCAGCAAAATGCTAGCGGTGGCAGGAATAAGCCATTAATTGGCCTCTGAGTGGAAGGGCCATCATCCACCTTCCCTGACGCTGGCAAAATGTTATGGGGGAGGGAAGGTGACCGGCATACTCCACCACCCACCCACCACCTAACCACACTCACGTCACCACCCTCCCTCACGATTATTTGCCCCCCTGCCTCCTGTCCCACTCCTGGAGGCTCCATTAAATTCAGTCCATTGATACAAATCCCAGGGGATAGAAACATGGTCTGGCTTCACCTGATGCTGCTTTCAGTAAAGTATTTGCCTGTGTTTAAAGGAAATCAGTATAAATGAGTGGAACAAAATGACTGACATAAGCTCTACAGCCCTCGCCAAACACATGTTCTGAATTGCCTGAAACTCTGTCCACCTTTGTCTTGTCAGAGCTACAGTTTTATTCCGGAACAAACGTTCGCAGAGTAAATCCTTTTGGCTGAAGCTTTTCCCCTTACTCTGGTACACAAGTTCAGTTTAAAGACTCAATTCAGAATACCTTTACATAACTTATGCCACATTTACCTGGAATAGTTTGTAGATATTTATTTTGGAAACCATGAGGGCTTTACCCAAAATTCTACTTGTTTCAAACCACATTACAGTTAGTTAAGTTAAAGTGAGCTAACAGTAAGGATTTTGCTACAAATTTGAATGGAAGCAAAATGAATTTTACATATTTGCATATTTTTTGTTTTGCAGATTCAGCTTTTAGTCCTATGTTTCAGAATACTCACCTCTCATTTGAGAGAACAATTAATAGTTGCATCTAGAGTAATTTTTAATTTACATTTAAAAAGCATAATTTTAAATGACTGGTATAAGTGAATCGAAAGTGATGGTGCCAAATAATATCTTTAGTGCTGAAAATTCATTGAGATTCTATTTATTGGAGCACATCTGTTATCTCCGTTATAGGATCACATCCACAATTACATTATAGAAACAAGTCTAATAATTCAGTTATAGAAGCACACCTAATCCCTCCAGTACCAGAGCACATCCAGTCCCTCAATTAAAGGAACACATTCAATTGCTTGATTGCAGGAGCAAATCCAGTCTCTCATTTAAAGGAGTACTTTCAGTTAAACCATTATACAAGCACATCCAATGTCTTGGTTATAGGAGCACATGCTATCACCCAATTATAGGAACATGTCCAACTCTGTCCATTATAAGAGTGCATCCTAACTCTATTATTGGAGCATGTCCAATTCTTCCATTATGAAAGCACTTCAAATTCCTTATCTGCATGTGAAATCCATTACAGAAGCGTATCCAAACCTGTCCATTGAAGGACCACAACCAACCCCTCCATTATAGGAACACACCCACTGTCTCCATCAGCCAAGCATCTTCAATCACTTGATTACAGGAGCACATAAAACCCATCATTTATAGGTACCAATCCAATCACACATTCTATTCCTCCATTAAGCATCACATCTAATTTGCTGATCTCCATTATAGGAACATATCAAAATGTCGATGACAGAAGCACATTGAATCAAACCTTTATAGGAGCACATCTTATTCCTCAATTACAGAAACACATCCAACCACTCCATTATTGGAGTACATCTAATCCAGCCAATCCATTATTGGAATACATCTAATCCAGCCAATCCATTCCATAGTTACACATAGTCCACAAGGGGCCTTAGGCATCTCTCTCTGTTCACTGTAATTTTGCTCACCACTGTCATTCTCCCTTCCTCCAGTTTCTGATGATGTCCACCCATTCAGTCTTTCTCTGACCTGGTCTGTTCCTTCCTGATGTTTCACCTTCTATTGTCACCAGCAGCAGACTCTCATCCCACCTTTTCCAGTGGTCGTACTTTCTCAATTTCTGCTTCTTCACTTCAGCTACAAGCCCATGAGATGTGGCGACTCCGATTTTCCTGCAGAAAAATACACTGGTTCTTTGCGCTGTCTCAGCCCATTCTAAGGATTCATCCATTTGAGAAGCAACAAACCTTCCTTTGATTATGGAAGCATATCTAGTCCCTTGATTGGAGCAGCACATCCAACATCTCACACCCAGTTATATTATTACAGAAACAGTTTCAATCTCCTGCATTGTAGGAGCACATCCATTTACACCATTATGGAAGCACATCCAATCCAGGCATTGCAGGAGCACAGGCAAACCCTCAATTAGAACAGCAGAAATCTTCCTGTGATAATAGGCACTCATCTAATCCCCCCATTGAAGGTGCATTTCCAATCCCTCAATGATAGGTATGTTTAAAATCCCCTGATGATAGGCACACATCCAATCTCTCTATTATAAGCACACATTCAATCCCTACCATATAGAATCACACCCAATGCAATTTTTGTGGAAGCACATGCTAATCCTTTATTATAGGAGCATATCCTATACCTTATTATAGGATCATATTCAATTTCTCTTATCATAGGAGCACATTAAATCCCTTCATTAGAGCAGCAATGTCAATCCCTTGATTATAGGATCACATGGAATCACATCATTACAGAAGTACTTCCAAATCCCTTCATTGTTGGAGAACATCCAAACCATCAATTATAGGAACATATCCATTCACATCATTATAGAAGCACTTCTAACCCCATGCAATGTAGGAACACATCCAAACTCTCCATTATTGTAGTAAATCCAAATCCCCTAAATTATAGGAGCAGGTCCAATCCATAGATTAGAGCAGCAGATCTAATCCCTCATTTATAGGAGAACACGCAAATCATGTGAATAGAGTACATGCAATCCCTCCATTAGAGCAACAATCCTAGGCGCGCATCCAATGTCTTGATTACAGAATCATGCCCAACCTCTCCAATATTGCAGTATATTCAAGTGCACCATTATAGAAGTACTACTAATCCCTCAAATATAGGAGAATAAGCAAACCTCTTCAGTATTGGAGCACATCCATTCCCTGGATTATACCACCGCATCCTATTGTACCATAATAGGATCACATCTAATTTCTTTATCATAGACACAGATCCCATTCCTTTATTATAGGACCCATCCAATCTCTTGGTCATAGGAGTAGATCCAACATCTCAATTATTAAAGTTCTTTCAATGTTTCAATTAAGGACCAAATTTAAACCCTTGATGAAAGGAGAAGATCCAACCATAGGAGCATGTTAAATTGTCCCATTATACGAACACAACAAATCCCATGATGATTGAGTATCCAAAGCTCCCATTACAGGATCGCATCCAATAGCTGTTTTATTGGAGCCCATCCAATCCCCTGATAATAGGAGTGCTTCTAAAAAGACCATTAAGACAGAACATTCAGTCCCTTAATGAAAGAAGCATGTTGTTTATTATAGCACATCCAAACCTTCCATTACAGCACCATCCCTTGATCATAGGAGCATATGTAATCACACCATCATAGGAACATTTCCAATTCATTGATGATAGGAGCACGTCTAATCCGTCCATTATAGAATTAAATCAAATCTCTTCATTATCGGAGTACATCCAATGCCTCCAATGCCTCAAGTGTAAGAGAATACTTTTGAAGTATATCCAACCTCACAATTACAAGAGCACACCCAATCCCTGGATTATAGGAGCACAAAAAATCCTTGATTATAGGAGAATATGTAATCCCTCTATTACAGCACCATATCCAATCCCTTGATCATGACAGCACTTGCAATCACACCATTATATAAATATATCTAATTTGTTGATTATAGGAGCACATCCAATCACACTATTACAAGAGAACGTCTAATTGCTTGATTAAAGGAACGCATCCAACCCTTGATTATAGGAGCACATTCAAACTGTCCATTATATGAGCACATGCAATCCCATGATCATAGGAACACATCTTACAGACTGCTTTAAACACAGAGCTTAGTGAGAGTTGGGTGAATTTACTAAATGGAGTGGCTTGCTAAACAGAGTGACAATGGGATTTTGCTGTGAGTGAGAATTCAGTACAGAAGGTTAAGGAAATGCTAAGTAATTTAAACTAAAATGTAAAAGTAAATACATAATATAAATAATCAGAGAAATTAACTAGATCTAAGGGGATAAAATTAAAATTAAGCAGAGCATGCCGACATTAAAATAATCTGAATTACATTAAATAAAAATTTGGTGCATATAAATAATAAATAACAGAAAGGAGCAAGGGGACACTAAACTAAGTACATACATACATAAGTGGATAAAGCATTAACAAAATGATGGGATACTGAAGCCCATTGCCTATAATTTCTGTGCCATTTGGGAACTCTAGAACTGGATAATCATGTATGAAGGAAGTGCCTCCAGTTGCTGAAACTCAAACTCAGAGTGGCTGGAGTCAATGCATGGTGAACAGGAGACTGAGAATTTCCTGCAGCCTATGTTCAGGAGGATAGTAAGTGGATGCCCATCCGGCAGAGTAGGAAGAGACAAATTTCCTTCCATCAAGCGGGTGGCACTCCTTAATTGGTTTTCAGTATTGAATACCGGTGATGGTGTCTAGAGGACATCCAGGAAATTGTGGGGAAATTGACTTCACAGGTGGCACAACAAAGTGCAGAAATACAGTGGTCATAAGGGGTGGTCAGAGGGATAGATCGGCCTTTCTGAAAGCACCAATATGAATCTTGCTTCTTGAGTTGCCTCCCTGGTGGCAGAGTAAAGGACATCATTGAATGGCTGCAGAACAATTTGCAGAGAGAAGGGGAACAGCCAGAAGCCATGAGCAATGTTAGAATGACGTGGGTAGGAAAAGGAGTAAGGTCCTTCAGACAGAGTTTCAGGAGCTGGAAGGAAGTTAAAGAGCAGGACCTCAAAGGTAACATTATGCCCTTGTTCAAAAAAGGTTGTAAGGATAAGCCCAGCGATTACAGACCAGTCAGTTTAACTTCATTGATGGAGAAGCTTCTTGAAACAATTATTCGGGATAGAATTAATAGTCACATTGATTAGGAAGAGCCAGCATGGATTTCTAAAGGGAAAATCGTGTTTAACTAACTTGCTGGAGTTTTTGAAGAGTTAACAGAGAGGGTTGATGAGGGTAATGCTGTTGATGTGGTGTACATGGACTTTCAAAAGGCATTCGATACAGTACCACACAACAAACTTGTGAGAAAAGTTATAGCTCATGGAATAAAAGGGACAGTAGTAACGTGGATACAAAATTGACTGAGTAATAGGAAACAGAGGGTAATGGTCAATGGATATTTTTCAGGCTGGAAGAAGGTTTGTAGTGGAGTTCCCCACGATATATATTAATGATCTAGATCATGATGTGCAGGGGATAATTTCTAATTTTGCAGATGAAACGAAACTTGGAAGCATTGTTAACTGTGAGGAGGACAACATAGAACTTAAAAAGGACATAGACAAGTTGGTGGAATGGGCAGATAGGTGGCAGATGAAGTTCAATGTGGAGAAGTGTGGGGTGGTGCATTTTGGTAGGGAGAACATGGAGAGACAATATAAAATAAGGGGTACAGTTCTTAAGGGGATGCAGGAGTAGAGGGACCTGGGTGTATATGTGCATGGATCATTGAAGGTGGCAGGACAGGTGGAGAGAGCAGTTAGCAAAGCAAGGAGCATCCTGGGCTTTATTAATGGGGCATAGAATACAAGAGCAGGGAGATTATGCTGATAAGACACTAGTAAGACCTCAACTGGAGTATTGTGTAGAGGTCTGGGTGCCACACTTTCGGAAGGATGTGAATGCATTGGAGAAAGTGCAGAAGAGGTTTACAAGAATGGCTCTAAAGATGAGAAACTTCAGTTATGAAGATAGATTGAAGAGGTTGGGACTGTTCTCCTTGGAGAGGAGAAGGCTAAGAGGACATTTGATAGAGGTGTTCAAAATCATGAGGGGGGCTGGATAGAGTAGATAGGGAGAAACTGTTCCCGCTTGTAAAAGGATCAAGAACAAGAGGGCACAGATTTAAAGTGATTTGCAAAAGAAGCAAATGTGATGTGAGAAAAAATCTTTTCACTCAGTGAATGGTTCGAGTCTGGAATGCACTTGCTGGAAGTGTGGTGGAGGCAGGTTCAATCGAGGCATTCAAGAGGGCATTTGATGATTATTTGAATAGAAACAATGTGCAAGAATATGGGGAAGAGGCAGGAGAATGGCACTAACTCATAATGCTCATTCGGGGAGCCAGTGCAGACACAATGGGCCGAATGGCCTCCTTCTGCACCATAACATTGTGATTCTGTGAACCTCTGGGCTACTCCCAGTGTCACATGATGGTAAACTGGGAGAGAAGTACAGCATTAGAATTATGAGTACTTCAGAAATGGGGGATATGCAATGCCAACTAAGATAGGCTTAGCATGCCTGTGTATAAAAGTACAGATATGGTAAAAAAAAAACAAGTTTGTGAGCTGCAGGCACAAATAACAACATGAGATTATTGTATAATGGTAATAATGGAAGCTCAAACTAAGGAAGGAGCGTCCCCTTAATATTCCTGGCTACAATGTATTCAGGAAGGATAGGGTAGGAAAGAGGAGAGGTAAGGGTGATGGTTTTGATTGGAGATACTATTACAGCACTAGAAAGGGTTGATGTAGTTGAAGATTCAAAAACAGGGCCTGTTTGGTTAGAATTAAGGACAATGGAAACGCTGGTGTATACTATAGATCACCAAACAGTGGGAAAGAGATAGAGAAACAAATCTGAAGGCAAACTGCAGAAAAATGAAAGTACTATAGAGTACTTAACTATCCTAATATAAATTGGAAAATAACTGTGTAAAGGGCAAAGAGGAGGACAATTTCCTGCAATGTTTACAGGAGAACTTGTGATCAATATGTTTCCAGCCAGGAAGGAAGCAAGCAGTGCTGATTCAAGTTCTGGGGAATGGAGTGGGTCAGGGGGTTAGGAAACATAATATCATTAGATTAAGGGTAGTTATAGAAAATAATAAGGAACAATTAAATGTTAAAATAATCAACTTCAACGAGTTGAAAAGCAAACTGGTCGAAATAGATTGGAATCAACAATTTGTAATAAAATAGTAAATGAGCAATCAAAGCCTCAAAGGTGGAGATAATTTGATCATTTTCTGGATTTTTTTCCCCACAAGAGGGAAAAGAAAGACATCCAAAACTGAAGCTCCCACTATGACTAAAATATGGAGGTTAAATTGAAACAGAGAAAGGATATTTCTGATAAATGTCAGATTCGTAATTCAGTGAAGAATCAAGCTGAATACAAAATGTGCAGGGGAGAACTGAAGAAGGGAATAAGAGGGGCATAAATTGTGTCCAAGAGTGGATTAGTAGCTAACATTAAAGGAAAACAAAAAATCTTTTATAAACATATAAACAGTGAAAAGATAGTCAAAGGAAAGGTGGTACCGATTATAGGTCAAAATGGGAGATCTTTTTGTGAAAGTAGAGTTGAGGTACTTTACATCTGTCTTCACTAAAGGTGAAGATGCTGCCAATGCCACAATAGAAGAAGTAATAGTAGAGGAATTGAATAGAATAAACTAGATAAAAAGGAGGTATGTAAAAGGTTGGCCGCACTCTTAAGTAGAAAAGTCACCTAGAGTGAATGGAACGCAGTCTAGTTTGCTGAGGGAAGCAATTGTGGAAATTGCAGAGGTGATCCAATTCTCCTTAGATATACAGGTGGAGCCAGGGGATTGCAGGATTACAAATGTTACATCCATGTACAAAAAAAGGGAAAGGTATAAACTCAGCAACCACAGGCCATTCAGCCTAACATCAGTGTTGGACAAACTTTTAGAGATATTAATCTGGGACAAAATTAATTGGCACTTGGAAAAATATGGGTTATAAATGAAAACCATCATGGATGTGATTTGTTGAAGGCAAATTGTGTTCGACTAACTTGATTGAGTTTGTTAATGAAGTAATGAACAGGGTTAATGAGGTAGTGCGGTGTGCGGACATTCAAACGTGTTTGAGAAAGTAACACCTAAGAGACTTGAAAGCAAAATTAAAGCCCTTGGGATTAAAAGGATCGTGGCTGCAACAAAATTGGCTTAGGGACAGAAGGCAGAGAATAATGGTGAACAGTTGTTGTTCAGACTGGAGGAAAGTGTGCACTGATGCCCTCCAGAGTTCAATGTTGGGACCACTATTTTTTGATATATATATATTAATGATCCAGACTTGGATATACAGGGTGTAATTTCAAAACTTGGAAATGTAGTAAACAGTGGGAAAGATAGAACAGACTTTAGGAGGACGTAAACAGACTGATGAAATGGACAGACATATGGCAAATGAAATTTTAAACAGAGAATTGTGAAGAGATACATTTTCCTTGGAAGAATGAGAAGAAGCAATCTAAACTAAATGGAATCATTTTAAAAAGGGTGCAGGAACAGAGAAACTGGGGACGTACCCAAGTTTTTGCAGATGGTCGACAAGTTGAGAAGGCTGTTAAAAAGGCATGTGGAAACTGGAGCCTCTACCATCACTACCATCATTACAAAATGCATGTAAAAGTGCAGGTTGCCACAGCAACTCGGACTCTTTTGGGGGGGGGGGGGCAGTTGGCTCAGTTGGCTGGACAGCTGGTGTGGATCAGATTGGTGCCAACAGCACGGAGTTTGATCTGTGTTCCAGCTGGGGTGGATTCGGAACCTGCCTCCTTGCCCTACCCGTGGTAGAGATTGCGGCGCTGTAGGTCAGAACAGCCTTCGGACAGAGAACTCAAGAAGGAGTAGAATCAAAATTAGTTGTACAATTAAATATATGTATTTATTATTATTTACTTCCTGTGAAATTTGTTTTTG
This sequence comes from Cetorhinus maximus, assembly GCF_964194155.1. NCBI lineage: Eukaryota > Metazoa > Chordata > Chondrichthyes > Lamniformes > Cetorhinidae > Cetorhinus > Cetorhinus maximus. The sequence goes on along the minus strand of NC_135882.1, from coordinate 46,132,130 downwards.
GTGCTGAGCAACATTTCTGTCAATCCATGGAGGTATTGTTGACAAGCATATGCACTTGTCATGATCAATGTTCATTCTGGCTTGGTACTTTGCTTTCATCGATGTCATGATTGAATTGTCCCAAATGTAAAGCCCTTCCTCCTACACCATCTTTCCAGCCATGCATTCATCTGTTCTATCCTACTTCTATACCGTTAGGAACTAGAGATAGTTTAAGTAAGTTATATTTGTATCTGTGGATGTTAGAAATGTGTTTTAGCTTTAAGTTTAAGTTTAATTTGTGGTTCTGTATTAGTGTGCTGCGAAAGGGGGCAACTTGAGTTTTGGTTTCAATTTAAAAGGTGTCTGCATTCTAATAAGGTTTTATGATTCTTGAAGGGAAGTTAAAACAAACACAAGGTAGAAAAAAACTGCTGTTGCCTAGCAACAGGGGTCCGGAGAGAGTGACCCACAGAGACAGAGAAAAACAGAAAAGTAGTTTTAGTCCAGTTGAAGCCAGGAGAGGCTGGTCTCAGCAGAAAGAGCTGCAGAGAGAGCAGATTTCCCAAAAGAACTGAAAGGTCCCAAAGGAGTGAATCAGAAGGGAGGGTCCCAAGAAGACTGCCTAGTTAAAGGAAGAACAGGAGTCTGGAAAAGGCCCTGTTCAGTGGAAATGAAAGTAAGGAGCAGAGAGGAAGCTTAAAAGGGAGAAAGCTGCAGGATGCAGACTTAAAGCAAAATAGGCTTGTGAGAAGCCAGAAGATCCAAGGAGCCAGCCAAAGGTCTGTAACTCCTCACTATGGGCATGTGAAGCAGTGGTGTTCTGTTGGCATGGCTGAGTATCTGAGAGAAAGTGCGTGGAAGGCAAGGCTATAATGCACATGGTGATCCAGGGGTGAGGAACATTGGAAGAAGAGTTCAAAACCATGGAGGTGGACCCTTGTGGAAGGCGTCCGAGAGAAAGCTCTCTTGGGAGAAGATTCCAAGGCGAGTTCTTTTACAGGAGAGATGGGAAACCCCTGTGTGAAAGAGGGAATTCAGTGAGACCAGTTGACTCACAGTGTAACAAACGTCTGGGGGAAGATTAAGAGATCCATAGCATCTGTTTGAGGTGGCATCTGTGAATTGGTTTCAGAGTGTGGTGTGTCTGACCACAGGTCGCCTATTGGTTTACGTTAATGTACACTTATTGTTAACATTAAAGTATAAAATAGCTTTTGTAACTTATATTATGCCTTATGAGCCTGCAGATATCTGTAAAGGTATAGTTGTGGGTGAAGGAGTATTGTAATATAGTTCATCTTTTCTTGTTTAATAAATATTTTATTCTTTTGTTAAAAGTTCATCAGCTGACTCCTGTGACTCTGTTCAGAAGCCACCCTCCATGTTTCCAAAAAAATATATATAAGTTAGGGTCTATCAAGCTGGGTTCCACCCTGGGATTTTGTTTGTCAAGTAGTAACATCAGCTGGGATCACAGCAATACCCACTAGTGTGTGACACTGTGAACAATCCAGAAATTATTACCTTTGAGACCCAGTTTATTAATCTCTTTCCGAGTTCCCTAAATTCTGTCTGTAGGACTTCATCCCTCTTTCTACCTAGGTCATTGGTACTGATATGGACCACAACTTCTGTCTGTTTGTCTTCCTCCAGAATGTTCTGCCAATGCACCAAGCATTTGAGTGTGCGGCATGGGCATCATGAGCTTTTTTCTGAACACCATACCATTAAAGTTCTCATCTGAGTCCTCAGCAGCAGAACTCATGTACAATCTTCCCCTCTGCCACCTGTGCTATCCATTCAGCCTATGCTGGTTGCAAGCCACTCAAGACTAGTGACTCACCATGTACAGATCCCGCCTCTATGATACCCTCTAATTTATGTGCAGTGCAATATTGGAGTTGGTGGCTGAGAGTATGGGATTGAGTGATGGTGTTTCTTCAGCATCATTCTCAAGCTCCTTTGGCACTTGAAATTCCTGAACCACTACCTGACCAGGTGGAAGCTGTTGGGTATCTGAAAGGAGAAAGGCATAAGGGTAGGGCTGTGGCAAGGAGGTGGAGAGAGCAAGAACTGCATGTGAATACAAAGCGCAGCTTCAATGGTTTCAGCCCCTCTGCTGGCTATGACCGCAAAGTGGCTGCTTCAATAATGGCGTGCATCATCTCCTCCAATAAGATGAGGGCTGCAGCCATGACTACCTCTCCGGCAGTTAGGTATTTCTGGCTTTGCTTGTACGCCACCTTCTCTTGCAAGACAGTGAAGTGTGACAGCGAGTGTGGTGCAACGTATTCGGGTGATGTGTCTATCAATGCTCAATAGCTGGCAGTGTGTGCAAGCTGAGAGATGTATGGCTTGCAGCAGCACTAAGCCTCAGAGGATGAAGTGAAGCTATGAATATGAGGTATGAGTTATGGTTCAAAGGGTTTGTTGATGCTGTAAATTGAGCCGTGTCTGAGGCTAATGGTTCATTTTCTTTGTATTTGTTTATGGGATGCGCATGACTCTGGTAAGGCCAGCATTTTTTGCTCATCACTAATTGCCTTTGAGAAGGTGGTAGTGAGACGCTTTCGTAAATTGCTGTAGTCCATATCATGTAGGTATACCTATAGTACTGTAAGGGAAGTAGCTCCAGGATTTTGACTCAGTGACAATAAAGGAAGACTAATATATTTCCAAGTCAGGGTCATGCATGTCTTGCTGTGGAACTTGCAGGTGATGCCCTTGTGTTTCTAGGTGGTATAAGTCACACACTTGGAATGTGCTGCCAAAGAAGCCTTGGTGAATTCCTGCAGTGCATATTCTAGATGGTACACACTACAGCGATGGTGTGCTGATGGTAGAAGGAGTGAATGTTTAAGGTGGTGGATGGGTGCCAATCAAGGGATTGCTTTGTCCTAGATGGGTTGAGCTTCAAGTGTTGCTGGAGATGCACTCATCCAGGCAAGTGGAGGATATTGCAACACTTTCCTGACTTGTGTCTTGTGGATGGTGCAAAGGCTTTGGAGAGTCATGGGGTGAGTTACTCGCTGCAGAAAACCCTTTGACTTGCTTTTGTAGTCACATGTTTATTTGGCTTGTCCGGTTATTCTGGGCAATGATAATCCCCAGGATTTTGATGGTGGGAGATTCAATGATTGTAATGCTGTCAAGAGGAGGTGGTTAGACTTTCTCTTGTGTCATTACCTGGTACTTATCTGTGTGTATGTTACTTTCTGCTGATCAGCCCAAGCTTGAATGTTGTCCAGGTCTTTTTGTATGCGAACACAGGCAGTTTTGTTATCTGAGGAGTTGCGAATGAAACTGAATACTGTGCAATCATCAGCAAGTATCCCCACTTCTGACCTATGATAAAGAAAAGGTAATTTATGAAGCAATTGAAGATGGGTTGGGCCCAGGATACTGTCTTTGAGGAATTCCTGCAATAATGTTCTGGTGCTCAGATAATTGGTCTCAAATAACTACAAACATCTGTATTTGTACTAGGTAAGACTCCAATCAGTACAGAGTTTTTCTGAAGATGCCCATTACCTTCAACTTTATTAGGGCTCCTTGATGCCACACTCAATCAAATGCTGCCTTGATGTCAAGAGCAGTCACTCTCGCCTCACCTCTGGAATTAGGCTCTTTTGTTCAGCTTTCGACCAAGCCTATAATGAGGTCTGAAGCTCAAACTGAGCACTGGTGAGTAAGTGTAGTTTGATAGCACTATCAATGGCACCTTCCATCACTTTGCTGATGGCTGAGAGTAGACTGATGACCAATCCTTGCATTGGTTTTTAGGACTTATCCATTTCTTTAACAGTTCCTGTTTCTTATCAGCTAAGAAAATCTTTATCTCTTCTATGAGATTAAATATATGGCTAAGCATTCTGCCTTGGTACAGCCATCTCACCCCCTTGCAAGAGCAAGGAGTTGTGCACCCACGTCTTCAGAAAGTGCAGCAGAACCCTAGAGTTTGTTGCTGTGGATTTAATAAAAATAACAACTGCCACCACTGTGATGAGCACACAGTGGGGCACACGTGTCCACTTGACTGGAGAAGAGGCCCAATTGCACCATTATGGGAGCACTACCAATCTCTCATTTATAGGAACACAACCAAACCCTCAAATCATAGCAGCGCATTCAATGCCTTGATTACTGGGGTACTTCCAATGCCTCCAGCAGAGATCCACATTCAATCCCTTGATGAAAGGAGCAGATCCAATCTTTTGACTATAGGAGCACATCCAAGTGCAACATTATATAAGCATATCCCATACTTCAATGAATTATAGGAGCACTTCCAACATCAATTTTCTATGTTTCAATGACTGAATATATTTAAGAAGGAAATAGATTTCTAGACTCTAAAGGCATCAAGGGGTATGGGGAGAGAGTGGAAGTATGGCGTTGAGATACAGGATCTGCCTTGATCATATTGAATGGCGGAGCAGGCCCAAAGGACCGAATGATTACTCCTGTTTCTATTTTCTGTTTCTATCTCAATTGGAGTAACATAGCCAAACACACTATTATAAGAGCAGATCAGATCTCTTGAGTAGTGGATCACAACCAATTATTCCATTACAGCACAACATCCAACCACTTGATCATAGAACACATCATTATAGGAACCTGTCCACTAACTTAATTATGGCAGCATGTCCAGCCACTTGATTACATAAGCACATCCAGTCACTCAATTATAGGGGCATATCTAAACCCCATGTTATAGGAGCACATCCAATTACACAATTATAGGAACATCTCCATTTTCTTCCTTGTTGGAACACATACAAACCCTACCTTATAGGGGCACCTCCAACTCATGCATTGGAAGAACACATCCAATTCCTCAATTAATGAAGCACAAGATTGTTTTTAGGAGCAGAGCCAATCTCTCCTTTACAGAACCACATTCAATCCCTTGATGGAAACTCTTTCGAGTTACCAACAGTCACAGATTGCAACTTCTTTCGAGTACAATCACAGTTCTTGGTTTTTCCAGGAGTGGGACATGAACCCACAACCCTCTGATTCAAAGGCAAGGGTGCTATGGACTGAGCCACAGCTGTACAACCAACCCATTGATTGTAGAAGCACATCCAATTGCACCATTTTAATGGCGTAACCAAAGTCATGTTCATAGGAGTACTCCCAATTCCTTGATTGTAGGAGCAGAACCAACCTTTCCATTTTTGGGGAGCATCCAATCTTTTGATTAGAGTAGCACTTGAAATCCCTTGATTATAGGAACATATATATTAAATCCCTAGAGATGTCAGCTGTGGCTCAGTCCATAGCACCCTCGCCTTTGAATCAGAAGGTTGTGGGTTCATGTCCCACTCCCGGAAACCAAGAACTGCGATTGTACTCAAAAGAGTTACAATCTGTGACTGTTGATAACTCGAAAGAATTTTTATATTAAATCCCTTCAATAAAGCAGCACACCCAATCCTTTGATTATAGATACACCTCAAAAACCTTGATTCCAGGATCCAACCTCTCCAATAATGCAGTCAGTCCAATGCCTTCATTAGAACTGCACATCCAGTCTGTTGATTATAGGAACACATCAAATGTCTTCATTACAGGAGCCCAGCTAATCTGTCGATTATAGCAGCACATCCAATCCATTGATTATAGGAACATATCCAATCCCTTCATGAAAGCAGAACATTCAACTCCTCAATTATAGAAAAATGTCCAATGGCACCATTATAGTAAACAGAGCTGTAAATGCATAGAGCAGGGAGTATCTGCTAAATGGAGTGCTGAACATAATAGCCATGGGAATTTGCTGAGCATGGGAATGAGATGCTAAGTGCTTTAAATCAAGGATCATAGAGAGATCTCTATTTATATCACAAGTCAGTCAGCTTTTAAACAAAAAGATGGGACAGAAGAGACCCACAATTTCTGTGCCACATGGAGTGGCATAGGCTGCTCAATATGACCTGGATAATCACTTGCGCAGCAAGTACTTCCAGTTTCTCCAACACAAGCTCAGGATTTCTGAGCTTCAGGAGCAGCTAGAGTCACTGCAGGACATACAGGAAGTTGAGAATTTCTTGGAGCACCTGCTTCGGGGAGTGGTCAACCCACAGCTACTGACAATAGTGGGCTGGTGGATATCCAGAGCAGAGGATGAATCCAGATTGTAGAGTCCTCCAGGAGTGTTTAAACCAGTTTTCAGCACTGAACACCAGTGATGATAACAATATCTTGTGGACTTACATTCTAGAGCACATCCATGTACTCTACTCCAGGTACTGCAGCAGCACACAATGAAGTGTAGAAATGCAGCGGTCATAGGGAATTTGATAGTCAAAGAATATACAGACAATTCGGCACAGCTGATATGAGTTCTACATGGTGTGTTGGTTGAAGGACATCACGGAGAAAGAGCAGAATGTTTTGAGGGTGGGTATGGGAATATCCAGAAATCCTGGTCCATGTGGGAACCAATGACATAGGAAGGAAAAGGGTTATGGTCCTAATGTCAGAGTTTCAGGAAATAGAGAGGAAAATATAAGCAGGAACTCAGAGATAGCAATCTCTGAATTACTGCCAGTGCTACAAACTAGTGAGGATAGAAAGACAATTAGCATGCTAGCACATAGTTGAAGAAATGACCCCAAAGGGAGGACTTGAAATTCCTAAGGCATGGGAACCAGTTCTGAGGCAAAAGGGACCTGTTCAAGATGGATAGGTATCATCTCAACAAAGCTGGGACCAATGTTCTTACAGGTGTGGTCTAATTTGTAAGTTAGGGCTGTGGTGATGTTGGCACCAGGGTGAAGCGTTAGAGAAGAGAAACAAGGTACACAGAAGACTAGGAGAGTCACACAGCATTAGGGTAAAGAATGGTTCAGATATATGAGGGATTAGACCGAATTCCAATGTGAGACAGTCCACGATGGGTCTGGAGTGCAAGTGCATAAATGTATGTAGCATGGTAAATAAGGTTGGTGAGCTGCAGTCACAAGATGCCACAAGGGACTATGATATAGTAACAACAACAGAGACGCGGCTCTAAGAAGGGGAGAATTGGGAACTTAATATTCCTAGCTACAAGATAGCCAGGAAAAGTAGGAAGAAAATGAAGGTCTAGTGGCAGTACTTATTAAAGAAACTAATATAGCACAGGAGAGGGATGATGTAGTTGAGGTGTCAAAGACAGAGTTTATTTAATTAGAAATAAGGAACAATATGGAGTTATTGTGCCACTGGGTGTATATTTTGGGCAACTAAATAGTCAGAAGGAGATAGAGGAGCATTTTTGCAGGCAAGTTACAGAAACATGCTAAAACTATAGAGTAGTGATAATTGGGTTCTTACATTATCCTAAAATAGACTGGGATAATAATAGTGTAAAGGACAAAGAGCAGGAAGAATTCTTGAAGTGCATACAAGAAAATTTTCTTAATTAGTGTGTTTCCATTTCAACGAGAAAGGAAGCAGAGCTGACCCTAGTTATGGGGAATCAAATGGGGTAAGTGGAGAATGATTCAGTGGGAGAGAATTTAAGGAACAAAGATCATAATATCTGGTTTAGAATAGTTATGGAAAAGGACAAGGTACAATTAAGCGTAAAAATAATTATTTAGAGGAGGGTTAACTTCAGTAAGTTTAAAAGTGATGTGGCCCAAGTGGCTTGGAATCCAAAAATTGGTGGACAAAACAGTAATTGAACAAAAGAGGCCTTCAAAAAAGATATGGTCCAGCTACAGACTAGACACATTTCCCCGGTCATAGAATCATGGAATTGCAGATAAGTCCAAAATGTCCATCGTATACCTGCTGACTCTCTGCGCTGAACTGAGCTAGTCCCAGTCCCCTGCTTTTTCCCCACAGCCCTGTCAATTTTTCTCTCTTCAGGCACTTATCCAATTCCTTTTTGAAAGCCACAATTGAATCTACCTCCACCACACTGTCAGGGAGTAGATTCCAGAACCTAACCACTCGCTGCATAAAAAAACTTTTCCTCATATCTTTGTTGGTTCATCTTGCCAATCGCCTTAAATTGGGGTCCTCTGGTTCATGACCCTTCCACCAATTGGATCAGTTTTTCTCTATCTGTTTTCAGACCGCTCATGATTTTGCACATCTCAATCAAATCTCTTCTCAACCTCCTCTGCTCTAATGAGAACAACCGCAACTTCTCCAATTCGTTCACCTAACTGAAGTCCCTCATCTCTGAGACCATTCTCATGAATCTTTTCTGCATTCTTTCTAAAGCCTTCACATCCTCCCTAATGTGTCATACCCAGAAGTCAACACAGTACTCATCTTGAGGCTGAACTGATGCTTTATAAAGATTCATCTTCACTTCCTTACTTTTGTACTCTATGCCACTATTCATGAAGCCAGGGATCCTGTATGCTTTATTAACCATTTCCTCAACCTGCCCTGTTCCCTTAAATTATTTTTGCACATATACTCTCAGGTTTCTCTGTTCCTGCATCCTCTTTAGAATTATTTCCCTTAGTTTATATTGCTTCTCCTGTTCTTCTTACCAAAATGCACCCATTCATCCTTTACTGCATTAAATTTCATCTGCCATCTTCGCATATATGTATCTTTGTCTATGTCCTCTTGAAATTTCTCAGTATCCTCCTCAAGGTGCACTATATTTCCAAGTTTTATGTCATCTGCAAATTTTAACATTGGCCCCATACATCCAAGTCTACGTTAGTGATAAATATCAAGAAAAGCATTAATCCTAGTACTGACCCCTGAGGAACTCCTGTGTGTACTCCAATCCAAAAAAACAACTGTTCATGCTACTCTCTGTTTCTTGTTACTCAGCCAACTTCATGCTGTCACTGTCAGTTTTATTCCATGGGCTTCAACTCTTCTCTCATGTGGCACTTTATCAAATGCCTTTTGGAAGTCCATTTACACAACATCAACCATATAACCCTCATCACTCTCTCTCTTCCCTGATCCAAAAAACCCCAAACAAGTTAGTTAAATGCAATTTGCCTTTAACAAATCCTTTCTGGTTTTCCTTAACTAATCCACACGTGTTCAAGTGACTCTTAATTTTGTCACATTGAGGTTAAACTGACTGACCTGTAGTCACTGGTTTGATCGTCACACTGTTTTTTGAACAACGATGTAACAGTTCTAGATTTCGAGTCCTCTAGCAGCACCTCCATACCTAAGGAAGTTTAGAAGATTATGGCCAGTGTCTTCCCAGTTTCCATTTTTACTTCCTTCAGCAGCCTCAATTGCATCCCATCTGGTCCTGGTGACTTATTAACTTTAAATACAGTTAGCCTTTCTAAAGATTCCTCTTTTATCAAATTTTAGCCCATCTAGTGTTTCAACTACCTTTTCTTCCATTATGATAATGGCAGCTTCTTTTTCTTGGTAAAGACAGATGCAAAGTACTCATTTAGTTTCTCAGCTATGTTATCTGCCTCGTTTTGTAGATCCCGTTTTGTCCCTAATTGGCCCTACCCCTCCTCTATTCAGCCTGGTTCTCACTTGTATTATTAGCCTGACATCTGTCATCTGTTTTTTGCTTCCCCTTACTCTTTATCTCTTTTGTCATCCAGGGAGCTCTGGCTTTGGTTTTCATACCTTTTCCCCTCATGGAAATGTACCTTAACTATACCTGAACCAACCCATTGTTCCATTACAGTTTTGCCTACCGATCTTCGATTCCAATTTACATGGGACAGATCCATTCTCACTTCCCTGAAATTGGCTTGCCTCCAATTAAGCATTTTTACTCAAGATTGCTGCTGATCCTTTTCCATATCTATTCTAAACCTTATTGTTCTATGGTCACTCTTCCCTATTAGTTTGGACTAATAAGCAGCAAGTGACATTTGCACCACACAATTGTCAGGCAATAACCATCACCAACGAGAGAGAGTCTAACCATCACCCCTTGACATTCAATGGCATTACCATTGCTGAATCCCCCACTATCACATCCTGGGTGTTACCATTAATCAGAAACTGGACCAGTCACATAAATACTGTGACTACAAGAGCAAGTCAGAGGCTAGTAATACCAGAGTGCATAACTCAGCTCCTGATTCCCCAAAGCTTATCCATCATCTACAAGGCACAAGTTAGGAGTGTGATGGAACACTCCCCACTTGACTGGATGAGCACAGCTCCAACAACATTCAAGAAGCTTGACACCATCCAGGACAAAGCAGCCCACTTGATTGGCACCGCTTCCACCAGATGGACTGCAATGGTTCATGAAGGCAGCTCAGCACCACCTTCTCAAGGGCAGTAAGGGATGGGAAATAAATGCAGGCCTTGCTAAGAATGCTCATAATCCTTGAATGAACAAAAAAACACTATCTCCTGCCATCGCACTGGAACAGGAAGTTGGTGCCGCTGACATTATTGTTGTGTGCCTGTTGTTGCTGCCTCCCTCACCACCTCCCTGGCTGCCTCTACCTCCAGCCCCAACCCCCCACCCCCCGGTGGCCCCAAACTTGCCACTTTGCTCACCGCTTCACTCAAGGAGTGGGGTGGCGAGTGAGGCAGTGAGTGAGGCAACAAGGGCTCAAAGATTGGGAGGTGAGTGGTGAGAGTGTCGACAAGAGGGGCAGCAAGTGGAAGGTGAGCAGGCCAGCAAGCAAGCTGCAAAGGGTTTGGAGTGGGACGCCAATTGGCAGGCATCCAAAACAGTGTTTGTTGATGCAGGCAGCTCCCTGCAGCGCCGCTGGCAGTGACGTCACAGACCCTGCCACTGCATGTGCGATGAGTGCACCCTCTGCAGTTGCAGTGGCAGCAAACACAGCCTAAAAAATAAGCTGATCCAGTGGCAAAGTCCACAGGGCTCGCATTGGGAGGGATGAGAAAGAAGTAGAAATGATTAGCTTCCAGTGGGCGTGGTGGGTGGAAAGGTCAGCAAGAAAGCAGTTAGATTATTACTTCTAAGGAGGTGGTAATGAGTGCCACAGTGGGTCCTTTGGAGGATGCCAAGAGAGGCAGAAGGAAATCTTCAGGCTTATCCAAGAGGGATTTTAGCCTGGGGTGGTGGCATGAAAGTAGGAAGATTGAGCGCCAATGGTGTAGTGATTTGGAAGAGCAGAATACCTGAAAGGGGAGAAACGAAAGGAGGTATGACAACAAGAGAGAGGGTCAAGGAGGTGTAAATAGAAAAGAATATAAAGATAAGAAGAAAATAAGGGATAAAAATGTGGAAAAGGAAGTGATGGCCTGGGTCTGCAGCATCAACCAAAACATAATCATGAATGAATACATGGAAAATTAGGGTTATGTTGGCCTTGTTACAAAGCAAGTTTAGGATACTTATAGCAAGTAGAGAATAAAGAGGAGAGAATAGGAGGGAGTTTAGTGCAAAAGTCAGAGGTCCTTTGGTGGGATAATATTGACATAGGTCTCACTGGAGGGAATTGAATCGGCTGAATTGTGGCATCTGCGATGTTAGGAACCTCAGGAGAAGGCTGAGATGGATCCTCCACTCAGCACTCCAGTTTGAAGATGGTTGTAAATGCTTCAGCCTTGTTGTTTGCACTGACATGCTGAACTCCACCATCATTGAGAATAAGGATGTTCATGGGGCCTCCTCCTCCAGTTAGTTGTTTAATTGTTCACTACCATTCACAATTGGGTTTGGAAGGATTGCAGAGCTTCAGTCTGATCCATTGATTGTGGGATTTCTTATCTCTGTCTATCGCATTCTGTTCCCGCTGTTTAGCATGCATGTAGTTCTGTGTTGTAGCTTCACCAGGTTGGCACTCATTTTTAGGTATGCCTGGTGCTGCTCCTGGGTATGCCCTCCTGTGCTCCTCATTGAACTAGGGTTGATCCCCTGGCTTGATGGTAATGGTAGAGTTAGGGATATGATCCAAACCCTTGATTATAGGATCATATCCCAGGCCATGATTACAGAAACACATCCAACCCTTTGATTACAGGATCAAATCCAATCCCATGATCACAGGAAAATACCCAACCCCTCGATTATAGGATCACATTCAATCATACCATTATGGGAGCACACCCAGACCCTCATTTATAGCAGCAACTCCAAACTCTTGATGAAAACAGCACATGGAATCACACAATGTTATAGAAGTTTATCTAACCTTGTATTACTTGAATACATTCAATGCCTCCATTAGAGTGGCACATGCAATCTCTCAATTATAGGAGCAAAACCAAATCACAAATTATATCAGCATTTGTGAACACATCCAATCCCCACATTACAGCGCCAAATCCCACTCCTCAGTTACAGGAACGTATCCAATCACACCTTTATAAGAATATCCATTCATTTGATTATATGATCACATCCAACCTCTCACTTGTAGGAGCATATTCAATTTCTTAATTAGAGCATCACATACAATTGTACTCGAACAGGAGCATATCCAATTCTTCAATTCGAGCCGCACATCCAATGTTTTCATTATAGGAACAGCCTAATTGCTTTGGATACAGATGCCAAACCAATCTCTCGATTACAGAAGCACATTCAATTGCTTGATTATTGGACTACGTCCAATTATAATAGGAACACATCTAGCCCCTCAAGTGTAGGAGTTTATCTAGCAAAATGATGATAAGATCATTTGCAATCCCTACATCATAAGGATTGCATGCAATTGTTTTATTATAGGAACATATCCAATTGTGACATTCTGGAAGCACATCCAACTACTTACCATATTGGAAGCATTTCCAATTTAAAAAAAATATTCTTTGATGGGATGTAGGCATCACTAGCGATGCCAACATACATTGTCCATCCCTAATTGCCCTTGAACTGAGTGACTTGCTAGGCCATTTCAGAGGGCAGTTAAGAGTCAACTGCACTGCAGTGGGTCTGGAGTCATATGTAGGCCAGACCAGGTAAGGATGGCAGATTTCCTTCCCTAAAGGACATTAGTGAACCAGATGGGTTTTTACAACAATCAATGCTAGTTTCATGGTCCTGTACTGAGACTAGCTTTCAATTTCAGATTTAATTAATTGAATTTAAATGGGGATTTGAACCCATGTCCTGAGAGCATTAGCCAGGGTCTCTGGAGTACCAGTCCAGTGACATTACCACTACACCACTGCTTCCTCTCCATTGTAGGAGCTTATTCATTTAGAGCATATGGAAGCACATCCAATCTTGAACATTGTAGGAGGACATGCAAACCCTCTATTATGCCACCACATCCAATCGCTCGATTGTAGGAACACATCCAATCCTATGCTAACAGGAGTAGATGCAAACCATCCATTGGTGTGGCAAATCAAATCTCTTGATTATAGGGTAACATCCAATCCCTTGATCATATACTCACATCAAATATCTCCATTCTTGAAGTATATTGAATTGCACCATTATTGGAGTACAACTAATCCTGTGATTGTAAGTAAATATCCAATCCCTTAATCATAGGACCACATCTCATTCCTTTATTATAGGAACCCATCCAGCCCTCAATTGTAGGAGAATATCCAATCGCAACACAAGAGGAGGACTTCTAATCCAGTGCTATTCACTAGAAAAATAGGGATGGCCAACAGGGATTTTGGAAAATTTTTATTGGGCTGCATGTAGAATTTAAAAAATATTTATAGATTCCTTCCAATCTCTAGCCAGCGACCGACCCCCTCCCCACAACCTCCACCCCACCTTTACTCAACTGTGGCCTGGGTCCATTATTGATCTTGGACTTCTGGTGAGTGCACTGCCGGCAGCTGCCACCACTCCCCTGGTGATGCTGACCGCAATGAGGAATTGCCAGCTTCTGACTGGCTGGAAGCTCTCTGGGGGGTGGGATTTCTGCCTTCAGGGTCCTTGATCCTGGGAAGGCCCACCACTGGCCAGTTTAGTGCCAACTGGCACTTAATACTTTGGGCCTTCGCCAAACGAGGCAACTCAGGACTCTCGCTGGCACTCCAGCTGATGAGTGAGACCCCCGTCGTCTGGATTAAATTTTTTTTCCTCCCTCTTCCAGACCACAGGAAAGACAAATGTAGGTTGCAAGCAGCCCCAGGGCCGTGTAGTGAAAACCACTGACTGCATCCAAACCCTCCATTATATCGTGTAACAAATCCCTTAGTTATTGGGACATATTCAAACATTACACTACAGCCCCAAATCCAATACCTCAATCATAGGAACACATCAAATCCATTGATTACAGGAACATCTTCAATCTGTGGATGATATCAGCCCATCCAAACTCCTTGATTATAGGATCACACCCAATCACACCACAATTATAGAATCATAGATTGGATAGGAACACTTCCAATCCTTCAAAAATAGGCTCACATCCAATGGTGCTTCTAAAGGACCAAATCTGATCATTAGAGCAGATACAACCACTTGAATATAGGAGCATACTCAGTTGCACCATTATAGGAGCAAATCCAATTCCTCGATTGTTGAACCTCATCATATTCCTCCATTACACCACCAGAAGCAATTATGCCATCATCTGAACTCCAATTTCTCGGTTATTGGAGCATATTCAAACTCTTTGTTATAGGAGTACATCTCCACTTCCATTAGCACAGCACATCCAATCCCTTAGAAACTTAAATTTATATAATGCTTTTAACATAGTAAAACACCCCAGAATGCTTTACAGGATTGTAATGATTCAAAAATTGCCACAGGTACTTTATTTCTGGTACAAGGCACAAAGGTTTTCACAAACATAACAATTTCAATACAGTTGATGCAAAGGCTGTGCTCACTTTCCTTGATCATGTGGGCCCAGATTTCTGATACAACGGAGAGGTTCTCCATCGTGGTGAAAATCCCGGAAATAGCCAAAAATTCTAAGTCCCGCCCTCAAGCCCAGCATTTCCCATCTTGGCAGTAGCATGCACAATTTGCGAAGGCAGCTGGTCATTTAAATCATCAGCTGCCTCCACTAAAGTGGGATTTTGGAAGAACAGGAGTGTGGAATCCAGAATGTGCAGATTAGAACAGATAAGAGGAGATCTGAACTTGGTGGATGCATTTGGATAGCCAGGGTATCCCTTTGGATAGGATCCTGGCACACCTTTGGGAGAGGTAAGGCACCATTTGGGATTGTCAAAAGTGAACATGATTATGCACTTTTTACACATAGACGCATTGGAACTGTCAACCTGTCAAAAAGTTGTCCAGCTGTTAAGGAAGTGTTAAAGAGCTGTTTAGTTGTCAATGAATTGTACAGCTGTCAAGGAAGTGTTAAAGAGCTGGCTAGTTGTCAAAGATCTGTTAAAGATCTGTCAAGCTGTCAAACCTGCCCAGGAACTGTCAAACCTGTCAAGGAACTGTCCAAGGATATGAGGTGAGTTGGTATGGAGGGGATAAGGGCCAATGGTGGTGGGCGGGGGGTGTAGGTTGGCATGAGTTTGCCCTAAATTGGCATGGGGCAATGGGGTGGGTAGAGGGGCACTAATTTGGCATAGGGATAAGGGGTAGTGCAGGTTGGGTAGAGGGGCACTAGTTGGCATAGGGGTGTGAGGGGCCTTGGGGGGACATGGGTTGGCATAGGTTGGCATGGATGGGGCATAGGGAGTTGGTGGGGGCGGGGATGGGGTGAGGGTTGGAGGGATGTTTTAGTTTTATTATTCTTTTATCTAGTTAAACACAAAGCCGGAACACAGAGGCAGACCTTGTGCCCAGCACCCGATAGCCTTCGCATTCATTCCAGGATTACTCACCCTGAATTCCACTTCAGTTTACCACCACCTCCCCCACTCCCCCTGACCAATAATCCAACCAGTTGGGGGACATTTTTAAAGGTTGGGTTTGCTGAGCCGGGAGACCTGGGGCCTGAAAATCTGGGCCCTGGTCTTCAAAGGATATAAAACAGGATTCAACTGCTTGGATAAGAAAGATATCAATTATTTTGCACAACAGAGGCAATGGTGACCACTGGGAAGTACTATTTAAATTAAACCTTTTTACTCAGAGATTGATGAGAATGTAGAACTCACTATCACATGGACTAGTTGAGGTGAATAGCATAGGTGTCTTTAAGAGGAAATTAAATAAACAAATAGGACAAAGGAATAGAAGGATATGCTGACAGGGTGAAATTAAGAGGGATGGAGAGACATATACATAGCATGGCCCAGTTGGGTCGAATGGCCTGTCCCTGTGACGTACAATCTAATTCTATGAAATTCTTTTTAGACAAGCAACCCTTCCCTTTATTATAGGAACGTATCCAATCTTAGATTATGAAACACATCCGATCACTTGATTATAGGAGCACATCCAACCCTCAAATTATAGTCACATCCAATTGCAGAATTATAGGGCAACATCCATTGACTTGATCATACGAGCACATCCAATGCGTTGCTGATAGAAGCATATCCAATTCCTTCTATTATAGGAGCACATTCAATCACGCCTTTATAGGAGCATATCCAACTCTCCTTTACGATAGCACATCCAATCTCCTAAGAGCAGAGAAGCACATCCAATCCTTTCATTATAAGAACCCATCAAAATACCTATTATGATAACCCATAAAATCTGTTATTATCAGAGCATACTTAATCCCTACATTATAGGAGTGTGAGGCGGACCTTGACTTTTGGAACACTTCCAACTCCTACATATAGCAGCACATCAATCCCTCCATTTTGGAGTATAGGTGCATATCCAATTCCTTCACCATAGGAGATGTTGCAACACCCTTTAGGAATGGACTCAGGAGATATGGTATCACTGTGTTCGATTGGAATCAGGTGGTGTTACAGGGCTATTTAAGATTGGGATCAGTAGATCTGATGGCACTGTTTAAGAGTTGGTATCAGGAGCTATGGCGTAGGAACCTAGGAATATTAGGAACAGGAGTAGGCCATTTAACCCCTCAAGCCTGTTCCATCATTCAATGAGATAATGGCTGATATACCACATAGCTGCCTTTGCACCATATCCCCCAAAACATTTAGTTAACAGAAATCTATCAATCCCAGATTTAAAATTAACAATTGATCTAGCATCAGTTATCATTTGGTAGAAGAACCATATGGTTTGAACCAATCTGTACACCAAAGGACAAGAACAAAAGGATCTTTAATATGGTATATACCTACATCTCCTAATTGTATATGCACCTACAATTGGCAGGTGGAAATACCCTCCTATAATGTAGGGATTAAGTATGCTCTGATAATAAGAGAGTTGGAGAAGAGAGTTCCAAACTTCTACCAACTTTTGTGTTTTGTGATTCACTCCTGAAAGATCTGACCCTAACTCTTTAGACCATATCCCCTATCCTATACTTCCAACTAGCAGAAATAGTTCTATCTACCCACCTGTTCCGTTAATATCTTGAAACCCCTCTTACTCTCTTTTTGTAGCTCCTACTCTGTTTTGTCATCTGTTTTGCAGTCCTTTAGGTCCTTTCCAGTCACAAGAATCCAGTTCTTGCAGTTTTGTAAGTTTGTTTTTATAGTTTTATGTTGGTCTCTTACCTCTTTAGTTGTCCACGACTGTCTTCTTTAATTCTTGTCCTTTGGGTGTACAGATTGGCTCTGTATCACACTAAATTATTTTTTTGAACACCTTCCATTTGATCTTCTGTTATCTTATCCATTAACAGATTTTTCCCAATTTACTGTGAACAGTATCTGTCTCATCTCATTAAGTCAGTCTTACCAATATCAAGAATCTTAGTAATTGTTTTGTATTTTTCCCTTTCAAATGTCAAATTGAACTCGATCATATTATGATCGCTATTAGATAAATGATCAAAACCTGTTAGGCAATTAACTAAATCTTTGTCATTATTCAATACTAGATTGAATATGTCATTCCACCTTATTGATTTTAGGACAGGTTGCTGCAGGAAACTATCCTGGGCGCTATCAAGATATTCACTGCCTTTTTGATGTTAGATTTCAGATAAACTGATGGTGAAGGGTACAACTGGAGCCTAATCTTTATATACTTACAAGCTATTGTTTACAGAGATACACACAACATACCATACACTCCTAACTCCTAACCACAGCCTTCCACCTGCTCCTATGAACACAGGTTAGCACCAATGAATACAATTAACTTCCAATTGATAGATAATTAACAATATATACTAGTCTGCTTATTCCAATGTATATGAAAATTAAAATCTCCCTTGAGAACCACTCTGCCTTTGCTACAAGATGGCCTAATCTCTGCATTTGTAAAATCCACCACTTCACAGCTGTGAACAGGGGGTCTATACATAACTCCAACTACAATCTTAAATCCTTTTTAAGGAGGAACCTTTCCCAAGCACATTGGGTGGCCTTATTTTAGGCATGGGCACCCTCCCCCACTAGTAAAATATCAGTGGCGTTGGGAGGCCACTTAAGGGCCTCAATGTTCCCAAGGGTCGATGGCCCGTCTACTGAACCACTGTAAAATACCAGCTGAGGCAAGTGGATGACCAGTATGGCACTCCCTCACCACCCCACCCAATTTTACACAATTCTCAGGTGTGGCAGGAAGGGGTCATAAAATTCTGGACCATGTGTTTGTATAAAACTTATTTGGGTCACACACCCGA
This sequence comes from Cetorhinus maximus, assembly GCF_964194155.1. NCBI lineage: Eukaryota > Metazoa > Chordata > Chondrichthyes > Lamniformes > Cetorhinidae > Cetorhinus > Cetorhinus maximus. The sequence continues at coordinate 46,113,645 of NC_135882.1, read as the reverse complement.
ATCTGTCCTTCCTCTCTAATGTCTTACATATTCTTATTCTCTCTCCTTGCTGGATCTATGTGGGGTGCAACTGCCACAACACTCCGGACATCAGCACTTGCCTTATCATACTCTGCAGCACAGTTATGCACCTGTCTAGCATGGGTTATCATACACACATCTTGTTGACACTCATTTAATTGCAACAATGTGCATCATAACTGGAACTCTCCACTCAATACCCCGCCCCACCGGCTTCCTGTCCTCACAAACATCACTCCCCCACACATCCGCTGACTGACAAAAACCCATGAGCTGGTTGAAAACATCTGTGATGCACCTCACTTACAATTCCACACTGATATATTCAATCCACCTACTGCCTGACTTCCATCTCAATGCCCCATATGGAGTAATCTCCCTGAGCAAGGTCTACCAGCAGACATCCTTTGGACCAAGGAATGGGAAACACGGGAAACCGCTGCTTGTGACAAACCCCACCCTTCGAATGGCAGAGCTTTGATCTACCACAGCGGGAGTGGTCCTTGCTAATCAGGTTCAGGACAAATCAGGGTCCCTGTGCAGCCAATCTCCACTGCTGGGGCTTAGGTACAAATGCCTTATGCACTTGTGGAGAGACACAAACAATGCTGCACATTACCAAGGAATGTCCCCTCTACAGGCTAAGTGGTGGGCTAATCACTTTAAATTGAGCTAATGAGGAGGTGATTGCTTGGCTCTGGGGGTTTTCATTCACTTAGTAAATAAATTCTTTCTCCTTTACTTTGCTACGTTACATCTTTCAGTTTTTGCTTTATCTGTTGTGCCTTAAGCATCGTTTCTGACTGTTACTCTATCTTTTCCCTTTCAACTATTTTTCAAACTATTGGGCCTGACCTTCCTCAGAGTGCCATCAGTGTCGGATTGCCACTCCGTGCCCAGTTTCTTACCTGAATTTTTTTCCCAGCCCGTCTTGCCTGAGCTGCAGACTCAGACCAGGTGAGATCCAGGTAGTGCAGCGTGTCCCTGGGGCCTAGCATTGAAGTGCAGCTGAGTCAAAGGGAAGGAGGCCACGCCCCCTTTTTTACAGCATTAGCTGCCGTAAACCAGGTAAGTTCAAAGCTCCATTGAAATTTAAAGGTCCTTGACAGGGCAGGGAGAAGGTAAGTGTATAAGGTAAGTGGGTAGGATTTGGGGGTGGGTGAGAATCGGAGGTCTGGGGGTGAATCAGAGGTTGTGGGGTTGGAGGTCAGGGGGCCAGAGGTTGGGAGGTCGGAAGGGGGAAGGTCGGAGTAGGGAGGGTCGGGGGGTCGGGCGGTCGGAGGTCGGAGAATTGGAGTTCGGGGAGGTCGGAGGTTGGGCCGGGTCTTGGTGGGGTGCTGGGGAGGAGAGTGTCACGCCTTGGGGAGGCAGGGAGAGTCAGATATGGCGGGATTGGGGAGGGGAAGAGCCCCCATGTGGGTGGAGGGAATCCCATGGGAGGGTACTCAGGGGGGGGTGGGGGGGAGTCCCATGGGAGTTCGGTCTGGGTCTGTACAATAGTTACCCAGAAGTTAGAAGTGGTTTTAATCCTTCTAACATTTTCTAGGTAACTATTGGTGTAACCCAGTCAGAACCATCGAAGTTTGCAATTAAAAATCACATTTTCGGATGGTTCCCAGTGCTGGGCAATTGCTCAGGGGAAGTTTGCACTTCTGGGCAATTTCTGTGCAAACCTTACCTGGGAACTTCCAAAGGGGATTCCCCAGTGCGATTTTGGGGTACGCCACCCCAATGCAATGTTGGGGGCTCGGAAGTTACGGCCCATTATCTATACTACCTTTTCCACTTCCTCCCTTCACCTCCATTTACTTGCTTAAAGTCTTTGTGATCACCTTATTCTTTTTGCTCAGATGTTGTCACAGTCCTGTTAAGGTACAGTTCCCAATGGTGCAGTTCCTTCTTCTCCCAGTACTGGCACCAGTGTTCCGTGCAATGGAATGCCTCTTTCCTACACCACTCCTTCAGCACATGTTTGCCTTTCTGATCTGCTTATCTTGATGACAATTTGCACATGGCTCAGGTAATAGTCCAGAGATTATAACTCTTGAAGTCCCGTTCTTTGATTTAGCTCCTTCTTCCTGGTACTCTCCAAATAGGACCTCTTGCTTACTCTTCCTAATATTATTGTCCCCAACATGGAGCACCACAATTGGATCCTCCCTCTCCCTTTCCAATATCCTTTCAAGTCAATTGAAGTTGTCCCCTGACTGGGCACCCGGTAGGCAACAAACCACATGGGACTTATGATCCTGATTACAAATAATGCTATCTATCCCCCTAATTATTGAATCGCTACAGCTATCACATTACACATCCCCCCTCCTTCTCCTCCCGCCTTGGACAGTCTCCTGCTCCAACATGCCACGGTCCACAATCTGGATCTCCTTCCAGTAGTCTTTATCCATATTCTCAGAGGTAGCAAGTACATTGTACATATTGGTAAATAAGTTTCTACAGATCTTTCTTCTGTATCTCACCCTTACTCTGCACAATATCTGTCCACCATTCCTCCTTCTGAACCTGCATCACTCTATGATGTGTGATCAAAGCCTGGAGCGAACTGTCCCAATACTTTTCCCCCTCCCTTAAGCATTGGATTGTCTCCAACTCACACACCAGCTCAATGACTCTGTGCTGGAGAGATTCAAGGAGACATCTGCTGTAGATGTGCTTTCTGAGGAGTGTTACCATCTACAAATTCCCTCATACAGGAGTCCAGATACATAACCTGCCCTGCCATATCTTATTCCAGATTATTTATATTATTTGTAGCCGGTTTTTAGCTTGTTGTAAGAGTCTGTTTTTCTTTTTCTACACACCGACTTGCTCAAAGCACCAGAACAGTGGAAATATTTTAAATGTCTCTATTAACCATCTGAACCTACCAGAAATGAATTAAAAACTTGTCCCTGATTTGATCTAGACAGAGAAAAGCTCTCCAGCTACTTACCAATCAGGCCCCTTCCTTCTTCTGGTGTCACTTTAGCTGTTTTTACCCACCTGACCTCAGTGCTCTCCAAGTGAGTGGGATTGTTTCAGGTGACAATCAGGAGATTTGGCTGCACTATTTTGGGTTGGGATCAGGAGACATTGTGGCACTGTTAAGGGTTGGAATTGAAAGCAATGGGGGCACTGCTTAGGATTGGAATCAGGAGAAATTTCTCTGCTTTGGGAGCAGGTGATGTGACAACGCTATTTATCATAGAATGATACAGCACAGAGCCATTTGGCCCATTGTGCCTTTGACAACTCCTTGGTGGAACTACCCAATTAATCCCACTCTCCTGGTTTTTCCTGGAACTTTCCCTTCAAGCATTTATCCAATTCCCTTTTGAATGTTATTGAATCTGCTTCTACCACCCTTTCAGGCAGTGCACTCCAGATCACAACAAGTCACTGTGTAAAAAAACAATGCTTCCACGTGTCGCCTCTGGTTCTTTTGTCCCCTAAATAACCTTAAATCTGTGCCCTCTAATTACAACCTTTCTAGTGCTGGAATCAATTTTTCTTTACTTACTGTATCTCAAATCGTCGTGATTTTAATTACCTCTATCAAATCTCCTCTTAGCTTTCTCTGCTCCAAGAAGAACACCAGCTTCTGTAGTCTCTTCATATAAGCGAAGTCTCTCATTTCTGGTTCCATTCTAGTAAATATCTTCTGTAACCTCTGACAAGACTTTGACATCCTTTCTAGAATGTGGTGCCTGAATTGAACACATATCTAAGGGGTATTGGGTCAGAATAACTTACCTGCTTTTTGAAACTAAGTTCTCTATTCTTACACAGGATGTGGGCATCGCTGGCTAGGCCAGCGTTTGATGCCCATTTCTAATTGCCCTTGAGAAGGTGGTGGTGAACTGCCTTCTTGAACTGCTGCAGTCCATGTGGTGTAGGCAGACAGTGCTGTTGGGGAGTTCCAGAATTTTGACCCAGTGATAGTGAAGGAACAGTCTCTTTTCTAGTAAGGATATAGTTCCAACTGTTTACTTCCCACCAGTCTGGAGGGAAACTTACAGTTGGTGGTGTTCATATGCATCTGCTGCCTTTGCCTTTCTGGTTGGTAGAGATCATAGGTTTGGAAGCTGTTGTTGAAGAGTATTGGTGAACGGTACCAATCAAGCAGACTGCTTTGTCCTGGATGGTGTTGAGCTTCTTGAATGTTGTGGGAGTTGTGCTCATCCAGGTAAGTGGAGAGTATTCCATCACACTCCTGGCTTGAGCCATGTAGATGGTGACAGGCTTCGGGGAGTCAGGAAGTGAGTTGCTCGCTGCAGAATTCCCAGCCTCTGACCTGCTCTTATAGCCACAGTATTTATATGGCTGGTCCAGTACAGTTTGTTAATACAGGATGTTGATAGTGGGGGATTCAGCAATAGTAATGCAATAGAATGTCAAAGGAATATGGTTAGTGTTGTGTATATTATGATATAAAAGGCACCAATCGCTCATAAGGGATTATGCAAACATGTTGCGGTTCATTTATTAAGAGCAGGCACAAGTGAACATATATAGTTGGATAGAAAGCTTGAGGAGATCAGCAGCAGGGCTGCGTGTGATGTGTTCTGCTTTGGGCCAAAGTGAAACTGAGGCTGGATCACATCACACACTTCCCTTAAAGTGATGGCATGCTGTTATCCCTTAAAGACATATTACAACAATTATATTCTCTCTTGTTCAAGATGGTCATTGCCTGGCACTTGTGTGGCACAAATGTTGCTTGCCACTTGTCAGTCCAAGCCCGATTGTTGTCCAGATCTTACTGCATATAGGCATGGACTGTTTCAGTATCTGAGGAGTCACAAATGGTATTGAACATTCAGTGAACATCCCCACTTCCAACCATATGATGGAAGGAAGGTTATTGATGAAGCAGATGAAGATGGTTGAGCCTAGGGCTCCACCCTGAGGAACTCCTGCAGTGATGTCCTGGCAATGAGATGATTGACCTCCAACAACCACGACCATCTTCCTTTGTGTTAGGTATGACTCTACTGAGTGGAGAGTTTTCCCCCTTTAAAACTAAGTGTCCCATTTGAAAGGGCAACATTAATATACTGTAACAAAAAACAAAAACTTTAAAGGAAACTTAGCTAATCAAACTAAAGTGACCTTTTTGGGGTAACGATGCACTCTAGTATACCGACATACCCCGTGTGCTCCCTCTCCAGGGACACCTAAGTGCAAAGGAAAGAGCCGGCAGTTGGGCCAAATGACTCCCTCGACTATCCACTGCCTGGACCTGTTACTGGCCACCTTGGTCAGGCCCTGAAGCAGTCCCATGAGTAGGTCCTCCAATCTGCCCACTCCTCTCCACATCCTGTGACCAAAAATTAGGGGCGTGGGACTGACGTTCAGCTAAAAATTAAGGAACAGCCCCCTCAGATAATGAAATAATGGCTGCGACCTCACTAACTTTGAAACACATTTCCTCCAGGCTACTGAAATTATGGGTGGCTTGGGTGTTCGCAAATTAAACTTAACCTACTACTGCATGGGACTGCCGCATGCAGCACTCTCCATGCCAAATCCCTACTTCCTTGTTTTTGTACTCATTTCCACCATTTATAAAGCCAAGAATTCCATATGCTTTTTTCATAGCATTCTTTAATTGTCCTGCCATTCAAAGATTTATGTGCTGGATCTCTCCAATGCTGCACCCTCTTTAAAATTGTACCATTTAATTTATATTGCCTCTCCTCATTTCATCTGTAATGTGTCTTGTCACGAGGCTATGTCCCTTTATTTTTGAAAATATGATTTTTAATCTTTCAACTGACTGAGACAGAGAAAACTGCTTAAAAATGCAAGGCCACATTCCAAGGTGAAGGTGAGAAACAAACAAATCACCGTTAGGGGTGTGTGAAGAGAGAGACATTTCCTATAACCCAGACACCCATAGAAATTAGTAGCTGTCTAAGGAAGAGACATTAAAAATGCAAAATATTGGATGGATATTGCAACAATGACTGCCACAAATAAACACACCCAAAACCTATTGGAAATACACAATGGGTGAAGCGTATCAAGGCAAGGCGTCCCAGCCACTACTGAGAGATTGCAAGTGATACAAGTGTCGTCAAGGAAGTCTTCAGCAGAGGAAATAGGCTGAAGGCTGCTCTCTCTTCCTCTCTCTCTTTTGGAATAAGAATGTTGCCCAGTTCAAGAATCTGACTCTCCCAGAAACCTACCAGTGAACCAAGATCTCGTAATAATTGCAACATCATCTACATCTGACCGCATCCAAGAAACCAGTTAACCCAAATCTGCCGCAGCTTTTAAAACCTACGCCTCAAGGACAATCAAAGGACACTTAACCATATTTTTTTTACCTTTTTTATTGGACTCCAACTACCCTTATTTCTGATGTGTGTGTGCGTGTGTGTGCATGCATAAGTGCATGAGGGCCAAATGCTTGACATCGCGTTTTTATTATTTTTCTTGGAATTGGTGAGTAATAAATTTGTTCTTTATCTTACTCAAGAAAACCTTGTTTGATTGGCTCCTTATTGTTCACAGCTTAAATAGTTAACTACATTCTGATTTGGAAAAGGCTTATCTCCCCATGAAAAAGAAACTTAAACATTTATTGTGACCAACCAAGGAGGTCGAATAGAGGGGAACCAGTTAACCCCTTCTCACCTGGTCGTAACAGTCTGCCCATTTTACCAGTCACCCTGTGTCCTCCTAAAATCTGTTACTATCCCATTCATTGTTTACTACATTTCCAAGCTTGATATCATTTGCAAACTTTGAAGTTATTCCCTGCAAACCCAAATGCAGATCATTAATGTGCATCAAAAAAATCCATGGTCCTAAATACTGACCCTTTGGAAACACCATTGTTTACTTCCCACCAGTCTGAAAAACAACCATTCACCACTACATTCTGATTTCTACCCCTTAGACAGTTTTGTATCTGTGCTGCCACTGTTTACTTAATCCCATGTGCTTTAACTTTGCTTACAGGTCACCAAGCCTCCTTTGACAGCACCTTCCAAACCCATTACCCCGGCCACATAGAAGGACAAGGACAGCAGATGCATGGGAACACCACCATCCTCAAGCTCTCCTTCAAGTTACACGCCACCCTGATTTGGACTGTTCCCTCTTCATGGCTGGGTCAAAATTTAGGAATGCCTAATAGCATTTTGTGGGAGCAGTTTAAGCAGACAATCCACCACATTCTTCTCAGGGGGGACTAAGAATGGGTAATAAGTGCAGTCTTACCAGTGATGTGCACATCCAGAGAACAAATTAAAAGTTTATACTCATGCTGTGGGAGTCCAGATTGAGGGAACTTGTTAATTAGTATCACAGGATACAATTCCTATGCCACAATAATGCCTCAACCAGAGTCTAATTTCAATCAGCGCCCTTTTCTTTTTTCAATAATAAGAAATTAGTTATCTCAACCAGGCCACTGACCATCCATGGAACTAAATTTCTGTTCCTTCACTTTACTGGGTCAAAATCCTAGAGCTCCCTCCCTAACAGGACTGTTGGAGTACCTGAACCACATGGACTGCAGTGGCTCACCATCACCTTCTCAAGGGCAATTAGGGATGGGCAATAAACGCTGGCCTAGCCAACAATGCCCAAATCCTAAAAAGAAATTTTTAAAAAGTGATGCTTTATCAAATGTGTTTGAAAATTCATAGGCCACATTACCTTCATCAGCCCTTTCCATTACTTCATCAAAAACTCAATTAAGTTTGTAAAACATGGTTATCTTTAACAAATCCGATAGACTTTCAGTTATTAGCCCATACTTTGAAATCACCTATTAACGTTCTAAATTATTTGGCAATATTTTGAATTAAGGCCCGCCCAGCGTGAAACACAGCTCCTCACTGGTTGGGAAGGGCCGAGCGGGTATGGGGGCCTGTCAGCAGCCAGGTCCAAAGGCGACCTGGCAGTCAATTTAATAATGGCCCAGGCAGCCCCCAGAAGGCCGCCAGCGAAGAAGATATCTTCAGTGTTGTCAACAGGAGACGTCAGGCGGGAGTGCAGGTCGTGTGGGTATTTGCTCCCTCCCCCCGGGTTTTCAGAAGGGCACCTCGCGGTCACCCTGGAGGAGGTGGCTGCTAGGAGGGACATCCTTGACCCCAGGGATGGAAGGAGGAGGCCACTGCACCTTACGAAAAGAGCTTGGGAGGAGGTGGCAGTGCTGGTCAGCAGACATGATGTTGCGCAATGCAAATGGGTCCAGTGCCGCAAGATATTTAACGACCTGCTGCGCTCAGGAAGGGTGAGTATCGTGTTGGCATGGATCAGCACGTTAAAGTGTTAAGGTCTGCCCATCCCCCCCATGAAGCTCAGGGGTGTTAGAATCTGCATGCCAACCATCAATGACGCCAGAGCTGGCCAAGGGTGTGAATGCTGGTTGCTTGGACTGAGTGCCTTGTGGCTCGAGGGCCATGACTCAGATGTGCCCCCTGCAAGATGCTCCTCAGGTGGGGTTGGCCAGGTTGCAATGGCACTGCAAGTAGAGAGTGGACTAATCAATGCTCCTCTGTCCTTTCAGGAGAAGAGATCCCATAACAACTTTGAAAGATTGTGGACCAGCAGAGGCCCCCAAAGCCTCCTAATCCTCATGAGGTATGAGCAGGATGCTTTGGAGATGGAAAGCCAGCACACACCCTGATCAACTGACCGCAGAGAGGCTGGGTTGTCAGACGAAGGTAAAAGTGCAGTGCACAAAGGTGAGATTTTCAGATGGTGCAAAAATTCTTGTGTAGTCTCATCATTGATGGGAGCTTCAAAACTAGATTCCCTGATGCAGATCTTCATGGTCTCACCAGGGTTGCCTGGCATGCACAGTGACAGTGTGATGACTTTAACTAATGACATGTCGTTGTTCTCCCTTAGATTCGCCATCACGCATCCAATCACAGGACCCCGAAGAGCCACCCCTGATGCCAGAGGACCCCCTGGCTCCAGATGCATCTGCGTCACACCCGCTCTCTGAACCAGTCACCAGCGCAGATACCAGCACCTCACATTGCCACACGAGCTGCCTGTTGTTTCTGCGGACTCCTCTCAGGCCGTTCTGAATGACAGCAGCAGCTCCTCCACCCCTCTGCCAGTGACCATGGCATCCAATGAGACTGCGGCGACTGGGGAGATGCCAGCTGTAGCACTGGCCGCTCCGTCCCAGGCGGGGCCAGCACAGGCTCCACTGGCCAGGGGACGACTGCCAAGATCATAAAGGCCAACAGGACAGCAGACTGTCTCCAGAAAAGGGGGAAGCACCAAGACGTAGTTCTCGCAAATGTAAGTTTAAGGCACAAGAGGGGCTGGTCACTGGTATTCTTCTGTTCTGCAATGTTTTGTTTGTGTTTACTGGTCTGTGGTTGGAGACCAGAGAAAGTTCTGTTAATTTGTTTGGATTGTCAAAATGAGATAAATTTTCTTTTGTCGCAATGGCCTGAGTATGTTTCACCTTTTTTATTTAATGTGGTGCAGGGTATGCCAGTATGTAATGCTGGACATGGGTGGCTCTAAACTTTATTGCACAGGCACTGAGTGGGCTTTGGGGACAAAGGAAAGGGTCATTTCAGACATCCAGTATGGAGGCAGCAGCCCTGGCATGAGGTGGTGGTGCTTAATTAGCAGCCTAGCTGAAGGAGCGTTGGATCAAGACATCCCTGGTGTACCTCACTGGAAGTTACCGAGGTCTGCCCCACACCCTCAGTGTTCTCCTCACCGTGCTCCTCTTTGGACTAACTACTGGATTCATCATCTGTGGCCTGTGGAGCTGTTTCAAGATCCTTTTCCTCCAGTGTGTCCCCCCTTCCCAGTACCAGAATGTGGAGAGCGCAGCATTCAACCACTATCAGTGACACCCACTCTGGGGGTTATTGTCGTGCTCCCCCTGAATGGTCCAGGCATTGGAAGCGAATCTTCAGCAGACCTATTGTTCTCTCTATCACCGCCCTTGTGGAGGTGTGGCTCCTGTTAAAACGCTGCTCTGCCTCTGTTCTTGGGTAATGGAGAGGCATCATGAGCCACCTTTTCAACAGATGGCCCTTGTCACCCAGCAGCCATCCATCCAGTCGGGCTGGAGCACTGAAGAGTCTCGGCACCTGGGAGTGTCTCAGGATGTTAGCGTCATGGGAGCTGCCTGGGTACCTTGCACAGACTTGTAGAATCAGCATCCTGTGATCACACACTATCTGCACGTTCATGGAGTGGAAGCTCTTCCTGTTGATGAGGGCACCCGGCTCACCTGCTGGCGCCTTGATGGCCACATGTGTGCAGAGAATTGCACCCTGGATGCGGGGGAAGCCAGCAATGGCTGCGAAGCCTCTGGCTCACTCAGCCTGGCTGGCTTCGTCTGTACGGGATTGAATGAAAGTCAATACCCACCTGAACAGAGCTTCTGCCACCAGCTTGACACAACTGTGGACAGCTGATTGGGAGACTCCACACAGATTCCCCACTGAGCACTGGAAAGAGCCAGAGGCATAGAAGTTGAGGGCCACTGTGACCTTCAGAGCCACTGGCATGGAGTGTCTGCCCACACAGTCAGAGCCGATCTCAGGGCCTATCATCTGACAAAAGGAGATCACGGTCTCCCTTGAGAGGCGGAACCTTCTTCGGCATTGCACCTCACACATATTGAGGTAGCTGCATCGTCGCCTGTAAACCCGGGCAGCAGGATAGTAGCGTTTTCTGCAGCGCCTTCTGCCTTGGACTTCCTGTTGGCCCTGCACCCCTTGTGCCTGGGCCTCTCCTCCCACAGGTCCCTCCCCTTGGGACACCTGGCCTCCTCCCCCTTCTGCCCCTCTCTTCCTCCTCAGAAAAGCTGCCTCCAGTGGAGACCACAATCCCCATTACCTGGGTTACAGAAGGCTGTCTAATACCTGGAAGGGCCCACACGGACCAAGAAGACCTGAAATGAAGCCAGGAAATGCTCAGAATGAAGCTCCAAACAGAGATAAAGCTGCCAAGTACCAATAAGTCAGTAGCAGCAAAGTATCTACCAAACTCCTCACTGCTCACAATGGCAATGCTGCTGACCCTTTTTATCCTACCCGTTGATGAGGTTTTGCAAATTGTCGGCTGGCCACCTGCCCGTTTTGCCTGTGCAACGAGTGTGAAATCACACGGGTAACGAAAAATCAGTGTCAATTGCCTTTTTAATGGAGTTAACTGGCCTCTTGCTTAACGGCGGGTGTGGCTCCGACTCCCGCTCGTGCCTGCCAACTGAAATATCGCACAAGCGCTCGTGATATCGGGGCGCTCACCCGACGTCATCACGCACTATTTTACACTTGAGTGGGTCGTGCACACGCCCACCCGCTCAGCGAAAAATTCTGCCCATTATCTCTGAAAATTTCCCAGTCACTGGCATGAAGCTGACGGGTCTGTAGATGCCGGGTTTATCCCTCTGCCTTTTTTAAAAAGGGTTGTATCGTTTGTAATCCTTTAGCTGAAGGTACCATCCCCATACCCAAGAAAAATTGTAGTTGGAGCCTCCGCAATTTTCACCCTTACTGCCCTCAGTAACCTAGAACGTATCCCATCCAGACACGGTGACTTTTCTACTTGAGGTTTGCCAAACCTTTCAGAATATTCTCTTTATCTATTTTTATCCTGCCCAATTTCACTACTGCTTCCTCTTTTACTAGTACATTGGCAATATCCTCTTCTCTAGTGAAGACAGATAAAAAAAAATACTCATTTAGTACCTCAGCTCCACAATATCATTTCCTTTTTAGTCCCCAATTGCCTCACCATTCCTTTGAATACCCTTTTATTATTGTTGCATTTCTAAAAGACTTTCAGTACTCTTTTATGTTAGACACTAATCTATTCTCATACAATCTCTATGCTCCTCTTTTTCATTTTTTTTGGATCTCCTCTGCAATTTCTATTTTCAACTTGGTGTTTTACTCTATTATGAACGTTACAATTATCAGAAGCCTCCTTTTTCTGTCTCATTTTAACACCTGTTATCTTTAGTCATCCATGGACCCTTAGCTTTGATTGCACTTCCTTTTCCCCTTGTGAGAATGTGTTTACCCCTGCAGCCAAATCATTTCATTTTTGAAGGCCTTCTATTGTTCAATTACTGTTTTGCCTAACAATTTTTGATTCCAACCCACCTGGACCGGATCCCTTCTCAAGTCACTGAAATTACTTCTCTTGTTAAGGATTTTTACGCTTGATTGTACCTTGTCCTTTTCTGTAAGTATTCTAAACCCAATGATATTATGATCACTGTTCCTCAAATGCTCTCCCACTGTATCATATTCCACTTAATTGACTTTATTCCCCTGAACTAGATTCAGCAATGCCTCCTTCCTCATTAGGCTGGAAACAAACTGATAAAGAAAATTCTCTTGTACACACTTCAGGAATTCCACTGCTGTTTTCCCTTTACACCTTTACGATCCCAGCCTTTATTAGGGTAATTGAAGTCTCCCATTATCAAAATTCTGTAGCTCTTGAATCATTCTGCATGTTGCCTCCAAATTTGCTCCTCTATCTCTTTCCCACAACATGGTGGCTGATAGTATACATCCAGTAGTGTAAGAGCTCCAAATTATTCCTTCATTCTAAACAAATAGATTCTACCGTTAGCTTCTCAACTATGTCATCCCTCTAGTACCAAAATAGTTTCTTTGATCAATACTGTCACCATATACCACCGTCCCCCTCCCCTCCTTTACTTCTTTCCCTATATTTCCTGACTACCTCGAATCCAGGAATATCAAATTTCCAATCATCCCCTTCTTTGAGCCAGTTCTTTGTCATTGTCACTGTATCAGTCACATGCAGCGACTTGCACTTGTTACTGTATCATAGTCACATGCAACTTGCACCTACAATTTACCAACCCTGTTAACCATACTTCATGCATTTACATACATGTACTACAAAATCAGTTTAGACTAACTGGCATTTTTCCTGTCTGATCCTTATATCTGAACTATTCTTTACTATAGTGCTATTTGCATCTCCCAGTCCTCTGCACACGTTTTTCTTCTCACATTTCATCCCGGTGTCTATCCCCTGCCCAAGTAATTTAAACATTCACACGGTGCTAGTTAATATTTGGATTAGAAGCTGTGGCAGCACTCTTTAAGGTTGCGATTTGAAGCTATGGTCATACTGTTTAGGATCTGGTTTAGGAGATATGGAGGTGGAAATATGTTTGATTTTGGGATTGGGAAATACAGCAGTATTTCTAGGGTTGAGATTAGATGCTGTTGCTGCACTCTTCAGGGTAAGGATTAGACACCAAGGTGGTACTGTTTAGGATTCTGATTGGAAGCTTTGGGGACACTGTTTAAGGTTGAGATCACTATTTGGATTGGGATTACAAACTATGGCAGTATTGTTTAGTGTTGGGATTTGAAGCAATGGGGGTACTATTTGACACTGAGTTTAGGAGCTATTGCTGCACTGTTTAGGGTCTGAATTAGAATCTTTGGGTGGCACTATTTAGAGTCTGGATTAGGAGGTATTTGGAAAAAAAAACACTACAAAGCTAATTAATAAATTCATTATCTAAGTCGAGATGGCTGGGCAGGTGATGTGCTGTAGCTGTGTGATGTGGGAGTTGGCAGATCCCATTGCGAGCCGCAGTGACCACATCTGCAGCAAGTGTTGGTTGCTGGAGGAACTCCAGCTCAGAATTGATGAGCTGGAGTCCGAGCTCTGGACGCTGCGGCACATCCGGGAGGGGGAGAGTTACCTGGATGCTTTGTATCAGGAGGCGGTCACACCCGGTAGATTAAGTACCTCAAGTCCGGTCAGTGGTCAGGGTCAGCAGGGTGTGACTGCAAGTGAGGCAGGTAGAGGTATCCTGTGTTCAGGAACAGAGGAGCCTCAGCTCTTGACCTTGTCCAACAGGTACGAGGTACTTGCTCCCTGTGTGGATGAGGAACAGGGCTGTAGGGAGGATGAGCCAGCTGACCGCGGCACCATGGCACAGGAGGCCATTCAAGAGGGGGGAGCAAAAAGACAAGTGGTAGTTGTGGGGGATTCTATAATTAGGGGAATTGATAGCATCCTTTGTAAGCAGGATCGAGAGTCCCGCATGGTATGTTGCCTGCCCGGTGCCAGGGTGAGGGACATCTCTGACCGGCTTGAAAGGATATTGGAGAGGGAGGGGGAGGATCCAGTTGTTGGGTCCACGTCGGGACAAATAACATAGGTAAGACTAGGAAAGAGGACCTGTTTGGGGATTATCAGGAACTAGGAACTAAATTAAAGAACAGGTCCTCAAGGGTTATAATCTACGGATTATTACCCGAGCCACGTGCAAATTGGCATAGGGACGCGAGAATCAGGGAAGTAAACACGTGGCTAAAGGAGTGGTGCGGGAAAGAGGGGTTCCATTTCATGGGGCACTGGCATCAATATTGGAACAGGAGGGATCTGTACCGTTGGGACGGTCTCCACCTGAACCGATCTGGGACCAATGTTCTAGCAAAAAGGGTAAATAGGGTGGTCAACAGGACTTTAAACTAGAAAGTTGGGGGGGGAGGGAAGGGTAAAACTCCAAGAAGTATAACTAATGGGAAACAAAGCAGCAGGTTAGCGTGTGGGGGGGTGGATTCAACTTCATGGAAAATTATGAAAAAACTAAAAAGAAAGGAGAGCCCAGGAGAGGCTATTAATGTCTCCAGAACACAAAATAGGACAGAGTGTTTGGAAAGGGCTAGGAATCTAACTTCAAGCACATCAGATAAAGGGATGACAATGAGAAAGGGGACGGGAAATACAGGACTGAAGGTGTTGTATCTGAATGCACGCAGTATACGAAATAAGGTAAATGAGCTTGTGGCGCAGATTGAAATTGGCAGGTATGGTGTGGTGGGCATTACGGAGACATGGCTGCAAGGGGATCAGGACTGGGAGCTAAATATCCAAGGATATACATCCTATCGAAAAGATAGGCAGGTTGGCAGAGGGGGTGGGGTTGCTTTGTTAGTAAGAAATGAAATTAAATCGATAGCAAGAAATGATGTAGGGTCAGATGATGTAGAATCTGTGCGTAGAGTTGAGGAACTGCAAAGGTAAAAAAACCATAATGGGAGTTATGTACAGGCCTCCGAACAGTAGTCAGGATGTGGGGCACAAGATACACCAGGAGATAGAAAAGGTGTGTAAGAAAGGCAAGGTTACAGTGACCATGGGGGATTTCAATATGCAGGTAGACTGGGAAAATCAGGTTGGTAGTGGATCCCAAGAAAGGGAATTTGTGGAATGTCTACAAGATGGCTTTTTGGAGCAGCTTGTGGTGGAGCCCACTAGGGAACAGGCAATTCTAGATTTAGTGATGTGTAATAAGGCAGATTTGATAAGGGAGCTTAAAGTGAAGAAACCCTTAGGAGGAAGTGACCATAGTATGATAGAATTTACCCTGCAATTTGAGAGGAAAAAGCTGGAGTCAGATGTAACGGTATTACAGTTGAATAAAGGCAACTGCAGATGCATGAGGGAGGAGCTGGCCAGAATTGACCGGGAGATGAGCCTAGCAGGAAAGACAGTGGAACAGCAATGGCAGGAGTTTCTGGGAGTAATTTGGGAGACACAGCAAAAATTCATCCCTAGGAAGAAGAAGCATACTAAAGGGAGGACGAGGCAACCATGGCTGACAAGGGAAGTCAGGGACAGCATAATAGCTAAAGAGAAAGCATACAATGTGGCGAAGAGCAGTGGGAAACCAGGGATTGGGAAGCCTACAAAGACCAACAGAGGACAACTAAAAAAGAAATAAGGAGGGAGAAGATTAAATATGAGGGTAAACTAGCCAGTAATATAAAAGAAGATTGCAAGAGTTTTTTTAGATATATAAAAGGTAAGAGAGAGGCAAAAGTGGACATTGGGCCACTGGAAAATGACGCTGGAGAAGTAGTAGTGGGGAACAAAGAAATGGCGGAGGAACTGAATAGGTACTTTGCGTCAGTCTTCACAGTGGAAGACACGAGTAACATCCCCAAAGTTCAAGAGAGTCAGAGGGCAGAGGTGAGTATGGTGACCATTACCAAGGAGAAGGTGCTAGGAAAACTGAAAGGTCTGAAGGTGGATAAATCACCTGGACCAGATGGATTACACCCCAGAGTTCTGAAGGAGATAGCTGAAGAGATAATGGAGGCATTAGTGGTGATCTTTCAGGAATTACTGGAGTCAGGGAGGGTCCCAGAGGACTGAAAAATCGCTAATGTAACCCCCCTGTTTAAGAAGGGAGTGAGGCAAAAGACGGGAAATTACAGGCCGATTAGCCTGACCTTGGTCATTGGTAAGATTTTAGAGTCCATTATTAAGGATGAGATTTCAGAATACTTGGAAGTGCATGGTAAAATCGGGCAAAGTCAGCATAGTTTCATCAAGGGGAGGTCATGCCTGACAAATCTGTTAGAATTCTTTGAGGAGGTAATGAGTAGGTTAGACAAAGGAGAGCCAATGGATGTTATCTACTTGGACTTCCAGAAGGCCTTTGACAAGGTGCTGCACAGGAGGCTGCTCAGTAAGATAAGAGCCCATGGTGTTAGAGGCAAGGTACTAGCATGGATAGAAGATTGGCTGTCTGGCAGGAGGCAGAGAGTGGGGATAAAGGGGTCCTTCTCAGGATGGCGGCCGGTGACTAGTGGAGTTCCGCAGGGGTCAGTGTTGGGACCACAACTTTTCACTTACATTAATGATCTAGATGAAGGAACTGAGGGCAGTTTGCAGATAATACAAAGATAGGTGGAGGGACAGGTAGTATTGAGGAGGCGGGGAGGCTGCAGAAGGATTTGGACAGGTTAAGAGAATGGGCAAAGAAGTGGCAGATGGAATACAACGTGGGGAAGTGTGAGGTCATGCACTTTGGTAGGAAGAATAGAGGCATGGACTATTTTCTAAATGGGGAGAGAATTCAGAAATCTGGAGTGCAAAGGGACTTGGGAGTCCTAGTCCAGGATTCTCTTAAGGTTAACTTGCAGGTTGAGTCGGTAGTTAGGAAGGCAAATGCAATGTTGGCATTTATTTTGAGAGGACTAGAATATAAAAGCAGGGATGTGCTGCTGAGGCTTTATAAGGCTCTGGTCAGACCACATTTAGAATATTGTGAGCAATTTTGGGCCCCATATCTCAGGAAGGATGTGCTGGCCCTGGAGAGGGTCCAGAGGAGGTTCACGAGAATGATCCCAGGAATGAAAGGCTTAACATATGAGGAACGTTTGAGGACTCTGGGTCTATACTCGATGGAGTTTAGAAGGATGAGGGGGGGATCTGATTGAAATTTACAGAATACTGAAAGGCCTGGATAGAGTGGACATGGGGAAGATGTTGCCATTAGTAGGAGAGACTAGGACCCGAGGGCACAGCCTCAGAGTAAAGGGATGACCTTTTAGAACAGAGATGAGGAGAAACTTCTTTAGCTAGAGAGTGGTGAATCTATGGAATTCATTGCCACAGAAGGCTGTGGAGGCCAGGTCATTGAGTGTATTTAAGACCGAGATAGATAGGTTCTTGATTGATAAGGGGATCAAAGGTTACGGGGAGAAGGCGGGAGAATGGGGTTGAGAAACTTACCAGCCATGATTGAATGGCGGAGCAGACTCGATGGGCCGAATGGCCTAATTTCTGCTCCTATGTCTTATGGTCTTATGGTATGGTTACGCTGACTAGGTCTGAGATTAGAGGGTATGATGGAATTGTTTAGGGTCAGGAACCTTTAGAGGAAGATTTCCTCTGCCATTACTATTGATATTGTAAATACAATCCAAAATTTTGAGTGCTCGTTATTTCCAGTAAAATCAAAAAAACATTCACAAACTTGCAGCACTAGTGATCCGAGGAAGTCTTCCATGTTATGTTCATCGTGCAAGGAAAAAAAAACAACCCCCCTGAGGATATTATTTTGGGGGTTAGGCCACATGATGGAATTAATTGAAGGCTTTATTAGTAAACATGGTGAATATTATCATTCAAATCATAATGAGAAGTGGCAACTTGATTTATACTCTCTGAAATGGCAGCTCCATCAAATTCCAGTCGCACTCCCAGGATTGCACATCCTGCTAATGAATTTGTAATCAAATCATCTTTCAAAGAAAGCAACAAGAGTACAGATTTCTGCAGTGGACCAAGATGCTGTTCTGATTAAGAGTCATCGGCCTGAATTATTAACTGTTTCTCTCTTCACAGAAGCTGTCAGACTTGCTGAATGTTTCCAGTGTTTTCTGTTTTGTGTTTCAAACTTTCAGCATCCACAGTATTTTGCTTTAAAATTAATTAATTTAGTCCAGAAATTGTCTCATGGATCAAAACAATATTTTGATATAACAGAAAAACCAACTTTATAAAGAGGAGATGCATGATATGATGGGCGGTTAATGCATGGGTCTAAGTATATTCTTATTTCATTGAAAAAGTGGTGCCATTTGATGGTTTCTGGTACAGCCTTCCAGAATATTTATTTCACTGTTATATAATCTGAATTAGTGGTGCTGCAATTCGTAAATACCTTTATAAAGCTTCCCAAAATCTTGCGTTGCACAATGGGTAGGGAGGCTTGTCTCTGGGATTGAAGAGAGTTTCCTCTCTGGTTCTCTGCTTCCTGCAATCCTCATCTGTTGGAACACTTGACCAGAGAATTTAAACAAACTGCTTTCATGAGCTGTACTCTGATGGGCCTATGTTGCCAATTGCCTGTTTGCTAAACTGGTAGTTTGCAATCTGTGCAATGCGATGTATTTGCTCTTTCAGATGATGTGCCTTGGCTCCCTTTCACTAGTTTGAATATTGAGCTGACATGATGCAATGCTGCCCTCTCTTGGACAAAGCAAAACTGGCATGTCTCAGACATCTGAGGAAGCTGCAAAAGACTACTGCCTAGGAAAAGCAAATATCAAACTAGGCACATTGCTGATTCCAGATAGTTTATAATTAATGTATCCATTATAAGTAACTCATCGGATGTAATGCTTTAATAAGACAAGTCACAAAAGTAATTAAATACTCATCACAAAGTAGAATTCTCTTGCCACAAATTATTATTTAAATAGAGTGCAATCTCATTTTTAAAAATACATTAGATGCATACTTGTAAATGAGGAATGGGGAACAACCAAGAGAATGGAACTAGACCGGGTGACTCACGAGTAGCCTCCTGATACTCGCTGCCTAAGCTCATACATGAGGAATGGCTAATTAGCCAATGTTGATCGTAAAATCTAAATTAGAAAGAAAGAGCTTGCATTTCTAAAGCACCTTTCATAGCCCCATTACGTCCAGAAGTAGTTCACTGCTATGTAGTTACTTTCCAGGTGTAGTCACAATTTGTATACGTCTTCCTGCAGCACCATTTGATGCTGAATGATATGGTGATACTACAGTGTGTTTGATTCCATTCTTACTCAGGAATATTTCAAACTCATCTGACGTAAACTGCAGAGCATTGTCTGACACCACCACTTCTGGAAACCCATAAATTGCAAACCAACTTGTCAAAAACTCAATAGTTTTGGCACTTGTGCTATTGGGCATAGACTCAACATTTATTTACTTGCTATAGCTATCGACCAAAACAAGGTATTCTTTCCCTTCCACTTCAAAGAAATGTACTTATTCCCATGGTTTTCTTGTATTTACCATGGAATGAAAGGAGGTGTGCGGACCATTTCTCTTTCCGAGACACACTTCATAACTCTTCACTAATTCTTCAATATCTCTCTATCTACCAAAAATACCTTCTTGCTCCTGCTTTCACGTGGATAATCCCAGAGTGTCCTTGATGAAATTCCTCTAACAATCTTTCTCTAAACCTTGGCGGAATAGTGACTCTTAAGCCTCAAATTTCTAAGTGTAAAACACCTCTGTAATTTCTTATCATAAGACCATAAGGCGTAGGAGCAGAAGTAGGCCATTTGGCCCATCGAGTCTGCTCCACCATTCAATGAGACCATGGTTGATCTGATAATCCTCAACTCCACTTTCCTGCCTTTTCCCCATAACCCTTGATTCCCTTACTGATTAAAAACCTTTCTAGCTCAGCCTTGAATATACTTAATGACCCAGCTTTTACAGCCGTCTGCGGTAAAGAATTCCACGGATTCACAACCCTCTGAGAGAAGAAATTCCTCCTCAGCTCTGTTTTAAATGGGGGGCCCCTTACTCTGAGATTATGCCCTCTGGTCCTAGACTCTCCCACAAGGGGAAACAACATCTCAGCATCTACCCTGTCAAGCCCCCTAAGAATCTTATATGTTTCAATAAGGTCACTTCTCATTCTTCTAAACTACAATGAGTACAGGCCCAACCTACTCAACCCCTCCTCATAAGAAAATCCCTCCATTCCCATGATCAACCTGGTGAACCTTCTCTGGCTCCAATGCCAGTATATCTTTCCTTAGATAAGGAAACCAAAACTGTTCACAGTATTCTAGGTGTGGTCTAACTAGTACCTTGTATAGTTTTAACAAGAGTTCCCTATTTTTATACTCCATTCCCTTTGAAATAAAGGACAACATTCCATTTGTCTTCCCTATTACCTTAACTTGTATGCTAGCTTTTTGTGATTCACGTATGAAGACCCCCAAATCCCTCTGAGCTAGAGCTTTCTGCAGTCTTTCTCCATTTCAATAATATTCAGCTCCTCTATCCTTCCTGCCAAAGCACGTAACCTCATATTTTTCCCACATTATATTCCATCTGCCAAGTTTTTGCCCACTCAATTAACCTGTCTATATCCCTCTGTAGATTCTGTGTGTCATCCTCACCATTTGCCTTTCCATCTATTTTTGTGTCATCCGCAAACTTGGCGATAGTACATTCACTTCCCTCATCCAAGTCATTAATATATATAGGAAATAATTGTGGCCCCAGCGCTGATCCCTGTGGCACTCCACTAGTTACAGGATGCCTGAAAATGCCTCCCTTATCCCAACTCTCTGTCTTCTATTAGCTAGCCAATCCTCTATCCATGCTAATATACTACCCCCAACAGCATGGGCTCTTATCTTATTAAGTAGCCTTATGTGCAGTACCTTATTGAATGCCTTTTGGAAATCCAAATATATTACATCTATTGGTTCCCCTTTATCTGTCCTACTTGTTACCTCCTCAAAGAATTCTAATAAATTTGTAAGGCATGATTTCTCCTTCATGAAGCCATGCTGACTCTGCTTAATTATATTATGCATTTCTAAATGCTCTGCTATTACATCCTTACTGTTTGGGCCATCTATTTGTTACATAAATTAGCACTTTACTGAGCATCACATCCTTGTGAGTTTCTTCACTATTTTCTCTGGCAAGCACTCGTTCTGATCCCT
The DNA here is from genome assembly GCF_964194155.1 of Cetorhinus maximus. Taxonomy (NCBI): domain Eukaryota; kingdom Metazoa; phylum Chordata; class Chondrichthyes; order Lamniformes; family Cetorhinidae; genus Cetorhinus; species Cetorhinus maximus. The sequence goes on along the minus strand of NC_135882.1, from coordinate 46,092,346 downwards.
ATGGAGATTGATAACTTTTAAAAAGAGATATGAATTTCCCAGTGACCGACTCAAAGGATCACACAAGATTATAATACTTTTACTGTAACAAACACACAAAAATCAAATAGACCAAACATTACTTAGTAGGCAACTAATACACTAAACTATAGAAAAAGTATTCCCTAGAAACTTACAACCGAAAAACCCATTGCATGTTTATACATTACACTGCACTTTGCGCAGAATTGTAGTCTTATAATTGAAGTCCAAAGCTTCTCTTGGCTCTAACAGATCTCTTCTCCCTGCTTTAATAGGGTGTATCTTCCAATGCACTTTTAAACAAGGTCCCCTTCACTCAAGCCTTCTGGGCATAATTGAATGGACTTCCCGTTGCAATGTATCCCCTGGTGATTCCGTGGTCTTTAACTCTTCATAATCCTTTCTTCTTCAAACATGGATTCCATCCTTAGCAGACCTCCACTTGGTAGTTAACCCAAAAGCAGCCCTTTTCTTCTGCCTGGAATAGTAGCACCTGTTGTGGGTCTTATTTCCCAATTCTTTTGATCTAACTACCTCTGAGAGTCTGTGAGTTTGCATGCAGCAGGAACAATTGCTTTATCCTTTTGTGTTCAGGTATTAAAATTTCTACTTTGTTTTCAATAAGTTTCAACCTGGGCCCCTGTCCCCATGGCAACCAGGTCACATGGGCTTGTCTCCAGGTAAACTTCATATGGGGTCTCAAGCCACCCCCTACTCCACTACTCCATTCTACCTTGAATTAAAGGAGGCAATTTAAAACATAACCATCTTTTAAAGTCCAGCATTCGTAACACACTGGCATTTCATTTGCATATGTAAAATAAAGTACAAGTAACACCGTGGCTAAGAATGAATCAGTCTTGAAATCTTGAAAGAGCATCTACATTAGCATGATCTGCTGACTTACAATATTTAATATCCTACTGACGGGCCATCAAAATCAACACCCATCTCTGAAGATGTGCTACCACTAGGGATGGTACCCCATTCTTCAAATCAAATATGATCATACGTGCTTGGTGGTCAATTAAATTTCCTACCGTACAGGTTTTTAAAAAATTATTTATTGGATGTGGGCTTCGCTGGCTAAGCCAGCATTTATTGCCTATCCTTAATTGCCCTTGAGAATGTGGTGGTTAGCTGCCTTCTTGAACCGCTGCAGTCCCTGTGGCATAGGTATACCTACAGTGCTGTTAGGAGGGGAGTTCCAGGATTTTGACCCAGCGACAGTGATATACTTATAAGTCAGGATGGTGAGTGTTTTGGAGGGGAACTTCCAGATGGTGGTGTTTCCTTGCACCTGCTGCCCTTGTCCTTTGAGATGGTAGCGCTCGTAGGTTTAGAAGGTGCTGCCTAAGGAGCCTTGGTGAGATTCTGCAGTGCATCTTGTAGATGGTACACACTGCTGCCACTTTTTGTTGGTGGTGGAGGGAGTGAATGTTCATACAAGAGGTGCCAATCAAGTGGGCTGCTTTGTCCTGAATGGTGTCAAGCTCCTTGAGTGTTGTTGGAGTTGCATTCATCTAGACAAGTGGAGAGTATTCCATTACACTCCTGACTTGTGCCTGTAGATGGTGGACAGGCTTTGGGGAGTCAGGTGAGTTACTCACCATAGGATTCCTAGTCCCTGACTTGCTCTTGTACCCACAGTATTTATATGGTTAGTCCAGTTCAGTTTCTGGTCAATGGTAACCCCCAGAATGTTGATTGTGGGGGATTCAGTAATGCCATTGAATGTCAAAGAGTGATAGTTAGATTCTCTCTTGCTGGAGATGGTCATTGCCTGGCACTTGTGTGCTGCGAATAATACTTGACACTTGTCAGCCCAAGCCCGGATATTGTCCAGGCCTTGCTGCATTTGGACATGGACATCTTCAGTATCTGAGGAATCAGGAATGGTGCTGAACATTGTGCAATCATCAGCGAACATCCCTACCTCTGACCTTATGATGGAAGGAAGGTAATTGATGAAGCAGCTGAAGATGGCTGGGCCTAGGACACTGTCCTGATGTCCCGGAACTGAGATGCTTGACCTCCAACAACCACAACCATCTTCTTTTGTGCTAGGTGTGACTCCAACCAGTGGCGAGTTTTAGCCCTGATTCCCATTGACTGCAGTTTTGCTCGGGCTCCTTGATGCAACACTCGGTCAAATACTGCCTTGATGTCAAGGGCATCTCACCTTACCTCTGCTGTTCAATTCTTTTGTCCATGTTTGAACCAAGGCTGTAATGAGGTCAGAAGCTGAGTGACTCTGGCGGAACCCAAACTGGGTGTCAGTGAGCAAGTGATTGCTAAGCAAGTGCCGCTTGATAGCACTGTTGATGACCCCTTCCATTACTTTACTGATGATCGAGAGTAGACTAATGGGGCAGTAATTGGCCGGGTTGGATTTGTCCTGCTTTTTGTATACAGGACATACCTGAATAATTTTCCACATTGCCGGGTAGATGCCAGTGTTGTAGCTGTACTGGAACAGCTTGGCTATGGGCGCAACAAGTTCTGGAGCACAAATCTTCAGTACTATTGCCAGAATATTATCAAGGCTCATAGCCTTTGCAGTATCCAGTGCCTTCATCCATTTCTTGATATCATGTGGAGTGAATCGAATTGTTAGAAGACTGGCACCTGTGATGTTGGGGACCTCCGGAGGAGGCCAAGATGGATCATCCACTTGGCATTTCTGGCTGAAGGTTGTTGCGAATGCTTCAGCCTTGTCTTTTGCACTGATGTGCTGGGCTCCCCCATCATTGAGGATGGGGATATTTGTGGAGCCTCCTCTCCAGTGAGTTGTTTAGTTGTCCACCACCACTCATGATTGGATGTAGCAGGACTGCAGAGCTTAGATCTGATCTGTTGGCTGTGGAATCGTTTAGCCCTGTCTATCACTTGCTGCTTATGCGGTTTGTCATGCAAGTAGCCCTGTGTTGTAGCTTCACCAGGTTGACATCTCATTTTTAGGTATGCCTGGTGCTGCTCCTGACATGCCCTCCTGCGCTCTTCATTGAACCAGGGTTGATCCCTGGCTTAATGGTAATGGTAGAGTGGGGATATGCCAGGCTATGAGGTTACAGATTATAGTTGAGTGCAATTCTGCTGCTGCTGATGATGACCTATAGCGCCTCATGGATGCCCAGTCTAGAGTTGCTAGATCTGTTTGAAATCTATCCCATTTAGCATGGTGGTAGTGCCACACAACATGATAGAGGATATCCTCAATGTGAAGACGGGACTTCGTCTCCACAAGGACTGTGCAGCGGTCACTCCTACCAATACTGTCATGAACAGATGCACCTGCGGCAGGCAGGTTGGTGAGGATGAGGTCAAGTATGTTTTTCACTCGTTTGTTCCCTCACCACCTGCCACAGACCCAGTCTAGCAGCTATGTCATTTAAAGCTTGGCCAGCTTGATCTGTGGTGATGCTACTGAGCCACTCTTGGTGATGGATATTGAAGTCCCCCACCCAGAGTACATTCTGTGCCTTTGCCACCCTCAGTGCTTCCTCCAAGTGATGTTCAACATGGAGGAGCACTGATTCATCAGCTGAGGGAGGGTGGTACGTGGTAACCAGCAGGAGGTTTCCTTGCCCATGTTTGACCTGGTGCCATGAGACTTCATGAGGTCTTTGTGGAACCTTGTAACACCATTTATGATGGGTTCACGTCTCTTTCACAACTTGTGAGTATTTTTTCTCTGACTTTGTTAAGGTATGTGAAGCATATGCTACAAGCTTTCCCACATTGTCTTCCATTACGTGAGATAACACCACACCTAACCTTTGTCGTGAGGCACTGCAAACTAAAACCAATTGTTTCTCGGCATCATACTGGGATCAAAGCAGCATCTCTAGTCAGTACTTTCTTCACTTCTTCAAATGTTATCTAGTACTCCATAAACCACTCCCAAGTGATTTGAACAGTTGATACAGTAAGTTGGGGATGAACTTAGAACATTCATAGGAATTGTGTATTATTCTAAGCTCTTCTTTGTTCTTTCATCTCTTTGCTTTTAAAATCTCCTCCACCTTCCCTGTTCAAATACCACTTTGTGCTCTCTTAGCACTTTCCCAATGTCAGACATACTCTGACTGATTCCTACTGTAAATAACTTGCCCTTGTTTTTGGCCAAGCTTTTGAAGAAAGCTGACATGGAAGGAGGTCTGCGAGGAGGTCATACCCAATGAACCATAGAAAAGTTGTGGTGTAGAAAGAGGCCATTCGGCCCATCATGTCTGCACCAGCCAAAAAGAGAAAAAAGAAACTAGCTGCTCATTTTAATCCCACTTTCCAGCACCTGGTCCTTAACCTTGCAGGTTACAGCACTTCAGATGCAGATCCAGATACACTTTAGATAAGTTTCTGCCTCAACCACCAACTTAGTCAGTGAATTCCAGATGCCCACCACCCTCTGGGTGAAAAAGCTTTTCTTCATGTCCCCTCTAATCCTTCTACCAATCACCTTAAATCCATGTCCCCTGGTAATTGACCCCTCAGCTAGGGGAAACAAGTCTTTCCTGTCTACCCTATCTGAGCCCCTCATAATTTTGTACACCTCAATTAGGTCACCCCTTAGCCTCCCCTGTTCTAAGGAAAACAACCCTAGCCTATCCAATCCTTCTTCACAGCTGAAATTTTCAAGCCCTGGCAACATTCTTGTAAATCTCCTCTGCACTGTATCCAGAGCAATTATGTTCTTCCTGTAATGTGGTGATCAGAACTGTACACAAAATTCCAGCTGTGGCCTAACCAGCATTTTATACAGTTCCATCATTACATCCCTACTTTTGTATTCAATACCTCGCCCAATAAAGGAAAGCATTCCATATGTTTTCTTTATCACCTTATCCACCAGCCCTGTCACCTGTGGACATGCACTCCAAGGTCTCTCACTTCCTCAACCCTCTCAATATCTTGCCATTTATTAAGTATTCCCTTGCTTTGTTTGCCCTCTCCAAGTGCATTGCCTCACACTTTTCTGGATTGAATTCCATTTGCCTCTTCTCCCACTCAACCAAACCATTGATATCATTCTGGAGTTATCAGCTATCCCCTTCACTATCAACTACATGGCCAATTTTTGTGTCATCTGCAAAATCCCAATCATGCCTCCCACATTTAAGTCTGAATCATTAATATGTACAACAAACAGCAAAGGCCCCAACACTGAGCTCTGTGGAAGACCACTGGAAACTGTTTCCTGTCACAATGAAAATGGCAGGAAGAGACAGTTGCAAATTGCAAGAGAGTACTTTTCCTGAGTCGGCAGGGGAGGCAGACTGGATTTCAGCAGGATCAAGGCCACGGCAGCCAAGTTCACAATCCCAGAGCCAGAAGCTCAAATGATACTGTTGCCATGATAGCCACCAATAATCTAAATGCTCTCATTTCCGGTCGAATTGCTATGCCTGTGGGAAAGTTGGTCATATTCAGGTGGCATGCAGGAGTAGAGGACACAGCAAAGCGCCAGATTGTAGTCAAGCACCAGGTCGAGGTTGTGGCAGATTTAAAGCTAGTTCAGGAGCCTGCACAGGAAGTCCTTGAACGTGCATGTGATAGATATGGAAACAGAAGTTGATATAATCAAGCAGGAAGGTCAAGAGTTGTACTCAGTCAGAGAGCAAGAAAAACGTCACATTGGAGATGAAACTAATGGAGGATGAAGATTTACTTCCAGTGCCTATTGTAGAAATGAAAGTTAGAAATTCACAACTTACTTTCATCATTGATACAGCTGCAGCCATATCTGTTACCACAAAAGGAGATAAGTTCCCTTATATAAAACTGGTGTGAAACAGACTAGTTATTCTAATAGTAGTAAGTCCCATTCCCCCATCATCCTTACACTGACCTACATTGGTTCATAATCTACCGGTGCCTTGATTTTAAAATTCTCCATGGTCTTGCTCCTCCCTATCTCTGTAATCTCTTCCAGGTCTGCAACCCTTTGAGACCTTCATATTCTTCCAATTCTGGCCACTTAGCATCCCTAATTTAATTGTTTTGCCATTTGCAGCTGGAATTTTAACTGCCTGGGCTCTAAGCTCTGGAATTCTGTCCCTAAATCTCTCCAACTTGCTTTCTCTTCATGAAGCGCCTTAAAACCTGACTCTTTTGACCAAGCTTACATCTTAATGTTTGCTTATTGGCATGGTGTCAAATTTTGTTTGATAATGCTTCTGTGAAGTGTCTTGGAATGTTTTACTACTATTACACCCTGGGGTTCCCAGAAGTTTGAAATAACAACACCCTAGCAAAACTGGAGTCAGTGGGAATCAGGGAGCAAACTCTCCACTGGTTGGAGTCATGCCTAGCACAAAGGAAGATGGTTATGGCTGTTGAAGGTCAGTCATCTCAGCTCCAGGACACCACTGCAGGAGTTCCTCAGGGTATTGTCCTAGGCCCAACCATCTTCAGCTGCTTCATCAATAACCTTCCTTCCATCATAAGGTCAGAAGTGGGGATGTTTGCTGATGATTGCACAATGTTCAGCACCATTTGCGGCTCCTGATACTGAAGATGTCCATGTCCAAATGCAGCAAGACCTGGACAATATCCAGGTTTGGGCTGACAAGTGGCAAAAAACATATGCGCCACACAAATGCCAGACAATGACCATCTCCAACAAGAGAGAATCAAAATGTTGCCCCTTGACATTCAATGGCATTACCATCACCAAATCCTCCACTATCAACATCCTAGGGATTACCATTGACCAGAAACTGAACTGGACTAACCATATAAATACTGTGGCTACAAGAGCAGGTCAGAAGCTAGGAATCCTGAGGTGAGTAACTCACCTCCTGACTCCCCAAAGCCTCCACCATCTACAAGGCACAAGTTAGAAATGTGATGGAATACTCTCCACTTGCCTGGGTGAGTGCAGCTCCAATAACACTCAAGAAGTAGACACCATCCAGGACAAAGCAGCCCACTTGATTGGCACCCCATCCACAAACATTTACTCTCTCCACCACCGTCGCACAGTAGCAGCAGTGTGTACCATCTACAAGATGCACTGCAGGAATTCACCGAGCTACCTTAGACAGCATCTTCCAAACCCATGACCACTACCATCTAGAAGGACAAGGCAGCAGATAGATGGGAACACCACCACTTGGAAGTTCCCCTCCAAGCCACTCACCATCCTGACTTGGAAATATATTGCCGTTCCTTCAGTCACTGTGGGTGTACCGACACCACATGGACTGCAGCAGTTTAAGGCGGCAGCTTACCAACACCTTCTCAAGGGCAATTATGGATGTGCATTAAATGTTGGCCTAGCCAGCGATGCCCACATCCCATGAATGATTTTATTTTTAAATTCACACATAGAGGAGCTGACATCAAAGGTCTTTCTCAGATCTAACCATGTTCTGCAGAATGATACATTGTTGCTATGGTACACTGACTGTAGCGCAACACCGAGTGATGTGGTATTCAGGGTATGCATGTAAGTTTGTGCATAACAATATAATCCCTAACTCTTTTTGAATAATATATCAAAATAACATCGCTCTTTCTTTTAAAAAATGCCTCCGTATATCAAACTGCTCGAATCATTAACTTTTTTCATTATGTCTAAGCAAAAGAAGATTAACAATTGTTCAAAATTAAACTGAACACCTTAAGAGACTTTTATAGCTTGTTCTCTTTTCTCAAAAACATCATTCACAGAATTGCTTAGGTGGTAGAATGTTGTCCCTTCATCTTGTGGATTTGGTACTTATCACTCTCAGTGATGAGTTGGCATGCTGTACTGGCAATGCTGTGTATGTTGTTCCTGGTGTTGTTGGGGTTGGGGTTGATGTTGCTGTTGTTCTGTCACTTGTTAATATTGTTGTTGATGTTCAGCCGTTTGTTGGTGATGCTGTTGATGTCGTCTCACTTGTCAGTGATGTTGCTGGTGTTGCCAATGACCTTTTCTGCTTTACCAGTTCAGGTGTAGGTCGAATATGGACTCTGCTCCTTTTCATCGGCTAACCGGTTCCAGTCTCAATAATGTATGACTTTGGACTCTGCCTCACCAACAACTTTTGCTGGGTCACAGGTTCTCAGGATTGGACCTGTACATGTACAGTTTATCCTCTCAACAATTCAGGCAAGGATTTGGCATGCTTGTTGAAGTGTTGACCTCTTTATACCTGTGCACGAGTGAGTTGTTGTCTTACTTCCTCCTGGTCATTTGGTGGATGTATTTCGCTTGGCAAAGTTATCTTGCACTTTCTGCCATCCAGTAGCTCTGCTGGTGATTATGTGATGGCCTTGAGAGGTGTAGCTCGGAGTGACAATAAGGCAAGGTTTAGGTCTTCCTTTGTCTCCTGTCATTTCATGAGGGTTCTCGTGACCATTTGGATGTGTCTTTCTATAAAACTGTGTCCCTTAGATAATGTATTGATGAGGTGATATTGTTGAACCTATACTGTTCAACAAATTCCTTAAACTCTCTGGAGATAAATTGGATTTCATTATCACATATTACTCTTTCAGAAATCCCTTGCTCAGCAAACAAAACTTATATTGCTGAGATTATTGTTGTAGCTCTTAAATCTTTCACCGTTCTGATAAAAGGGAACTTTGAGTAGTAGTTTAGATCTATGAGATATCATTCTTGATTGTGTATGAATAAATCGGCTCCCACAATATGCCATAGTCCAGATGGTACTTTTGTTGCGTATTTCTGTACTTCGGCATACATTGCATGTAGATAGCATTCTCTCAATGTCCTTGTGAATGCCTACCCAGTACACAGCTGATCTGGCTCAGAGTTTACATTCCTCCATTCCTATATGGCCTTCACATACCTTCCGGGGAAGTTCTCTCTGCTACGATTTTGGCTACGATGATTCTGGATCCGGCCAGCAGAACACCATCTCCTACTAAGATGCCATCTCTGATTGACCAACACTGCTGTATTGCTGGCTGTGTTTGCTGTATCTTATCCGGCCAACCCTGGATAACATGCTGAGAGGGCATCAGTAACTCTTCACCTTTACTGGTCTCATCTCTAATTTGACTTAGTTTCAATGGTGTTACATTCACTAAGTGATGGATTTTTACACCTAAATCTTTTATCTCGTATGGTGACAGATGAAATAGTGCATCTGCTAGCACTATTTACATATGAACATATGAACATACAAATTAGGAGGAGGAGGCCATTTGGCCTCTCAAGCCTGCTCCGCCATTTGATAAGATCATAGTAGATCTGATTGTGGCCTCAATTTCACTTTTCTGTCTGCCCCCTACACCCTTTGACTCCCTTGTCAATCAAGAATCTATCTGACTCAGCCTTAAAAATATTTAATGATCCTGCCTCCACTGGTCTCTGGGGAAGAGAAAAAATATTTCCTCATCTCTGTCTTAAACGGGAGACCCTTTATTTTTAAACTGTGTCCCCTAGTTCTAGTCTCTCCCACGAGGGGAAATATCCTCTCAGCATTCACCCTCTCAATTCCCCTCAGGATCTTATATGTTTCAATAAGATCACCGATCATTCTTCTAAACTCCAAAGGATAGAAGCCTAACATGTCCAACCTTTCCTCATAAGATAATCCCTTCATCAGTCAAGTGAACCTTCTCTGATCTGCTTCTAATGCTATTATTATAATTTCTCAAGGAAGGAGACCAAAACTGTACACAGCATTCCAGATGTGGTCTCACCAACACCCTATTTAATTGTAGCAAACCTCCCTGCATTTATATTCAATTCAGCTTGCAATAAACAACAACATTCCATTTGCCTTCCGAAAGACTTGCTGTACCTGCATACTAACTTTTTGTGATTCATGCATCAGCACACTCAGATCCCTCTGTACCAGAGTTCTGCAATCTCTCTCCATTTAAATAATATGCTGCTTTTTTATTCTTCCTGCCAAAGTGAACATTTGTTCACATTTTCCCATGTTACACTCTATCTTTGCCCACTCATTTAACCTGTCTAAATCCTTGAGTATTGCTAAAAAGAGACATGCTGTTGAAGCTTTTCGTCTTGCACTCATCAGGACAGAATTGGCCAGAATACCAATTGTAAAAGGTGCAACAATTTTTACTGCATGAAAAGAGAGTACTGATTGGTTGGCAAGTGGACTCTGATTGGCAGAAGCATTGCCATGGAGACTGCACCAGGGAGCAGTGAACTGCCTAGCTTTTGTTTTAGTTCAAACTAATTTCGTGTGACCAATGCAGTTAGTTAGGCAGCAAAAAGTATCCAAGTGCAATATCTTGAAATAGAAAGATGGACTCTCTCCTCTTCCACCTTCAAGATCACCTGAGAAATCCACCTCCAGGCAGATCAACTACAAGAAACTTCACAGCTACTGAGAAATCTCTGCATTTTCAAGACCTTCACTCCAAGAGGTGAGTTACTCTCCTCAGAGGCTAGGAATCGTGCGGCGAGTAGGTCACCTCGTGACTCCCCAAAGCCTGTCCACCATCTACAAGGCACAAGTCAGGAGTGTGAATGCCACACTCCCACAGCTGCACTCAAGAAGCTTGACACCATCCAAGATAAAGCAACTCACCCGACTGGCACCCCATCCACAAACATTCACTCCCTCCACCACTGACGCATAGTAGCAGCAGTGTGTACCATCTACAGGATGCACTGCAGGAAATCACCAAGACTCCTTAGACAGCACCTTCCAAACCCACAACCGCTACCATCTAGAAGGTCAAGGGCAGCAGACACATTGGAACACCACCACCTAGAAGTTTGCCTCCAAGCCACTCACCACCCTGACTTGGAAACATATCATAGTTCCTTCACTGTCGCTGGGTCAAAATCCTGGAACACCCTCCCTAACAGCATTGCGGGTCTGCAGCAGTTCAAGAAGGCAGCTCATCACCATCTTCTCAAGAGCAATTAGAGATGGACAATAAATGCTGGCTTAGCCAGTGACACCCACACCCCATGAATAAATATTTTAAAAAAGCCAAAGTATCAATTCAACTAAGAAACATCAGGTTTCACCAAAATGGAGACTCAGTTAAATTCCATTTTTATAATTACTGTTTTCTCTTCCTGTAGTGAGATGGGCAGCAGACAGATGGGAACATCACCACCTGGAAGTTCCCCTCCAAGTCACTCACCATCCTGACTTGGAAATATATTGCCGTTCCTTCACTGTCACTGGGTCAAAACCTTGGAACTCCCTTCCTAACAGCACTGTGGGTGTACCTACACCACATGGATTGTAGCAGTTCAAGAAGGCAGCTCACCACCACCTTCTCAAGGGCAATTAGGGGTGGGCAATAAATGCTGGCCTAGCCAATGACGCCCACGTCCCATGAATGAATTTTAAAAATCAATTTTTTTGTGTGTGTAGTAGTGTGGGTGAAGCCAATCAGTAAGACACCACATTTTTGTTCACCTCTGGGCAAGTGTGGCAGAAATAAAATAACCTTCTTTCTTTTTAAATACACAAAAGCTTGGTGCTGGCTTATTAAAATTGAGTCAATCACTCAAGAGTAAGATAATACACACATCCACACCAAAATATATTGATCATGGCAAATTAAACACTTAAAATTTGCCTGTGATAGTAGGAACATGGAATGATACTGCACAGAAGTGGGCTTTCAGCCCATCATGTCGGCACCAGCTCTTTACTGGAGCTATCCAATTAGTTCCACTCCCCTGCTCTTGTAAACATTTTCACTTCAAGTATTTATACAATTCCCTTTTGAATGTTAGTATTGAATCTGCTTCTACCATCCTTTCAGGGAGTGCATTCCAGGTCATAACACCTTGCTGTGAAAATGTTTCTTCACATCATCTCTGGTTCTTTTGCCAATTTCCTTAAATATGTGTCCTCTGGTGACCTTTCTGCCATTGGAAAGATTTTCTCCTAATTTACTCTTATCTAAATTTGTCATGATTTTTAAATGCCTCCATCAATTCTCCTCCTTACGCTTCTCTGCTCTAAGGCAAACAACCCCAGATTCCCCAATCTCTCCACATAACTGAAGTTTCTCATCCCTGATACTATTCTAATAAATTTCTTTTGCATCCTCTCCACGGCCTTCCTAGGATTTAACACAAAGAATTGAACACAAAGCTACAGTTGAGATCTAACCAGCGATTAGAAAACTTGAGCTCTCGAATTCTTGCCGCTTCTTGTGCTGTTTTTATAACTCCTCTACTCTCGAACTGAACTCTCGCTGCTTCTCACATTGCTTTTAATAACTCCTCTTCCTTGTTTTTGTACAGCCAAGGATCCCAAAATTCTATTTCAATAGCCTTCTCAACAGGTCCTGCCATTCTCAAAGTTTTCTGTACATATATCCCTAGGTCTCTGTTCCTGTATCCCCTTTAAAATTGTACATTTTAATTCATATTGTGTCTCTTCTTTCTTCCCACCAAAATACATCACACTTCTTCATTGTATTTCATCAATACGATCCTAGGCCCAGATTTTTGCTCCCAGGTCGAGTGCGCAGAGACTGAAGAATTCCCGGCTCTGCAAACCTGACCTTTAAAAATGGCGGCCCACAGTTCCGGCTTGCATTCCGGGGAGGAGCAGTAGTTTGTAGGGGGCGTGCGGGGGCTGGGGGAACAAGAGGTGTGGCAGGCTGGATTAGAAGTCGGGCCCACTGCCCCTGGAACAAGTAGGCGGAGGCTGCTGGGTGCGGAGGCAGGCTGGGCGGAAGGCCTGCCTCTGCTCTGGCACTTTGCTGAATTTAATTAAAAAATGATTAAAAAAACAGCCCTCACCCCCCTATACATTCCTAATGCCCATCCATGTCAATCTATGCCACCACATGCCCCACTCACCCCCATGACCCCTTTTACCCCCTGAGGCCCCATACCCCCTTTATAGTCCTTGTGTCAACTTAGTGCTAACTCATACCAACCCAAGCCCCCAACCCACAACCTTTTGCCCTTATCCTTTCCAAGCCACCTCACCCAGTATCCATCATGGGCAAACCTCAGGAACCATGCTGACGTAAAACAAAGTTCTGTCTATTGATGATGTCACTATTTTTAAAAAAAAAACTCATTGATAAAAAAAATTCAATACATAGAAATTACTTCAACTAATCTCTCATGAAAACAAAGATGGATGCTGATGACAATGTCAGTGTTGTGAAAAGTGGGATGGATCAATGTGCCTGTGTTGATAGTGGAACTGATGACAGTGAAGCTGATGTCAGTTTCTGTATTGTGGGGATTGGAATGATGACAATGTCAGAATAGGGGAGTGACCCTGATGGCAGTGTAGGTGTTGAGAGTGGGGTGAGTGACAGTGAAATGTAGGGGAGAGTAGGACTGACCAATGTATCCCTGTTGAGAGTGAAACTGATGACAGTGTCACTCGAGGTGAAGAGTGATGGCAGTGTCAGTGTTGACAGTGTGACTGAGGACAATGTCAGCATTGAGTGTGGAACTGGTGATGGTATCGGTGTTACTGAGAGCAGGACTGATGACTGTGTCAGCGTTGAGGAGAGTGGGCCATTGTTTTTGATCCCCAACATAAACATCATTGCTTAGCTATCGACTCCATCCCTCTAATATTAAATTAAGCAAAATACTGCAGGCGCTGGAACTCTGAAATAAAAACAGAAAATGCTGGAAAAACTCAGCAGGTCTGGCAGCATCTGTGGAGAGAGAAACAGAGTTAACGTTTCAAATCTCCTTCAGAATGCAATCCCTCATCCATCTCCCTGTCAACCATCCAAGGCAAAACCAGACTATTCCCAACCTTGTATATCTGTGCAATCACGAAGAATGTCTATTTCCACCTCTGCAACATTGCCCGACTTTGGCCCTGCCTCAGCTGATCTGCTGCTGAAACCTTTATTCATGCCTTTGTTAGCTCTAGACACTAGACAGAGGCTTTGCAGCGATTGCTGGGTTCCCCTGTGTCCAGTGCACTCCTGGCTGGTCTCCCACATTCTGCTCTAAGGGCAGGATTATTTGCTCGTCGGGCGGGCACATGCCCGACCCAAATGAGTGTAAAATAACGCACGATGATGTTGGACAAGCTTCCTGATGTCATCGCACATTTGTGCAATATTTCATTCAGCGGCTGCACGCGGTCGTCGGAGCCACACCTGCCATTAATTAAGAGGCCAGTTAAGGCCCTTGACAACCGAATTGATAGCAATTTAACATTGCCCGTGCGATTTTTTTGCTCGTCACACGAGCAAAACAGGCAGGCGGGCAGCCCACAATTTGCAAAACCTCATCCATGGGCGGAATAAGAAGGGTCAGCAACATTGTCATTGTGAGTAGTGAGGAGTTTTGGAGATAACTTGCTGGTGGTGGCTTATTGAGACTTGGCAGTTTAATCTCTGATTGGGGCTTCATTCTTAGCATTTCCAGGCTTCATTTCTGGATTCATTGGTGCCTTCCAGGATTCAGACCATGTGGACTCTTCCATGTATCAGACAGCCTTCCTTTACCCTGGTAATGGGGATTGTGGTCTCTGCTGGAGACACCTCCTCTGAGGAGGAAGAGAGGGGTAGAAGGGAGAGGAGGCCAGGTGTCCCAATGCAGCTTCCGGGGAGGGACCTGTGGGAGGAGAGGCACAGGCACAAGGGGGGCAGGGCCAGCAGGTAGCCCAAGGTGGAAGGGGACGCAGAAGATGCCACTAACCTGCTGCCAGGGTTTACAGGAGGCGATGCATTTACCTCAATATGTCCGACGTGTAATGCTGAAGACCATGACCTCCATTTGTCACATGATCAGGCCTGAGACCAGCTCCGACTGTGTGGGTGGACACCCCATGCCAGTGGCTCTGAAGGTCACAGTGGCCCTCAACTTCTATGCCTCCGGCTCTTTCCAGGGGACAGTGGGGAATATGTGTGGAGTCTTCCAATCAGCTGTCCACAGTTGCATCAAGCTGGTGACAGAAGCTCTGTTCAGGTGGGTATTGACTTTCATTCATTTCCATATGGACAAGGCCAGCCAGGCTGAGCGAGCCAGAGGCTTTGCAGCGATTGCTGGCTTCCCCCGCGTCCAGGGTACAATCGACTGCACACATGTGGCCATCAAGGCGCCAGAGGGTCAGCCCGGTTCCTTCATCAACAGGAAGGGATTCCACTCCATGAATGTGTAGATAATGTGTGACCACAGGATGCAGATTCTGCAAGTCTGTGCAAGGTACCCTGGCAGCTCCCATGACGTGTATATCCTGAGACACTCCCAGGTGCCGAGGCTCTTCAGTGCTCCAGCCCAACTGGATGGATGGCTGCTGGGTGACAAGGGCTATCTGTTGAAAAGGTGGCTCATGATGCCTCTCCACCATCCAAGAACAGAGACAGAGCAGTGGTACAACAGGAGCCACGCCTCCACAAGGGTGGTGATAGAGAGAACCATAGGTCTTCTCAAGATGTGCTTCCAATGCCTGGACCGTTCAGGGGGGCGCACTGCAATACCCCCCAGAGCGGGTGTCATCGATAGTAGTTGCATGCTGCGCTCTCCACAACCTGGCACTGGCAAGGGGGGAGTGACTGGAGGAAGAGGATCTTGATGCAACTAAACAGGCCGCAGATGATGAACCCAGTAGTGAGTCAGAAGAGGAGAATGCTGAGGCCATGGAGCTAGACCTCAGTAACATCCAGGGAGGCAGGGACACCAGGGATGCCATTATCCAACTCTCCTTCAGCTAGGCTGCCAAATAAGAACTACCATCTCATGCCAGTCCTGCCGCCTCCATCGTGGATCGTAAAAATGACCCATTCCTTGGCCCCCAAGATACACTCAGTGCCTGTGCAATAAAGTTTCGAGCCACCCATGCCCAGCATTACATACTGGCCTACCCTGCATCTACAGAACAAATGAAGCATACTCAGGCAATAACACAAAATCAAATGTAATTTAATGTTGGAATTTACATAGTATTGAACGGAACGATATCTGGTGTTGATAGTCACACCATTATAAAAGAAAAACAAAATGGGGGAACAAAAGATCACCCGTGACCAGTCCCTCTTGTGCTTAAGGTGCTTTAAACTTACGTTTACGGGTGCTACGTCTAGGTGCTGCCCCCTTGCTGGCACTGGCATTGGGGACAGCCTGCTGACTGCTGTCTTGATGGCCATGATGACCTTGGTGGTTGTCCTCTGGCCAGTGGAGCCTGTACTGGCCCCGCCTGGGAGGGAGCGGTCAGTGCCATGGCTGGCATCTCCCCAATCACTGCAGCCTCACCAGGTGCCACGGTCACTGGCAGAGGAGCCAGCAGAGATGACAGGCAGCTCGTGCACCAACGTGAGATCGCTCTGGACCTCCTGGCTCACCACTGATGGACGGGCACCTACCTGAGATACCAGGTGCCCCATCCATCTCACACACAAACACTGACCAGCTGAGGTCAGTGCCTGTGTGTGGGCTTGCAGGTCCGAGTGCAACCCCCAGAACCTGATTCTGTTCCTGAAGCAGCCTTTTCACGAGAGTCGCCACTCTCTCCATGGAGGAGGCATGGCGCTTGGCCATGATGGTCAATGCATTGCTCAAGCTCCGCAGGGACTCCTCCACAACGGAGACCATGGCACACATTCCCTCATGGATCTCCGCCAGATCCTCCCGCTGGCATCTGCTGCCTAATGGACAACTCTAGAGGCCCATCATCAGCTTTCAACTGAGCATCGTCCTGGTCCCCAGCAGTCCTCTGACTGCTGGTGTCCTGGGCACTCTCTGTCTCCGCCTGCATCCCAAGCAACTGTGAAGTGCTCTCACCAATGTGCACCGAGATACCAGCAGCCGAACTAATGCCCACCGAGGTGCTGGTTTCTGCGCTGGTGCTTAGTTCTGAGAATGGGTGTGATGCAGGTGCGTGCTGAGCATGGTGGTCCTCCGGGGTCAGGGGTGGCCCTTCAGGGTCCAGAGAGCAAACACCTGCTGGTGAAACTAAAAGGGAGAAGAAGGACATGTCATTGGTTAAAGTCATCACACGGTCACTGTACATGCCGGGCACCCTGGTGAGACAATGGAGATCAGCATCATTGTACCCTCGTCTTTCAATGATCAATGGGGACTCCAGGTTTGAGGCTCACATCAATGAAGAGACTACACTAGAATGGTTGAACGAGCTGAATTTCTCATCTCAGTGCGCTGCACTCTTACCTTCATCTGACACCCCAGCCTCATCGTGGCTGGTTGACCGAGGTGCATGGCGCCTCTCGAGGTCCAAGGCCTCTTGCTCGTACGGGGAGAGGATGAGGAGGTGTGGGGGTCCTCTGCCAGTCTGCAACCTCTCGATATTGTTATGGGCTGTCTTCTCCTGAAAGGACAGAGGAGCATTGATTAGTTCACTCTCTACTTGCAGTGCCATTGCAGGCTGGCCAACCCCAGCTAAGGAGCACCTTGCAGGGCACATCCGAGTTGTAGCCCTCGAGCCTCAGGCACTCAGTCAGTGCAGCCAGGGCTCAGCCCCTTGGCCAGCTCCAGCGTGATTGACCATGGCAGTCAGACTCTAGTACCTCTGAGCTCCACGGGGGGGTGGCCAACCCAAAACAATTCAACACGCTGACCCATGCCAACGTGGTACTCACCCTTCCTGAGCGCAGCAGGTCATTGAAGCATTTCCGGCACTACACCCAGGTGCGCCACACCACATCGTGGCTGCTCACTCGGGCTGCCTCCTCCTCCCGTGCTCTTTTTGTGAGGTGCAACTGCCTTCTCCTCCCATCTCTAGGGACAAGGGTGTCCCTTCTGGCAGCCACCTCCTCCAGGAGGGCAGCGAGGCACTCGTTGGAAAAACGGGCTGCTGAATGCCCAGCCGACCTCACCTCCCGCCTGGTCTCTGCATCCTTGTTTGCAGCCATGTCACGGCTACAACTCCGACACGGGCAGCTTCCCTGGGGCTGCCTGCACTGTTTTGAACCGGCCGCCGGGTCGCCATTGGACCAACAGGCCCCTGCCCCCATCCACCCCTTCTTGGAGGTTCTCCAGCCGGCATTCATGCTGGGCGGGCCGTAATTGGCCCACCAGCGTGAAATTGTGGTCCGGCCCCAATCACGGCCCGAGCTCTGCAATTCCTTCCTAAACCTCTCCATCTCTCTACCTCATTTTCCTCCTTTAAGACACTCCTTAAAACCTACCTCTTTGACCAAGCTTTTCATCATCTGACTTAATATCTCCTAATATGGCCCTGGGTCATAGCAAATGCCTCTGTGAAATGCCTTGAGATGTTTTATTACATTAAAGGCGCTATATAAACACAAGTTATTGTTGCTAACAATGTTGAGAGTGAGACTGATGACAGTACCAACGTTGAGAATGTGATTAATGACAGTGTCAGTGTGGAGATGGAGGGTGATGACTTTGTCAGTGTTGAAAGTGAGAATGATGGCTGTGTCAGTATTGTAGAGAATGCAACTAGTGATGGTGACAGTGTGGAGAATGTGATTGATGTCACTGTCAATGTGGAGATGGAGAACGATGACTATGTCAATGGAGCGGAGAGTGGGTCTGCTGTCACAGCTGAGGAAACATAGAAACATACAAACATGGAAAGATTAATGGCACAGAAGGAGGCCATTTGGCCCATTCTGTCTGTGCTGGCTGAAAAAAGCTATCTGGGCAAATCCTACCTTCTAACTCTTGGTCCGTGTTACCCCAACCCCCAAGTGCACATTCGAGTGTTTTGATTAAAGCAATTCTGATTTCTGACTCTACAACCTTTCAGGCAGTGAATTCCGGCCCCTCTAAGTGAAAACATTTCTCCTCAACTCCCCACTCCAGCAATTACTTTAAATCTAAGGCCACTGTTTATTGACCTCTCTGCTAATGGAAATAGGTCCTCCCTATCCACTCTGTCTAAGCCCCTCATTTTATATACCTCAATTAAACCTCCCCTTCACCTCCTCTGTTCCAAAACAAACAAACCCAGCCTAACCAATATTTCCTCAAAGCTAAGTTTCTCCATTCCTGGCAACATCCTGGTAAATCCCTTCTGAACCCTCTCTATTATGATTACATCCTTAGTGTAATGTGGGGTCCAGAACTATACGCAATACATTAGCTGCAGCTTGACTAATGTTTTATACAGATCTGCATAGCTTTCCCACTCATGTACTCTAGCTCTTGGCAAATAAAGTCTCTGCAAATTACGTCTTCTTGATTACCTTATCTATCTGTCCTGTTGCCTTCAGAGATCCATGGACATACACTCTACACTTCTCAGAATCCTACCATTTATTATGCATCCTTTGCTTTGTTACTCCTCCATAAATGCATCAACATAAGAACACAAGAAATAGGAGCAGCAGTGGGTCATTTGGCCCCTTAGGCCTGCTCCACCATTCAATAAGATCATGGCTGAACTGATTGTAGTCTTACCTCCACTTTCCTGCCTGGTCCCCCTCCTCCTCCATAACTCTTGACTCCCTTGTGGATCAAAAATCTAACTCAGCCTTGAATATATTCAATAAGCCAGCCTCCCCTGCCCTTCTAAAGACTAATGACCCTCTGAGAGAAGAAGTTTTTCCTCATCACCAATTTAAATGGCCAACTCCTTATTTTGAAATTGTGGTCCCTAGTTCTACATTGCGCACGAGGGGAAACATCCTCTCAGCATCTACCCTGTAAATCCCCCTTACAATCTTATATGCTTCTGTAAGATCACCTCTCCTTCTTTTAAACCCTAATGAGTATAGGCTCAATCTTTCCTATAAGGCAACCCTTTCCTCCCAAAAATCATCCTTCTTTGAACTGCCTCTAATGCAATAGGAGATCAAAACCGTACACAGCATTCCTGGTGTGGTCTCAGCAAAACACTGCACAGCTGTAGCAAGACTCCCCTACTTTTATACTCCATCCCCTTGCAATAATAACCAACATTTCATTTGCTTTCCTAATTATTGCTGTACCTGCATGCTAACATTTTGTGATTCATGAACAAGGACACCCAAATCCCTCTATACTATAGCATTCTGCAGTCTCTTTCAATTTTTCCTACAAAGTGGACAATCTCACATTTTCTTACTTTATTAAATTATTTTATGGGATGTGGGCAACACTGGCCAGGCCAGCGTTTATTGCCCTTGAGAAGGTGGTGGTGAGCAGTCGTGTGGTGTAGGTAAACCCACAGTGCTGTTAGGAAGGGAGTTCCAGGATTTTGACCCAGTGAAGGAATAGCGATATATTTCCAAGTCAGGATGGTGTGTGACTTGCAGGGGAACTTACAGGTGTTGGTGTTCCCATGCATCTGCTACCCTTGTCCTTCTTGGTGGTAGAGATTGAGGGTTTGGAAGGTGCTTTCAAAGGAGCCTTGGTGAGTTGCTGCAGTGAATCTTGTAGATGGTACACACTGCTGCTACTGTGCGGCGGTGGTGGAGGGAGTAAATGTTGAAGGTGGTGGATGGAGTGCCCATCAAGCGGGCTGTTTTGTCCTGGATGGTACTGAGCTTCTTGTGTGTTGTTGGAGCTGCACTCATCCAGGCAAGTGGGGAGTATTCCATCACACACCTGACTTGTGCCTTGTAGATGGTGGACAGGCTTTGGGGAGTTAGGTGGTGAGTTACTCGCCGCAGAATTCCCAGTCTCTGATCTGCTCTTGTAGCCACAGTACTTACATGGCTGGTCCAGTTTAGTTTCTGGTCAATGATAACACCTAGATATTGATAGTGTGGAATTCAGTGATGGTAATGCCATTGAATGTCAAGGGGAGATGGTTGGATTCTCTCTTAATGGAGATACTCATTGCCTGGCACTTGTGTGATGTGAATGCAACATGCCATTTATTAGCCCAAATCTGAATGTTGTCCAGGTCTTGCTGTACAGGAACACAGACTGTTTCAGTGTCTGAGGAGTTGCGAATGGTGCTGAACATTGTGTAATCATCTGCAAACATCCCCACTTCTGACCTTATGATGGAGGGAATGTCACGAACGAACATCCCCACATCGGACCTTATGGTGGAGGGAAGGTCACTATTGAAGCAGCTGAAGATGGCTGGGCCTAGGACACCACCTTGAGGAACTGCTGCAGCAATGTCCTGGCAAATAAATGACTGACCTCCAACAACCAGAACGATCTTGCTTTGTGCTAGGCATGACTCTAACTATTGGAGAGTTTTCCCTCTGATTCCCAAAGACTTATGTTTTGCTAGGGCTCCTTGATGCCACACCCAGTCAAAAGCTGCCTTGATGTCAAAGGCAGTCACTCTCACCTCATTACTTGAGTTCAGCTCATTTGTCATATTTGGACCAAGGTTGTAAGGAGATTAGAAGCTGAGTGCCCTTGGTGGAACCCAAACTGAGCATCAGTGAACAGGTTATTTCTAAGTTTGTGCTGCTCAATAGCACTGTTAATGACCTCTGACATTACTTTGCTGATGATCGAGAGTAGACTGATGGGGCAGTAATTAGCCAGGTTGGATTTGCCCTGCTTTTTTGAGTACAGGACATACCTGGGCAATTTTCCACATTGTCAGGTAGATGCCAGTGTTGTTGTAGATGTACTGGGACAGCTTGGCTAGGGGTGTGGCCAGTTCTGGAGCACAAGTCTTCGGGCTATTGCCGGAATGTTGTCAGGGCTCATAGCCATTGCAGTATACAATGTCTTCAGCCGTTTCTTGATGCCACGTGAAGTGAATTGAATTGGCATAAGACTGGCATCTGTGATGCTGGGGACTTCAGGAGGCCGAGATGGATCATCTGCTTGGCCCTTCTGACTGAAGGTGGTTGCAAATGCTTCAGCCTTCTCTTTTGCACTGATGTGCTGGGCTCTCCCATCATTGAGGATGGGGATATTTGTGGAACCTCCTCCTCTGTTTAGTTGTTTGTCCACCACCATTCATGACTGGATGTGGCAGGACTGCAGAGCTTAGATCGTGGGATCGCTTAGCTCTGTCTATTGCTTGCTGCTTTCTCTGTTTGACATGCAAGTAGTCCTGTGCTGTAGCTTCACCAGCTTGACACCTCATGTTTAGGTATTCTTGGTACTGCTCTTGACATGCCCTCCTATACTCTTCATTGAACCAGGGTTGATGCCCAACTTGATGGCAATGGTAGAGGTGGGGGGGGATATGCCGGTCCATGAGGTTACAGATTGTGGTTGAGTACAATTCTGTTCCTGCTGGGGCCCACAGTGCTTCATGGATGCCCAGAGTTGCTGGATCTGTTCAAAATCTATCCCATTTAGCATGGTGGTAGTGCCACACAATGCAATGGAAGGTATCCTCAGTGTGAAGATAGGACTTTGTCTCCACAAGGACTATGCAGTGGTCACTCCTACCGAAACTGTCATGAACAGATGCATCTGCAACAGGTAGATTGGCGATGAGGAGGTCAAGTTGGTTTTTCCCTCTTGTTGGCTCCCTCACCACCTGCCGCAGACCCAGTCTAGCAGCTATGTCCTTTAGGGCTCGACCAGTAGTGGTGCTACCGAGCCACTCTTGGCGATGGACTTTGAAATTCTCCACCAGAGTACATTCTGTGCCCTTGCTGCCCTCAGTGCTTCTTCCAAGTGTGTTCAACATGGAGTAGTACTGATTCATCAGCTGACACAGGGTGGTAGGTGGTAACCAACAGGAGGCTTCCTTCCCATGTTTGACCTCATTTTATGAGACTTCAAGGGGTCCAGAGGCAATGTTGGGGACTCCCAGGGCTACTTCCTCCTTACTGTATACCAATGTGCTGCCACCTCTGGCAAGTCTGTCCTGTCGCTGGGACAGGGCATACCCAGGGATGGTGATGGTGGTGTCTGGGACATTGTCTGTAAGGTGTGATTCTGTGAGTATGTGAGCATTATTATGCCTGGTTGTTGCTTGACTAGTCTGTGAAACAGCCCTCCCAATTTTGGCACTAGCCCCCAGATGTTAGTAAGGAGGACTTTGCAGGGTCAACAGGGTTAGGTGTGCCTGTTATGGCACAGTGAATGGTAAATGCCGAGATGCTCAAATCCCAGAGGGAAACTTGAAAAAGCTGCCACAACTGTTTTGCAATTTGTATTTTATTGTGAGATGCGTGCTTTGAATTCAGTACTAATGAGTCCACCGACACTTGGAGGTTTTTTACAAAACTAAATGAAACACTTATTAATAAAAGAAAAGATTTTAAGCACATGCATAGGTCTACAAATTACTACTATGATAACTCCGAGCTCCCCTAGTTAATCTGACTTCCAGTTATACCTCCGTTAAGGCAACAGTAAAACAAAACAGATTCCAACAGACCCAGGCAAAGCACACAATACCCTCGACAGTGATATTCAAAATGTGTTTTCTTAGCTTCGGTTCCTGTAGACAGCAACTTGATGCCCAGAGGCTGGAGGCTTTTCACGCTTGTGTTAGGTCTTAGAATGCATTCTCCCTTACACATAACCTCATCTCCTTTATACATGTTTCTCCCTTTTTAATGTAAATTCCATTGTCCCAATATGTCTTTGCAACTTTACTTAATTCCATAATATAAATCTTTTACAGTACTCATATTATCAGTAACCTTTGGGAAAAATTAACACACTGTTTGACTTAACTTCATGTGGCTAGATATAACATCTCATCATCTCTTTGAAATTCAAACTACTCTGGTTTATCTAAAAATGCAAATGTTCCTCACACCTCACAATCTAAAACTTCAACCATGTTTACATATTTAGCATTTCAAACCTATCTTCCCTTTTGATTAATCAAAAGCTCCAGACCATCTGTCTTCAATTCAATTAAATCCCCCTGGCACACACCCAAACACAGAGAAACTAACCCAAACACTACTATTAACCTACATTTACAATAAATCACAATAATATTATGAAAATGAT
The DNA here is from genome assembly GCF_964194155.1 of Cetorhinus maximus. Classification (NCBI taxonomy): domain Eukaryota; kingdom Metazoa; phylum Chordata; class Chondrichthyes; order Lamniformes; family Cetorhinidae; genus Cetorhinus; species Cetorhinus maximus. The sequence continues at coordinate 46,068,618 of NC_135882.1, read as the reverse complement.
AATATTTTTATGACACCCCCCTCCTTACTAGAAAATTAACTGTCATAATTTAAAAAGGCAGCCTCATTTTTTTAACCCATCTTACATTACCTCCTATACTTATCTATATACTCACACTATTACCTTACCAGATGCATGTACTAACAAAACAATATATATACAAATCCTGTGTACCAACAGAAACCATTTTAGTACAGTGTCCAGGTTTTTAAATGTCCAATTTTTCCTGTTAGCTTCAAACTCTTGACAATGCATCTGCAATTAGATTTTCTCATCTAGCCACATGTATAATCTGTAGATTGAATGGTTGCAGTAATAAACTCCATCTAACTAGTCTTGCACTTCTGTCTCGAAATTTGTACAGAACCTTTAAAGGATTGTGGTCTGTATAAATAATTGTTTCTGATGAATTGTTTGCAACATAAATCTCAAAATTCTGCAATGCTAACATCAGATCTAGAGTCTCCTTTTTGGTCACTGAATATCTTCTCTGTTGTACATTCAACTTTTGTGAAAAATATCCTATCGGCTTCTCAATTCCAGTGTCATCTTCTTGTAACAGTACAGCCCCAATGCCTATATCGCAAGCATCAATGGCCAACTTAAATTGCTTGGCATAATTGGGTACTGCCAAAGCTGGTATCATAGTCAATACAGTTTTCAAACTGTCAAATGCCATCTGACACTCCAGTGTCCATTGAAGCTTATTTATCTTTTTTAATAGTTCAGTCAGTGGAGCAATCACACTGCTAAAACTTGGTACAAATTTCCAGTAAAACCCACTCATGTCCAGAAATCTCAAAACTTCTCATTTTGTTGTAGGCACAGGGAAATCCACAATACCCTTGACTTTCACATCTCTGTGGTTGTGTGTCCTTACCATGTCTATGGTCTATTTATCTAACTTCAGCTTTTGCAAATTCACCTTTAGCCAAGTTCATCACCAAATTAGCTCCTTGTAATCGATAAAACAAAAAGAGTGACAAAGAAAAGGTTTAGCTCTATGAACTATCTCATAATCATCAACTGTCTCTCCTGCTTGTCTTACCATTTTCTCCACACAAGTTCTCACTACCGAAGGAATTGAATCTTTAAATTCTTCCAAACGAATTACTTCTCTTAGAGCTGGATATGTTATCTCTATCATTAAGGCCCGTATCCACTGGTCAAAATTATCTTGTTTTACTCTCTCAAAGTCAATATAAGTTTTCCCAGGCTGTTTTATCATGTTCCTAAATTTATCTCTGTGTGCCTCAGGAACTAACTCACATGCACTCAAAGTAGCCTTTTTCACCACATCATAGTTCACCGACATTTCTTCTGACAATGAAGCATAAACCTCATGTGCTCTACCGACCAACCTAGATTGCAACAACAATGTCCAGTTTTCCTGTGACCATTTCATCTATTTAGCTATCTTCTCAAATGAAATAAAGAATGCTTCAACATCTCTTTCTTCAAACTTTGGAAGAGCTTGTACAAATTTAAACATCTCCCCACTGGGTTCTGATCTGGAAATAAGTCCTTCCTCACCTTCTGGTGTCTCTTTCTTAACTGCCAGCAGTTTAAGCTGGAATTCTCTCTCTCCCTGTCTTTTTCTTTCCTCCTTTTCTAATGTCGCCATTTCTAATTTCCTTTCCTGTTTTCTTTCTCTTTCTTGCCTTTCTTTTTCTGTTGCCTCTGGTTCCAGTTTTCTCATTTCCAATTCTTTTTCCTTTTCGTTTCCCTCCAATTCAAGTTTTCTCAGTTTCTTTGCTTATTCAAATTCAAGCCTCTTCATTCCTAATTGAAGTCTCACTACCTCCAGCTGTGACTTACTAGTGGCAGGTTTCCTTTCCAACTTCAAATGCTGTGCCAAACCTTCAATTATGTCTGATCTCCTTACCCCTTCATGTAATCCTAATTGTAACTTATCTGTCAATTCCATTAACTTAGCTTTAATTATCTTTTGTAAATCAACCAAAGTTATAATTTCAACTCCCAGACAAGTCTTAGCAACTACCAAAGTCATATTGCCATCTCACCACTTTAAAAATGCCTCACACCAACTCCCAAATTCAAAGTGTTTCTCATACTCATAGCCTTAAGATTCACCAACTCCAATAAATGAATTTCAAATATGTCCCACAAACAGCCCCCAGTTTGTTATGGCACAGCAGATGATAAATGTCGAGCTGCTCAAATCCCAGAGGGAATATAATAAGAGGGGTAGATGAAGTGAGAGATCTTGGCGTACAAGTACACAGGTCCCTTAAGGCAGCAGTTCAAGTAGACAAGGTTGTAAAAAAGGCATATAGAATGCTCTCCTTCATTGGCAGAGGTATAGAATATAAAAGTAAGGATATAATGTTGGAATTGTATAAAACACTGGTGAGGCCACAACTGGTGTATTGTGTGCAATTCTGGTCACCACATTACAGGAAGGACGTAATAGCTCTGGAGAGAGTGCAAGAATGTTGCCAGGGTTAGAAAAGTGTAGCTATGAGGAGAGATTGAATAGGTTAGGGTTATTTTCCTTAGAACAAAGAAGGCTGAGAGGTGACTTGATTGAGGTGTACAAAATTTTGAGGGGAATAGATAGAATGGACAGGATAAAATTCTTTCCCTTGGTGGAGAATTCTAGAACCAGGGGACATAGATTCAAGATAAGTGGCAGAGGTTGTAGGGGGGACATGAGGAAGAACTTTTTTATGCAGAGGGTAGTGGGTGTCTGGAATTCGCTGCCCGAGTTGGTGGTAGAGGCAGAAACTCTAAACTCTTTTAAAAAGTACCTGGATCTGCACCTTAAGTGCTGTAAGCTGCAGGGCTATGGGCCGGGTGCAGGAAGGTGGGATTAGAAAGGGCACCTGGGTGTCCTCGGGCTGGCATGGACAAGATAGGCCAAATGGCCTCCTTCTGTGCTGTAACTTTTCTATGGTTCTATGGAAACTTGAAACTGCTGCCACAACTGTTTTGCAATTTGTATTTTATTTTGAGATGCATATCTTGAATTCAATAGTAATGACTCCACTGAGACTTAGGGGAGAATTTTCTCCCCATCGGGAGCGGTTGGATGGGAGTGGGCGTGGGTGGGCGGTTTGATGTTTAAAAATTTTAATAAAGAAAGAAAAATTTTTAAGACATGTCCCCTCATGTGACAGTGTCACATGAGCTGAGACATGTCAATGAACTTTAATAAAAACTTCATTCAATTTATAAACATTTCATGAAACCTCATCCCGCCTGTGGATGAGGTTTCATGATAAATGTGAAGGCCACCTTGGCTCTTCGCCTGCCCGCCAACCTTAAGGTTGGATGGGCATCTCAGTTAATTATTTTAATTGGTGTTTAAATGGCCTTAACAGGCCTTTGACAGTTCAGCGGGCACGCAGCTGACTCCAGCACGTGCCCGCCAAACTGAGGATCCAAATGACGGGCAGTGACATCGGGATGCATGCCTGATGTCACTGCACATCATTTTAAGCATCAGCAAGCGGGGCCCGCCCCCGCACGCCGACCAGAAGATTCTACCCTTAGAGGTTTTTTTTTACAAAACTAAATGAAACATTTATTAATAAAAGAAAAGATTTTAAGCACATACATAGGTCTACAAATTACTACTGTGATAACTCCTAGCTCTCGTAAATAATCTGACTCGCAGTTACACCTCCATTAAGGCAACAGCAAAACAGGTTTCAACAGACCCAGGCAAAGCACATAATACCTTGGACAGTGATATTCAAGTCGAGTTTTCTTAACTTTGGTTCCTGTAGATAGTAACTTGATGCCCAGAGGCTGGAGGCTTTTCGCACTTGTGTTAGATCTTAAAATGCCTTCTCCCTTACATATAACCTCATCTCCTTTGTACATGTTTCTCCCTTTTTAATGTAAATTCCATTGTCCCAATATGTCTTTGCAACTTTACTTTTTCCATAATATAAATCTTTTATAGCACTCATATTGTCAGTAACCTTTGGAAAAGATAAACACCCTGTTTGACTTAGCTTCATATGACTAGGTGTAACATCTCATCATCTCTTTGAAATTCAAACTACTCTGGTTTGTCTAAAAATGCAAATGTTCCTCACGCCTCACATTCTAAAACTTCAACCATGTTTACATAGTTAGCATTTCAAACCTAGCTTCCCTTTTGATTAATCAAAAGCTCTAGATCATTTGTCTTCAATTCAATTAAATCCCCCCCACACATAGAAACTAATCCAAACCCAACTTTTAACCTACCTTTATAATAAAGCACAATAATATTATGAAAGTTATTATATTTTCATGACAGTGCTGTTATTGTTTACGGTGCCTAGGTCAATGCCGAATGGTCCATTGGGTTGAATTATTTTTTTTTAGGCTTTGTAGCAGTTTGATACAAGTGAGTGACTTGCAATTAAGAATCAACCACGTTGCTGTGAATCTGGATTCACATATAGGCCAGACCAGGTAAGGACAGCAGATTTCCTTCCCTAATTTAATTGATGTTAGTTTCATGATTACAATTATTGAATCTAGCTTTCAATTCCAGATTTTTTTATTAATTGAATTTAAATTCCACCACCTGACATAGTGGGATTTGAACACATGCCCCCAGAACATTGTGCCTCTGGGTTACTAATCCAGTGTCATTACCACCATACTACCACCTCCCCCTATACTCCATCTACCAAATTTTTGCCCACTCACATTATCCATTTATAAACATTTGCAAATTCTTTATGTCCTCCTCAGAACTTGCTTTCTTATCTTTGTATCATCAACAAATTTGGCTGCAATAGATTTTGATCCTTTATCCAAGTCACTAATATAAATTGTAAATATTTGAGGCAGCAGCACTGATCCACGTGGCACTCCACTAATTAGTTTGCCAACCTGAAATTGACCCATTTATCCCGGCTGTCTGACTCCTATTAGTTAGCCAATTCTTTACCCATGCTAATATATTATCCCCATCACCATGAGCTCTTAACTTGTGTAGTAACCTTTCATGTGGCACCTTACTTCTCATTTCTCCAGATTGAAATCCATTTCCAATTTTCTGTGCACCTGCATGGACTGCAGCGATTCAAGAAGGCAGCTCACCACCACCTTCTCACCACCATCTTCTCAAGGGCAAATAGAGATGGGTAGTAAATGCTGGCCTAGACAGCGACAGCCACATCCCATTAACAAAAAGAAAACCTGCCCACTTTGGTGATATCTTCCTGCAGTTTACGGTTTTCTTCCTTACTATCAACATGACCAATTCTTATACTATCTGCAAATTTCTTGATCATGCCCCCCATATTTAAGTCTGAACCATTCATATGTTTCACAAATAGCAAGGTTTCTTGTGATGAGTCTTGCAGCAACCCACTGGAAATAGTCTTTCAATCATAGAAACACCCGTCAATCATAATCCTTTGCTTCCTGCCACTGAGCCAATTTTGGATCCAACTTGTCATTTTCCTTGATCCCAAGAGTTTTTAATCTTTTGACCAGCCTACCATGTCAAAAGCCATGCTGAAATCCATGCAGGCCAGTGTAGGTTGAGGCATAGAAGTCAATCTGGCGTAAAAGTCTACCCCTCTTTTCCGCTAATAAATTTCCTTAGTGTACCCTGCATTATACCAATATCAAAAGCATCAATTTTTAAAAATTAAATGGGGAAGCATTACTAAACTTTAAAGTTGCATGAAAAAGAATGACTTATAACTTTAAAAGAAATAATTCATTGTTACCATGTTGAAAATTTACAATAAAATGTGTGTTAAATTTTTCATCCTGGTTATGAACATTTGTCTTATCATTTTATGTGAACGGTACAACTATCCAGCGGACAATGCCCCATCCATGAGTGGCAGGTGTACGTTTTATCATATTGGCTCTGGGGATTGCCAGAACCTGTAGTAGTTTTGCAGGGATCTTGTTATTCGCTGAAACTCAGGCAGGGACACTGGTGGATAATAAAAGCACCTTAAAGACAATTGGGGTTGGGTGTATGTCTAAAAGGAGTCTTTGAATCACATTAATAAATGAATAGTTTTTATGTTAACTGAATATGTACGATTTTGATTGAAAAGCAGGAACATGAATTTTTATGGAGTTACCTGTACATAAATTATTCAAATACATATCGACGGTTCCCTATGTCACTTTTCGATTGGAATAGAGAGGGAAGGAAAGCTTGAATTTTGCCATAGAATTTAATATATGTTTGGCACATCTCTCGTTGCCTTTGCTGGATACAGTTAGATGGGCAGAAAGTGATTTATTTTATTTTCTTTCAGCACAAATGTCTATTGCAAAGCACCAGAACAAAAAGGATACTAAAAATATTCCTCCTCCCCAAAAAGAGTGCAGTTTGGCCTTGTCATCTTCCTACTTAAGCAGTGTAGATTTTCAGTGCCTCCCAATGGAGCCGAGCATGAGTATTTGTATTCCTTTTTGCTGCTTGGCTTGACACATTTCGTGCTCTGTGTATAAGTCGGCCCTCATTTTTGGAAGGATTTTTGAAGCTTCAAAGATCGACTTACATGCCGTTATCTATGGCATATCAAACACACTACCTTCATCAGCCCTCCTTGTTACCTCCTCAAACAATTCAATTAGGTTAGTCAGACATTACCTTTCCTGAACAAATCCATGCTGACTGCCCTTAATCTGGAGAGGGGAGTGGGATTGATGACCAGTTGTTGAGAGTGAGACTGATGACAATGTCTGTGTTGCTGAGTGTGAGACTGATGACATTAATAGTGTGATGGAGACTGAGATTGACGATAGTGTCAGTGTTGAAAGTGAAACTGACGACAATATCAGTGTTGTTGGGAATGGGAGGGATAACAGTGTTAGTGTTGCTGAGAGTGAGGCTGATGTTAGTGTCAATGTTGTCAATGGAGGGATAACAGTGTTAGTACTGAAGAGTGGGACTGATGGCTGTGCCAGGGGTGAGAATGAGATTTTTGATGGTGTCTAGTGTTGCTGAAAGGTGGAACTTATCAATATATCTGTGATAAGGGTAGGACAGATGACAATGTCAATGTTGTTGAGACTGGATACGTTGACATTTTCAGAGTTGAGAATGAGATTGATGACTGTGACAGTGTTACAGAGAGTAGATTAATGACAGTGTGAGAGTGGAGTCTGAGAACAATGACTGTGTCAGTGTTACTGAGAGTAGATTGATGACTGTGTTAGTATTGAAGAGACTGTATTTCATGTATAAGGACAACAGTCTTCATCAGTGTCTGTCTCAGTCAGTCTTTATTGAACTAGTTAGAAATGGCAGCTCACAGTGCTTGTCTCATGGCAGAGTCACATGACTATGGCAAGCCAGGTAGTTCACTGGCAGTGCACTTTGGAAGATTGCATTTCCAAAACCCAAGCATTCCCCCTTTCATATTGATCAAAAGATACAAACATCCCCTTTTTCCTAGCAAACAAAAGATACATTTGCTCGCACGATCCTGTGTGATGGTGCATTACCCACGTTACTCCTTATAACCCCACTGTTCTCATGCATTAACAACTGTTTGTTCTACTAGTCAGTCACTGCACATGCATTGCACACACAGTCTTTAAACCGTGCAGGTCTCTTAATGGAAACTCTTTCGAGTTATCAACAGTCACAGATTGCAACTCTTTCGAGTAAAATACGTGCGCATTGACATTGGTTGTTCATCTGGCTGATGTTTCTTATCCAGAGAGTGTCATTTCCCTTGGCCCTTGTTGCCTTGGTGACTGTTGTTGTTCTATTGTGGTTATTGGGACTCATGGACCTCTGGGATTGATGGTAGCTCTGTACTCAGTACAGCTGGTGAGATCCCTTCTCCCCGACCACCCGATTGCTGTGAAGGAACAGCTTCGCTAGTTGTTTGGATATGCCTGCAGGATATTTGATTGTTCACTTCCACTGTCTAAGATCGAAGTGACAATTTCTCTATGCATTTGCCAAGTTTCCACATAGGTTGACTCCTGTTGAGAGTGTCGAAGGTTTGCACCTTGACTGACTCTCCAACGCTCAGCTCTGGTAATGGTTTGGCTGTCTTGTCAAACTGAAATTTGGCTGTCATTTCACATTGATCTTTTCACTCAGGCCTGTTACTATAGGTTTCAGTAGCTTTTTTGCTATTGGAAGAGTAGTTTGCGTGTGGCATGACATCAGTCTCTGGACAGGACTACTTTCCATGCCTTCAGTCGGTGTGTTTCTCCACTCAAGGATTGCCTTGTATACATCTAGATTTGTTCGATTTCTTGACAAGTCCTTTGGCGATTTTCACTGCTGCCTCAACCTTTCCATTTAACTGGGGATAATGCGGAGATGACATGTGGTGCTGAATTTCCCCAATCCTTTGTGAATCAGCTGAATTCTTCACTTGCGAACTGAGGGCCATTATCACTCATCACAATGTCTGGAATGCCGTACCCACTGAAGCGGGCTTTCAGGCTCTTACCGGCCTTGAAGTCAGCTGGTCTAACTGCCAGTAGTCAGAATAGTAGTCTGCAGTGATAAGATGGTCATTTCTTGCTATAGTGAAGAGGTCTACTCCCAGCTTCATCCATGGTCTGTCTGGGATGTCATGCGTCATCAACAGCTCTCTAGCTTGTTTAGCTTGGTACTCGCTACACGCACCACACTGGCCAATATGGTCTTTAATTTCATTGTTCATGTTTGGCCAGTAAAGTACATCTCGTGCCTTTCTCAGACTCGATTTAATTCCTTGATGGATTGCATGGATATGCTTCAGCATCTCTCCGCTCATCTCCTTAGGGATGATGACTTTATTTCCTTTGTACAAGATGCCATCTTGGGCTATCAATTCATCTCGGTATGTCTGCACATTGTTTCTATTTAAATAATCATCCAATGCCCTCTAGAATGCCTCAATTGAACCTGCCTCCATCACACTTCCAGGCAGTGCATTCCAAACCCCAACTACTTGCTGTGTGAGAAAAAATTTTTCTCACCTCGCATTTGCTTCTTTTGCAAAACAGTTTAAAACTGTGCCTCTGGTTCTTGATCCGTTTACGAGCAGGAACAGTTTCTCCCTATCTAATCTGTCCAGACCCCTCATGATTTGGAAAACTTCTACTGAGTTTCCACTTAGCCGTCTCCTCTCCAAGGAAAACAGTCCCAACTTCTCCAATCTTTCCTCATAACTGAAGTGTCTCATCCCTGGAACTATTCTTGTAAACCTCTTCTGTACTCTCTCCAATGTGTTCACACCCTTCCTATAGTGCAGCACCAGAACTGTACACAATACTGCAGCTGAGTTCTAGCCAGTGTCTTATATAAGTTCATCATAACCTCTCTGCTTTTGTACGCTATGCCCCTGTTAATGAAGCCTAGAATACTGTATGCTTTAGAAATAACTCTCTCTACCTGTCCTGTCATCTTTAATGACTTACGTACTTATACACCCAGGTCTCTCTGCTCCTGCACACCCTTTAGAATAGTATCCTTTATTTTATACTGTCTCTCCATGTTCTTTGTACCAAAGTGTATCACCTCACACTTCTCCACATTGAACTTCATCTGCCACCTATCTGCCCACTCCACCAATGTGTCAATGTCCTTTTGAAATCCTACACTGTCCTCCTCACAGGTTACAATTCTCCCAAGTTATGCGTCATCCACAGATTTTGAAATTGTCCCCATGCACATGAAGATCTAGATCATTTACATATGTCAGGAAAAGCAAGGGTCCCAATACTGACCCCTGCAATACTTCAAACCTTCTTCCAGTCCGAAAAATACCATTAACCATTACTCTCTGTTTCCTATCCCTCAGTTAATTTTGTATCCATATTGCTACTGTCTCTTTTATTTCATGACCTATAACTTTCCTCACAAGTCTGTTGTGTGGCACTGTATCGTAGCCTTTTGGAAGTCCATGTACACCACATCAACGGCATTGCTCTCATCAACCATCTCTGTTACCTCTTCAAAAAACTCCAGCAAGTTAGTTAGATATGATGGTCCTTTAACAAATCCATGCTGACTCATCTGGATCAATCTACATTTTTCCATGTGACTATTAATTCTATCCCGAATAATTGTTTCTGGAAGTTCCCCACAACAGAAGTTAAACTGACTGGTCTGTAATTGCAGGGCAGATCTTTACAACCTTTTTTGAATAAGGGTGTAATGTTTGCAATTCTCCAGTCCTCTGGCACCTCCCCCGAATCCAGGGAGCATTGAAAGATTATTGCCAGTGCCTCTGCAATTTCCACTCTCACTTCCTTCAATATCCTTGGATGCATCTCATCCGGTCCCAGTGCCTTATCAGCTTTTAAGTACCGACAGCTTATCTAATACCTCCTCCTTATCAATTTTAAACACTTCTAGTGACTGAGCTTCCTCTTCTATCACCATGGCCTGGGCAGCATCTACTTCATAGGGAAGGACAGATGCAAAGTGTTCATTTAACACCTCACCCATGCCTCTTGCCTCTATGTGTAAATCTCCTTTTTGGTCCCTAATTGGCCCTATTCCTCCTTTTACCACCCTTTTACTATTGATGACTATTCATATGCCTATAGAATACTTTGGGATTTCCTTTTGTGTTAGCTGCCAGTCTTTTTTCATAATCCCTCTTTGCTTCTTTTATTTGCTTTTCACACCCCTTCTGTATTCAGCTTGGTTCTCAATTGTATTTGCAACCTGACACCTGTCGTAAGCAGACTTTTTCTTCTTTAACTTAATTTCTATCTCCTTTGTCATCCAGGGAGATCTGGATTTGTTTGTCCTACCCTTCCCTTTTGAGGGAACATACGTTGACTGTGCCCAAACTATCTCCTCTTTGAAGGTAGCCCATTGTTCAGCTACTGTTTTTCCCATCAACCTTTGGTTCCAGTCTATCCGGCCCAGTTCTGTTCTTGCCCCTGGAAGGTAAGACTGCCTCTCCTCTCACTCTGTTTTCATTCTCCTGATTATCTCTCTAATCGTGCTGTTTTCAATCTCTCAACAGCCTCTCCTTTCGCGTTGTTATCAATCTCCCGAATGCCTCTCCACTCACGCTGTTTTCAATCTCCCGACAGCCTCTCCTCTTGCACTGTTTTCAATCTCTTGATTACCTCTCCTCTAATGCTGTTTTCAATCTCTCAACAGCCTCTCCTCTCGCGCTGTTTTCAATCTCCCCACTGCCTCTCCACCTGCACTGTTTTTAATCTCTCGACTGCCTCTGCTCTCATGCTGTTTTCAATCTCAGTGTCTGTCTCAGTGAGAGTCTTTATTGAATTAGTTAGAAATAGCAGCCGATAGTACTTGCCTCATGGCAGAGTCACATGACTATGGCAAGCCAGGTAGTTCACTTAGTAAGATTGCATTTCCAAAACCCAAACAGACTGGGACATTGTTTTTGATCCCAGCTCTAAATTCCGTTGTCTCGCTACGAACTCCTTCCCTCTCCCTGACAACAATCTGAGACAAAACCAGACTGCTTGGAACATCATATTTGACCCCGAGATGGGTTTCCAACCACATATCAAGGGCAGCACCGGGGCTGCCTATTCCCACCTCCATAATATCACCCGAATCCGTCTCACTTGAGCTCATTTGCTGCCTTCGTTATCTCTAGACTGAACTATTCCAACGCTCTCCAAGCATGTTTATGTATCACCTCTGTGCTTGCCGACCTACATTGACTCCCAGTCAGCCAATGCCGTGATTTTAAAATGTTTATCCTTGTTTTCAAATCCAGCCATGGCCTTGTCCCTCCCTATCCAGCCCCACAACCCCTCAATATATCTGCGCTCATCTAATTCTGGTCTCCTGAGTAGCCTCAATTTTAATCATTCCACCATTGGTGGCTGTTCCTTCAGTTACCTAGGCTCTAAGCTCTGAAATTCCTTCCCTACAATTCTCTGCTTCCCTACCTTGCTTTCTTCCTTCAAGATACTACAGAACTCTACCTCTTTGACCAGGCTTCTTGTCATCTGACCTAATATCTCCTTATGTAAGCCATATTTGTTTTATAGTGTTTCTGTGAAGCACCCAGGGACATTTTATTATGTTTGTGGTGCTATATAAATATATGTTATTATTGTTGACAGTATCAGTATTAATGGGAGTGGGACTGATGACAGTGCCAGTGTGGAGAATATAGATTGGGTGAATCAAATTGGCAAAGGTAGCTTGGAGGATGAGTGTAAAGAGTGAATTTGGGACAGTTTCTTAGAATAATATGTTCTGGAACCAACCCAGGAACAGGCTATTTTAGACCTGGTAATATGTAATGAGACATTAATGACCTCAAAGATCCTCTAGGTAAGAGTGATCATTGATGATAGAATTTCATATTCAGTTTGAGGGTGAGGAATGTGGTTCTACAACTAGAGTCTTAAACTTAAATAAAGGCATTTACAAGGATATCAGGACAGAGATGGCTAAAGTGGACTGAGGAAATAGGTTAAAAAGAAAGATGGTGGAGAAGCAATGGCAGACATTTAAAGAGATATTTCATAACTCTCAACAAAAATATATTGCTTTGAGAAAGAAACACTCTACAAGAAGGAAGCACCATTCGTGGTTATCTAAAGGAAGATAAGGGTGGTATCAAATTGAAAGAAAATATGTGCATTGTTGCAAAGATTAATGGGAGCCCAGGAGACTGGAAAAAATGTAGAAACCAGCAAAGGGTAACAAAAAATAAAGAGGGAGAAATTAGAATATGAGAGAAAACAAGCAAGAAATATAAAAACAGACAGTCAAAGCTTTTACAAGTATAAAAAAAAGAGTAAGCTAAAATGAACGCTTGTTCCTTAAAGGATGAGACTGGGGAATTTATAATGTGAAACAAGAAAATGGTGCGATGAAAGTATAATAATTTTTGTAATTTTTTCTGGTTTATTGTGAAGTCGGTTTATGGGTGCGATCATAGTTGTGTTTGTCTGTGATTTAATTACATTGGAGTCAAATAGACTGCAAGCTTGAAATCATCAAAAGAAACTAGGTGTAGGAAGGTGCTTGACATGCTAATGGGTAAACATGGATGCTGGCTTAGCATGTAAGGTTTGAAGGGAATTTTCATTTTTAGATAAATGAAGGGATTGTTGGATTTTAAAGGGATCTTAGTCTGTTTACAACTAGCCAGATATGCAAGGGTAAGGAGTGTGTTTATTTTTCCCAAAGGCTACTGACGATATTGGCAACATGAAAGTTTTTATATTATGAGGAAGATACAATCTCAAAGACATATGGGGCAATAGAATTTACATATTAAAAGGAAGGAAACATATAAAAAGGGGAATGAAAGGCTACGTGGAGAAGGCCATGTAAGATCTAACAGGAGCATGTGAAACAGCCTTCAAGAAGCCTCCAGCCATTTGTGCATAAGTCTGCTATGTAAAGTAACTGAAGTTGGAGACACCTATTTGGAATTCCACTGTCATGTGGGTACTTTGTTAACTTGCTGGTTTTGGTTTAAATCTAAAATCTATTTTGGACTGTTGCCTTAAAGGAAGGGTGTAACTGTGAGTCAGGTCAGTTAGGAATTTTAGGATTTGTTATAGTAATAAGTAATTGTAGTTGTATGTATGTGCTTGAAATCTTTTATTTTGTTAATAAATATTTTAATTTATTTTTAAAAATCTATCAAGGTCCTGGTGGACTTGTTACTTCTGAATTCAGTACACACATCTTCTCGTAATAAATACAAATTGCAAAGCCATTGTGATAGTATAACCAAGTCTCCCTTGTGGAGTTGGTCCACCTGGCACACATCATCTGTCATGTCATAACAATGGTAGAAACTTTGAACAAGTATTTTGTATCTTTTGGAAATCCAAAATACTTTATATCCATTGGTACCCCTTTGTCCACCCTGATTGTTACATCCAAAAAGCATCCCAAGAATAGTAGAAAATCAAGAGGCAAAAGGGAGGGAGGAACTTAAAACAATCAGTATTACTAGGGAGAAGGCGCTGGGAAAACTGATGGGTCTAAAGGCTGACAAGTACCCTGGATCTGTTGGCCTGCATGCTAGGGTCTTAAGAGGTGGGTGCAGGGATAGTGGGTGCATGAGTTGTAATCTTCCAAAATTCCCTAGATTCTGGGAAGGACGCAGCGGATTAGAAAACTGCAAAGGTAATATCTCTATTCAGGGAGGAAGACGACAGAAAGCAGGAAACTATAGGCCAGTTAGTCTAACATCTGTCATTGCGGAAATACTAGAATCCATTATTAAGGAGGTAGTGGCAGGACATTTAGAAAACTATAACACAATCAGACAGAGTCAACATAGTTTTGTGAAAGGGAAATCATGTTTGACAAATTTATTAGAATTCTTTTGAGGAAGTAACAAGCAGGGTGGATGAAAGGGAACCAGTAGACGTAGAATATTTGGATTTCCGAAAGGCATTAGGTAAGGTGCCGCATGAAAGGTTACTGCACAGGGTAAGATCTCATGGTGTTGGGGGTGATATTTTAGCATGGATAGAGAATTGGTTAGCTAACAGGAAACAGTGAGGATAAATGGATCATTTTCAGGTTGGCAAACTGTACCTAGTGGAGTGCCACAGGAATCAGTGTTGGGGCCTCAAGTATTTACCATCCCCTAATTAATGACTTGGAAGAAGGTGCCGAGTGTATTGTCACCAAATTTGCTGACGATTGGTTGAGTGGCAAAAATTTGACAGATGGAGTATGATGTGAGAAAACATGAGATTGTCCCCTTTGGTGGAAAGAATAGAAAAGCAGAACATTATTAAATGGAGAGAGACTGCAGAATGCTGCAGTACAGAGGTACATGGGTTTCCTTGTCTATGAATCACAAAAGGTTAGCATGCAGGAGCAGCAAGTAATTAGGGAAGCAAAGGGAATGTTAATCTTTATTACAACAGGGATGGAGTATAAAAAAGGGAAGTCTTGCTACAACTGTACAGGACATTGGTGAGACCGCACCTAAGGTACTATGTACAGTTTTGGTCTCCTTACCTAAGGAGGGATATACATGCATTGGAAGCAGAGCAGGGAACGTTCGCTAGGTTGATTCCTGGGATGAAGGGATTGTCTTATAAGGAAAATCTGAGCAAGATGGGGCCTGTGCTCATTGGAGTTTAGAAGATTGAGAGGTAATCTTATTGAAACATATAACATTCGGAGGGGCTTCACAGGGTAGATGCTGAGAGGCTGTTTCCTCTTTTGGGGGATCTAGAACTAGGCGGGTACAGTTTAAAAATAAGGGGTCTCCCATTTGAGATGGTGATGAGGAGGAATTTCTTCTCTCAGAGAGTGGTTAGACTTTGAAGTTCTCTTCCATAGACAGCATTGGAGGCTGGGTCATTGAATATATTCAAGGCTGTGTTAAACAGGTTTTTGATCTCCCCCAAGGGAGTCAAGAGCTATGGGGGTCAGGCAGGAAAGTGGATTAAGGCCATGATCTTGCTGAATGGTGGAGTAGTCTTGATGAGCTGAATAGCCTCCCCCGGCTTCTATTTCTTATGATATTATGAGAATGTGATTGATGACCGAGAGTTGGGGGGCAGAGGTGAGTATGGTGGCCATTACCAAGGAAAAGGTGCTAGGAAAACTGAAGGTCTGAAGGTGGATAAATCACCTGGACCAGATGGATTACATCCCAGAGTTCTGAAGGAGGTAGCTGAAGAGATAGTGGAGGCATTAGTGGTGATCTTTCAGGAATCACTGGAGTCAGGGAGGGTCCCAGAGGACTGGAAAATCGCTAATGTAACCCCCCTGTTTAAGAAGGGAGTGAGGCAAAAGACGGGAAATTACAGGCCGATTAGCCTGACTTCGGTCGTTGGTAAGATTTTAGGGTCAATTATTAACGATGAGAATTCACAATACTTGGAAGTGCATGATAAAATAGGGCAAAGTCAGCATGGTTTCATCAAGGGGAGATTATGACTGACAAATCTGATAGAATTCTTTAAGGAGGTAACGAGTAGGTTAGACAAAGGAGAGCCAATGGATGTTATCTACTTGGACATCCAGAAGGCCTTTGACAAGGTGCCGCACAGGAGGCTGCTCAGTAAGATAAGAGCCCATGGTGTTAGAGGCAAGGTACTAGCATGGATAGAAGATTGGCTGTCTGGCAGGAGGCAGAGAGTGGGGATAAGGGGGTCCTTCTCAGGATGGCGGCCGGTGACTAGTGGAGTTCCTCAGGGGTCAGTGTTGGGACCACAACTTTTCACTTTATACATTCATGATCTAGATGAAGGAACTGAGGGCATCCTGGCTAAGTTTGCAGATGATACAAAGATAGGTGGAGGGACAGGTAGTATTGAGGAGGCGGGAAGGCTGCAGAAGGATTTGGACAGGTTAGGAGAATGGGCAAAGAAGTGGCAGATGGAATACAACGTGGGGAAGTGTGAGGTCATGCACTTTGGTAGGAAGAATAGAGGCATAGACTATTTTTTAAATGGGGAGAGAATTCAGAAATCTGGAGTGCAAAGGGACTTGGGAGTCCTAGTCCAGGATTCTCTTAAGGTTAACTTGCAGGTTGAGTCGGTAGTTAGGAAGGCAAATGCAATGTTGGCATCTATTTCGAGAGGACTAGAATATAAAAGCAGGGATGTGCTGCTGAGGCTTTATAAGGCTCTGGTCAGACCACATTTAGAATATTGTGAGCAATTTTTGGCCCCGTATCTCAGGAAGGATGTGCTGGCCCTGGAAAGGGTCCAGAGGAGGTTCACGAGAACAATCCCAGGAATGAAAGGCTTAACAGATGAGAAACGTTTGAGGACTCAGGGTCTATACTCGATGGAGTTTAGAAGGATGAGGGGGGGATCTGATTGAAATTTACAGAATACTGAAAGGCCTGGACAGAGTGGACGTGGGGAAGATGTTTCCATTAGTAGGAGAGACTAGGATCCGAGGGCACAGCCTCAGAGTAAAGGGAAGACATTTTAGAACAGAGATGAGGAGAAACTTCTTTAGCCAGAGAGTGGTGAATCTATGGAATTCATTGCCACAGAAGGCTGTGGAGGCCAGGTCATTGCGTGTATTTAAGACCGAGATAGATAGGTTCTTGATTGGTAAGGGGATCAAAGGTTACGGGGAGAAGGCGGGAGAATGAGGTTGAGAAAGTTATCAGCCATGATTGAATGGCGGAGCAGACTCGATGGGCTGAATGGCCTAATTTCTGCTCCTATGTCTTATGGTCTTATGACTGTGTCTATGTGGAGATGGAGGACAATGACTATGCCAGTGTTGTGAGCAAAACTGCTGACAATGTCACAGCTGAGGAAGCATAGGAACACACAAACATGGAAAGATTAACAGTACAGAAGTTGGCCATCCTGTCCAAGCTGGTCAAAAACAAGTTACCCAGTTAAATCCAATCCCACCTTTCAACTCTTGGCCTGTAGCCCTGAAGATTACAGTACCTCAAGTGCATATCCAGGTATTTTGTTTTAAATGGAGCGAAGGTTTCTGACTTTACCAGCCTTTCAGGTAGTGAGTTCCAGGTCACCCACCACCTATGTGGGAAAACATTACTCCTCAACCCCCCTCCAAGCCTTCCACCATTTACTTTAAATCAATGCCTTTTGGCTATTAATCTCTCTGCTAATGGAAATAGGTCTTTCCTATCTGTTCTATGCTTCTATGTTATGATCCCAGTGGAGACCAATAACTTGAAAAAATTGAACTTCCTAAATAACCCTAATGGTAGAAATTGATGGACAGGATTTCACGAAATAAAACTTTTACTGTAACAATCAAACTAAAATCAACACAAACGTAAGTTAACAGGTAAATTATATTCAGTTGAAACCACACTTTAAGCAGCCGATAGAACAGGGGTAAATCTCATGTGTTGCTCAGACAACACTCTTAGAGCATATGTGCCATGATGTGCAGTCTCAATGTCCTTCCTGGCTCTCTGGTAGAGTTCAACCACTTTTCGTCATGCCGAGTCTAATCCTCAAGTACCTCCGATAACTGTTTTTCTTTCTCTGAGATCCATGGATACAGTTGCCTCCAACAAGGTGCATTTCTGTGGAACCTCTCACACTAGGGTCATGACAGTCCTGGTGGCGTGGCTTTCCAGAGTCCCCTTCATCCAACCACTAAATCCTCCTGGTGCACGGCCTGGTTGGCTCTGGTAGAAATCACTCAGCTCTACAGAGTTCCTGAAATGTCCTTTCA
Source organism: Cetorhinus maximus (assembly GCF_964194155.1). Lineage (NCBI taxonomy): Eukaryota > Metazoa > Chordata > Chondrichthyes > Lamniformes > Cetorhinidae > Cetorhinus > Cetorhinus maximus. Next base: position 46,050,545 of record NC_135882.1, on the reverse strand, counting down.
GCTAGCTCACATACTGCTTCATAGCTCCGACTTGTTCCGTTCTTGCTGCCATTGAGTTGAAGACGGACCACAGGCTGAAATTCAATCCCCAGCCTGTTTACTCTTCCCAGTTAACTTTTGTTCCTTAGTAACTGAGGGCACAGGTTGCTTTCTTGGCATTCTGATGCCAGGAGAACCAATTAAGAAACTCTTCACCCCAGAAAACTGGATTTCTGGCTTTCTGTTTCAACTTGAAACCATTTCATCGCACTCTGTTTTATACACCTCAAATCTTAGTCTCCTCTGTTTCAAAGAGGACAAACCCAACCTTAAGAATCTTTCCCCTCATAGCTCCTGGCAATATCTTTGTAAATCTCTTCAATACCCTCTCTAGTGTGATCACATCCTTTCTTTAATGCAGTGACCATAACTCTACACAGCACTCTAGATGCAGTCTAACTTCTGTTTTATACATCTCCAACATAACCTCCCTGCTCTTACATTTTAGGCCTCAGCCAAAAAAGGAAGGTGTCCTATATGCCTTCTTAACCATGTTATCTATCTCCTTGTATCTTCATAGACCTATGGACATATACTCCACACTTCTTAGAGTCCTACCATCTTTGTTATCTTTGTTTTGCCCTCCCCAAACGCATTACCTCATGCTTCTCCGCACTGAATTCCATTTGCCACCTTTCTGTGTACTTGACCAGACCATTGATATCTTCCTGCAGTCTATGGTTTCCTTCCTTGCTATCAACCACACAGCCAATTTTCGTATCATCCACAAACTTCGTAATCATACCGCCTTCATTAAAGTCTAAATCATTGACATTTATCACAAACAGCAAGGGGTCCAAGTACTGAGCCCTGCAGAACCCCAATGGAAACCACCTTCCAGTCACTTCCTGCCACTGAACCAATTTTGGGTCCAACTTGTCACTTTTCCTTGGATCCTTATGAGCTTTAAATCTTCTGACCTACCAACCATGTGGGGCCTGGTCAAAAGCCTTGCTAAAATTCATGTAGGCTACATCAAATACACTACCCTCATCGACCTTCCTTGTGACCTCTTCAAAATAAATCAATCAGGTTAGTCAGATATGACCTTCCCTTAACAAATCGATGCTGACTCATTAATCTAGAAAGTAGAGTGGGATTGATGACTGTGTCAGTGTTGTGAGACTGTTGACAGTGTGGCAGAGACTAAGACTGATGACAGTGTGGCAGAGACTGAGATTGTTGACAGTGTGGCAGAGACTGAGATTGTTGACAATGTAGCAGAGACTGAGACTGATGACAATGTGGCAGAGACTGAGACTGATGACAATGTGGCAGAGACTGAGACTGATGACAATGTGGCAGAGACAGAGACTGATGACAATGTGGCAGAGACTGAGACTGATGACAATGTAGCAGAGACTGAGACTGATGACAATGTGGCAGAGACTGAGACTGATGACGGTGTGGCAGAGACTGAGACTGATGACAATGTGTCAGAGACTGAGATTGATGACAGTGTGGCAGAGACTGAGATTGCTAACGGTGTGGCAGAGACTGAGACTGATGACGGTGTGGCAAAGACTGAGATTGATGACAATATGGCAGAGACTGAGATTGATGACAGTGTGGCAGAGACTGAGACTGATGACAGTGTGGCAGAGACTGAGATTGATGACAATATGGCAGAGACTGAGATTGATGACAGTGTGGCAGAGACTGAGACTGATGACAGTGTGGCAGAGACTGAGATTTTTGACAATGTGGCAGAGATTGAAATTGATGACAGTGTGGCAGAGACTAAGATTGATGACGGTGTGGCAGAGACTAAGATTGATGACAGTGTGGCAGAGACTAAGATTGATCACGGTGTGGCAGAGACTAAGATTGATGACAGTGTGGCAGAGACTGAGACTGATGACGGTGTGGCAGAGACTGAGATTGTTGACAGTGTGGCAGAGACTGAGACTGATGACAGTGTGGCAGAGACTGAGACTGATGACAGTGTGGCAGAGACTGAGATTGATGACAATATGGCAGAGACTGAGATTGATGACAGTGTGGCAGAGACTGAGATTGATGACAATGTGGCAGAGACTGAGACTGATGACAATGTAGCAGAGACTGAGACTGATGACAATGTGGCAGAGACTGAGACTGATGACAGTGTGGCAGAGACTAAGATTGATGATGGTGTGGCAGAGACTAAGATTGATGACAGTGTGGCAGAGACTAAGATTGATGACAGTGTGGCAGAGACTAAGATTGATGACAGTGTGGCAGAGACTGAGACTGATGACAGTGTGGCAGAGACTGAGATTGATGACGGCGTGGCAGAGACTGAGACTGATGACAGTGTGGCAAAGACTGAGATTGATGACAATATGGCAGAGACTGAGACTGATGACAGTGTGGCAGAGACTGAGACTGATGACAGTGTGGCAGAGACTGAGATTGTTGACAATGTGGCAGAGATTGAAATTGATGACAGTGTGGCAGAGACTAAGATTGATGACGGTGTGGCAGAGACTAAGATTGATGACAGTGTGGCAGAGACTAAGATTGATCACGGTGTGGCAGAGACTAAGATTGATGACGGTGTGGCAGAGACTGAGACTGATGACAGTGTGGCAGAGACTGAGACTGATGACAGTGTGGCAGAGACTGAGACTGATGACAGTGTGGCAGAGACTGAGATTGATGACAGTGTGGCAGAGACTAAGATTGATGACAGTGTGGCAGAGACTGAGACTGATGACAGTGTGGCAGAGACTGAGATTGATGATGGCGTGGCAGAGACTGAGACTGATGACAGTGTGGCAAAGACTGAGATTGATGACAATATGGCAGAGACTGAGACTGATGACAGTGTGGCAGAGACTGAGATTGATGACAGTGTGGCAGAGACTGAGATTGTTGACAATGTGGCAGAGATTGAAATTGATGACAGTGTGGCAGAGACTAAGATTGATGACGGTGTGGCAGAGACTAAGATTGATGACAGTGTGGCAGAGACTGAGATTGATGACGGTGTGGCAGAGACTGAGATTGATGACGGTGTGGCACAGACTGAGATTGATGACAGTGTGCCAGAGACTGAGACTGATGACAGTGTGGCAGAGACTGAGATTGATGACAATGTGGCAGAGACTGAGATTGATGACAGTGTGCCAGAGACTGAGACTGATGACAGTGTGGCAGAGACTGAGATTGATGACAGTGTGGCAAAGACTGAGATTGATGACAATGTGGCAGAGACTGAGACTGATGACGGTGTGGCAGAGACTGAGATTGATGACGGTGTGGCAGAGAGTGAGATTGATGATGGTGTGGCAGAGAGTGAGATTGATGACGGTGTGGCAGAGAGTGAGATTGATGACGGTGTGGCACAGACTGAGATTGATGACAGTGTGCATTCAGCAAGAGACTGATGACAGTTTTACTGAGGGTAGGACAGATGACACGTCAGTGCTGGGTCAGAGAATGGTGACACTGTCAGTGTTGAGGGATGGGACAGAAGAGTGACTGTTGCTGAGAGTGGGACTGATGACTGTGTCAGCGTTGAGCAGCTTGGACCTGTTGACTCTGTCAGTGTTGCTGAGAGTGGGACTGTTGACAATGATGGTGTTGAGAGTGGGACTGAATAGTGTTAGCATTGCTGAGCAATACAAGAACCTTTGTACCCAGTAAAATGATATAAGAAATACAGGTATAGTGTATTATAATCAACTATCAATCCAGTTCCTTTCTTTAAGCAATTCACTGATGACTGTTGACTCATTTTGAGGAGAATCTATTCTCTTGAACATACTCCTAGAGACAGGGAATGGAGAATGAAATTTCAAAATACAGTGTTTTGTTGATTTGGTCTGTGGTCAGTTTAAGAGCCTGATCATATTTTATTAAAGGCCCGATCGCCTCTCATTAAAGACCTGATCATATCATAGATTATTTTTTACACAATAGAAACAGGGGTCCAAAGGTAGATAGTTGGGACTTTGAAAGTGCAGTTGTAAGTGAATGTGTGTGGTGCTACAATTCACTCAGGGTTGCTGTGGCAACATGTACTTTGACATGCATGTTGTAGTCTGGAACTATGGATAGTCATGTTAGAGGCTCTAAAATTCTTTCCATCACATGGCTGACCAGGAATCTCTCCCACTCTTACCATCTTCCATTGACGTGTGCTGGAAGGGTTTGCAGGTGGATACTCAACCTGTTTGGCCATATTATGAATGCATCTTCCTTCTATCAAGTCCTGGGGTGGGAGTCGAACCCAGAGTTTCTGGCTCGGAGGCAGGGACACTACTCACTGCACCACATAACCTCCCTTGTAAGTGAATGCAGGGATAGCTTTTTCCAGGATACAGAAGGTGGTAGGATTGCGGCAAGGATGGGGAAAGTAGGTGATGAGTGATACAAGAAAGTGATCAGAGATGGCCTTATCTCTAACTGATATGATGGGACTAGCAAGACCAAAGGAGATGACAAGGTCAAGGGGATGACCACAAATATGGTTTGGAGAGTTTACATGGAGGGAGAGATTTAGGGTGGATAAGAGATTAGTGAACATTTACAGTAATTTATCATTTACAGTCAACTTCTTACATCAAAAATGAAGTGATGCACCCATTGTTCACTTGCAAATCCTGGTTTTGAGCCAGTTGGGCTCAGTTGGTAACACTCTCATCTCTAAATCAGGAGATGTGGGTTCAAGTACTACTGCTAATAGATGGCACAATCTTCTGGATGATATATTAAACTAAAATGGCTGCAAAAGATCCCATGGCACTAATGGAAGATGAGCAGGGGTCCTGACTAACATTTCTCCCTAATCAACATCATCAAAACAGATCCTGTCTTTCATTTGCTGGCTAAATGTAGATGCACACCAATATAAGTCACTGTATTACAAAGCTAGTCCATTGACTCTGAGGCATTTTGCAATTAATGAGCATGTCATAAAGTGCTTTATAAATAACTTCTTTATTATTCATGTATGGGCGGCAGAAATATAAACACACTTATTAGCTGAATAAACAGCATTGTCATAGAAGTTACCATACTTAGCAACACTACTTTGTAGTAAAAACTCTTGAATTCTCTTTACTTTATGATATTCTCTATTGAAACCTCTTTTCTTACCAGGCAGGAGTCCACAACATTGTGTGCAATTCAGCACAAAGTGGTCCCGAATTGTTATTCTCACTGTTTCAGTCAGGTCTGATACTCCTTAATGTGAAGAGGAAAATCAGAAAGGGAGTAACCCTAGGCTAATTTTACACAGAGCCCAGCATTAGCACAGACTTAGCTGCACCCATATCATAATTACTTGTCTGCAACCAGAAGTTGCAGTATAAGTTCCAGCCAGCCAGTCCCCTCCTTTCCTACCCAGGAAAAGCTCTGCTCATTTTTGGTTACAAACATGCACAGAAATTCTCTCCCATTGTTAGAAATTAAATATTTAAAGGGCACAGGCAGATGTGTCTGAACACTAACATTTATACCACACCAGGTTGACTTGAAGAGAGAATCAGGGTCGCAATCTCAAGTTATGTGAAGACAGAACTAGGTTAAGGCTAGGAGGGGTTCTTTTCCCAGAGAAGAGTGGGCCTGTTTTTGGCTGAGGTGGAGATCATCTTGCACAAGAAGCAGTTACTGTGTAACATTAATCAAGATTGGAGTGGTCTCTTGGACTAGTTTCGATTGCCTAATGGCACTGAACAGGAATTTCCAGATTTTTTTCCTCCCTTATTGGACCTCAGTTTTTCATCTCTCCCAAGAAATTACATGGCTCTATTGGAGTAGGGAGTGTATGTATTATGATGCACAAGACATCACATTTTTCATATGTTTGTATGATTGACTTGCACTCCATGTGGTGTCAAACCTAAGAGATGTGAGTCTGCCTGATCTAGGAACTAACACTATCTCTAGATCTCTGCTTTGCAGCAATGATAAAGTTGCATTATAAACACACCTTTTTGTTCATATTGCTGCCATGTTCATAACCAGTGATGACATGTTGGACTTGGAGATCAAAAAGGGAGAGGATAAATAATGGTGCCTTTTAAAATATTGTGAAACAAATTGACATAACTCCATTTCTCTCTAATTGAATATTTGGCTCCAGTCCATCCTTTCTCTAAGCAAGTGGCTAGTTTTTTTTCAGCCAGTGCAGGCATTATGGGCTGAATGGCCTCTTTTTGTGTCATAACTTTTCTATGGTTCCACATGTCGGGGCTTTTACATTGTGGAGAACATGTTGACTATCACTGGACTTTGCACAGCTCAACCTGGGATAAGATAGTTCCTTCAGCCCAGCACAACCCTGGGAATGTAGGTGACGATCTAAATACAAACTTGATCTGCACTATGTATCCCACAGAAAATACCCTTTTCACATTAGTAATTTCACTTGATGCCTAAAAAGAATGATCCATACCGCTCGGCAGCTGGAGCATTTTGTCTCCTATCTACAGTGTATGGGACTCCTTGTATGAATTAGCCTTTCCTAATATGGCTGCCAGCTGCTTGATCTCCCAAGACTCCAAGGCTCAATTAGGTCCAATAGGCCGCTTGCTGACTTCATAATTATTTCCCTCCACAATTATTTAACTTTGGAATAATCCCACATCTGGAAATTATTCAATTTAGCCAGGGCACCTCAATGTGCTTTATGTACCTAACTAATGGATAAAATAATTAATGGGATGGGGAGTGTACTTATCGTGATGCACAAGGCATCACAATTATGTGGCACAAGCTGAATGGACCAGTAGGCCTTTTCCAATCTGTCATTCTTAGTAGTTTTGTACAAATATTTTGTACATTATACTTGTAAACCATCTAGTGTCAAACATAAGTGTTGTGAGACTGCCTGTTCCAGAATATCTTACACTGTCTCTAGGTCTTGATGTTTGCTTTCTGCAAAGACAAGTCTGAATTAATTGCTTCATCTATTCTAGGCTAGAACTGAAGGATCCTTGTAAATAGTAACAAAATGTAAAATGTTGCTCTGAAAACTACATATTAGTTTATAAAAAAAGCTTTTTACAAACACAGATGAAGACAGATCTTTAATTAAAGCTAAGTAAAATATCTAGTTGAACTAACTAATAAAAAATACCGAATCCTAGAGGCTGAAAAGAAACCAGTACCTCATGGGTAAAGGAAAGTTTTCCTCCTGTATTAATAGAAGTTAAGTAGCTCTGATTGATGTTAATTCAAGAGCTAAAAGTTTTTTAAAAAAGAACTTGCATTCATAAAGCATTCTATCATATCCTGAGATATTTCTAATTACTTCAAGGCCAAAGGATTATATTTGAATTATCAATAAATGTGGCAGCCAATAGTGCCATAGCAACATCGCACAAACACAAAATGAATGGCCAGTTACTTTGATGTTGATTGAGGGATGACTGATGCCTAAGACACTTAGAGGATCCATCATTCTTTGAATAGTGTCATGGAGCCTTCAACAGTCATCTGGAAAGGTTGACAGGGCCTCAGTTGAAGGTCACATGAGAAAAAAAGCATCTGCATGAATGCAGCACTCCCTCAGTACTGCACTGCATTGTCAGCCTACATTACAGGACAAACTTTTGGGTCAGGTGCGCAGAGTTGAGAGAAATCCCGTTACTGCAAATCCATCTTTAAAAATGTCTGCCTGCAGTTGCAATTTTCAGTTGAGGCAGGCGGGCCGCGTGACCCTGGAAGGAGTGTGGGGTTGGAGGCAGACCCGGCGTAGGTTGGTCACTCGGATGCAAATAAAAAGCGCCCTTTTTGAAAGGTCTGTTTGAGAAGTTGGTCCTCAAAGTTATACTTCCTGAGCCTTGGAAAAGACGTCTTTGCGTTATCAGGTATGTCAGAGCTGTAAATGTTATCCAACTGCTAGCTGACCCTGGAACGGGTGGCCCAACATGGGCTTTTCCTATGGAATAATTGTCGTTGCTGCTGCCTAATCAAAAGTGTACTGAACTAACCCACTGAGTGGAATCGCAAGACACAGTCATGGGGATGGCATTGTCTTGCTGCCACTACTTGGTGCAGATAATATGCAGTGATATAGCTAGCTGGCTGAACACAGTGATGAACAGTGCCATGCTCATTATCCCATTCATTTGTTCTCTTCCCACCGATCTATCAGGATGTGCCCACATTGTGCACCCGTGACCAGATCCCTGACATATGCACACTCTCATGGCATAACAGTCTGGCTAAGAAGGAGCAAGCCAGTAGGGCTGTCAGTGATTGCTGAGCACAGCATGCCACCTTGAAGTCACAGCTGCAACATACATGGCACCAAGCATATGTGTGGAAGCAGTGCTTCCACCACACCTTTAGCAGTATTCATGGATGAAATGTTGAAAATGACTAGTGAATGTAAGCACACAAAAGCGAATGAGAGCATTGTAATCTGAATTACACATGACTCTTTTTGTCTTACATTCTCTAACAGAATGCCACACAGAGGAGCCATGGGGGAAGGGTTCTCAGACCAGGACTCTACAGGTCATAGCTGAGAAGGTCAGAGGAGAAGAAAAGTCATATACCCTGATGGCCATTGGAATCCGTCTGCTGCAACCAAGATGGCCTGGGTAGAAACTGTGGCTGCAGTGAGCGTCGCAGGAGGCCACCAGAGATCATGAATTCAGTGTCGCAAAAACTTCAGTGACCTGCTGCGTTCTGGCAAGGATGAGTAGCTTGACTCATTGACATAAAGGTCCAAGGAAATGGTCACATTTATGTGTAGATAAGTTGCGATACATGACACATAACTCTCCCTCAGCATTGAGGTTTGTATGTGTAAGCAGCTAATGTAGCTGCAGACAAAACAGATGTGAACAGGCACTGTGATTCAGTGAAGAGCAATATCTCTGCATGCACCATGTATGAGGCTAACATTATTCCTGTTGTCGTTGCAGAAAAGGGCAAAGAACGCAATGTCAATGGCCTGGTCTGGTGTTGGGTCAGCCTAGCTGAGGCACACATGCACTGTGGAACAAATGGTCATTGAGATCACCAGGGTACCTGAAGAGCTGTCTGTTGGTGATACCAGCAGTAGCTGGTGATAAAGATGGTGATGAGGTCACCTTGGCACATGGTAATAATGGTGGAGGTCATGCTGTCACTTCACTGAGCACAATGGGATGTTGGCATGACAGAGAGTTCAAGGATGAGGTTGAGTCATAAGTCAGTGTGAGCTTGGTTAAGGCAGTGAAAGAGCTATATCTAAATAACTCTTTTTTTGTCTCACATAGGTCCCAGCTCTGCTCGCTCTCCCCACCAACACCCCACCACCCACACCGGGCCAGATCGTCCCTTGGGCATCAAGAGGAAGAAGAGGTGCCCAAGGACGCAGAATCACATTAGACCAGCCCCCACTCAGGTACCAGCACATTGGAGGGATGTAGCACACATGTAGAGTCGGTGGCACAGGGTGTAGGGCACAGCACCAGAGTGCAGGAGGAGGTGTCTGAATCAGAGATATTTGTGCACAGTCCCCCTTGGAGGAGGGAGAAAAGTCACAATGATACTCCAGTGGACAGGGACATGGAGCCTCAGGAGTCACCTTTTGGGGCACAGTATTTGTCCAATCAGGAGCAGGTGTGTGGGCATCTGGCGGAGTTCCCTGAGATAGTAGGAGCTCTAGGACTGCGAATGGAGGAATCCATTGTCGTCATGAGTTCCACATTGTCCCGGGGGCTCGACCGCATGAGCTCTGACTATGAGAGATTGGCCAATCTCGTGGAGAGACACATGCAGCAACACTTGAGAGTGGATGCAAGAGCAGCGTCTTGGCCAAAAAAAGGTGCAAGCCTCCCTCAGCAGCCTGGATCAGTCAACTCAGAGTATGAGCTCTGACATTAATGGAATACATGAGGAGCTGCGTACCTTTAACAAGATGGTCACACTGTTGGCACAGCGGTTGCTGGAATGGACGATTGCTGTGCTCCAGCAGCCAGCCCCATCAACCCCACCTGAAGGCCAAACAAGGGCTGTGGAGGTCTCCAAGGAGGGTGAAGGTGTTGAAACCTTCTCAGCACTCTCATCTTCCTCCACCTCCCCAGCCCCTTCATCAGAGTCCATGTCTACTCCACACGTGTCAGTGATCACAGCTACCCATGCAGAGACACAGCGGTCGCAGTCTGAAGTAGGTCTACAGGTACCTGCACAATGAGGCTAGCCACCATGCTCCTTGTAGCTATGTAGGTCAAAAAGTGAGCAGCCTGCCTCCATCTGTTCCAAGGCAAACATGGTGGTTGAGGGTGGGATGGGGGGTACTTCGTAGTGTGTGAGAGCAAAGGGCTCCGTCGTGCCTAGAGCATTAATGGGTTCACTGTGTTTACACATCACTTTTTTAAATCACATTTGAGGACTTTTTGAATATAGTTACTTTCACTTCTACATGGCTTGTACACTACAGAGCTCAAAAAGAATGATGGAAATATGAAGGCACATAACAAGGGTGCAGATTGGGATCCATCTCGATGTGCTGTCAACAGGAGCAAGGATTTTGGCTAATTGGTGAGGCGTAGGAGGGCTTCTTTGTTTTCTGTTGCATCACATAAACTCCAGGGGTCAAAGGCTGGAGATGCTCCTTGTATCTTCCATTTTCCATCTAAGCATGCCTTTAAGGGAGGCTTAATGATCCAACTCCATGACCAGATACTGCCCATCAAGTGCATCTCAAACACGAGTGCTAAATGCAAGACATTCTTCCACACCTGGGCAAAAGTGCAAAAAAGTGGGCCTAGGTGTGGGCATTGCAGCTCAGTAGACCATGTATCATCCAGGTAATATTAATCATCTGCTGTGCTCACTACATTGGCTGCATTGACATTCCAGGTGCCACAGGTTGTGGTCTGTGGGGTTTGCCGAGGCATTTATGGAAACCAGGAATGATGCATGTGATGCCCAGTTCTCAAACCATTGGCTGGAATGGAAGTTGCGAAAGTTCTTTCAAAAAGCTGCAATGGCACAGATATATCATCATCATGCAGGAGTTGCCATATCTGCATGTATGGTACAACATGCACTCGTATAAGCGCGTATAGGGTTTTAAGTCTTAAGTGCGTCAACCTCTGCATTGTTGGCATGGGCACCTCCAATACAGTCAATAGCATTCATGTGAGGAGGGTGCGGGGAAAGGTTGTGAGGGCCTCATTACCATGTGTGTTTGAAATATGATGAAGTCCATGTTTATGATGGAGAGGGTAGCAGCCAAATGAATGTGACTGAGTCAATCTCTTTGATGTTCATTCACTCCTTTGTAGGGGATGGGCAGTCCCTTGAGTAATTGTGGCATCAATTTACAAGGATCTTGTGTGGAAGTATGTTACCTGGGACTGACTGATGGCAAGTGTTATATAGGTGGAACTCAAAAATCTATTTTGAACAAGGACCCATCTGGCGATGATCCCCTCCTACACGGTATAAGCCCTGGCTACATGGCCATGCCTCCCTGCTGCTCTGCCATTGATGGCCTCCTCAACCTCATCTGTGTGGGAATCAGCAGAATGTACAGGGGCTCCCTCCTCCTCCACAGAAGTGGCAGCTCTGTCCATGGCCTCGTCATCATCAAGTTGGAGGCCTCTCAGTTGCGCAATGTTGTGCAGCATACAACTATTCTTGAAGCCCTTGCTGAGGCATATTGCAGAGCTCCACCCGAGTGATCGAGACGCTTGAATTTCATCTTTTAAAATGCCAATGGCCTGCTCGATGGTGCTCCTGGTGACGACATGGCTGCTGTTGTAACTCTTTTGAGAATTCAGGTTGTAACTCTTTCGAGTACATTCACAGTTCTTGACTTTTTTTTTTGTTCAAAGTCCTGGAGTGGGACATGAACCCACAACCTTCTGACTCAAAGGTGAGGGTGCTATGAACTGAGCCACAGCTGACACCTCTATGGCTGCTGTTGTAGTTGCGCTCTGCCTTGGATTGCGAGTTCCTAAATGGGGTCATCAGCCAAGTTCTTATAGGGTAATCCTTGTTCCCCAGGAGGCAACCATGGATCTGCATTGCTGAAATAGATGGCGGGAATTGTGAACTCCTTAGTATGAAGGAGTGTGCAATCCTGCACACACTTGAAGAACTGATCATGTCAATAACCTCCTCGATATTGACTGAGTGAAAGGACGAAGGTGTCCGAATGCTGAGCCTTTATTGCTACATGGGTGCAATCTATGACACACTGCACTTGAGGGAAGCCTGCATGTACTTCCCCACATGAGCAAACAGGGCATTAATCACTGCCTTCATGCATGTGTGTGCTGCTGACTTGCATATACCAGAAGCATAGAAGTTTAGTGCAACCTTCATGGCCATTGGCAGGTCATGTGGGTCGATGGATTGTGGCTCCAGTTGTTGCTGGACCATGCGATACCACTCTCAGCTCAACATAAGACACCTTCAATTTTTTATTCGTTCATGGGATGTGGGCGTCACTGGCTAGGCCAGCATTTATTACCCATCCCTAATTGCCCTTGTTCAGAGGGCAGTTAAGAGTCAACCACATTGCTGTGAGTCTGGAGTCATATGCCAGACCAGGTAAGGACAGCAGATTTCCTTCCCCAAAGGGCATCAATGAACCTGAAGAAGAGTCATACAGACTCGAAACGTTAACTCTGTTTCTCACTCCACAGATTCTGCCAGACCTGCTGAGTTTTTCCAGCATTTTCTGTTTTTATTTCAGATTTCCAGCATCCAGAGAATTATGCTTTTATCTCCAAAGGGCTATCCAAGGAAATGTACAAAGAACAGACATGCTCTGACCTGGTCTACTCTGCACATGTCAGGTTCCACACTACAGGAATGCCAAAATCCAATTTGACTGGAGGCAGCTGATGAATTAAATGGCCCCTGAACCATGCATGCACGAACTCTGATCTGCCCTCATTCCCGGCCCCACAAAAAAGAAGCACCACATTTGGGGCTGACTTAGGATTTCCGTGCTCATCCACCATTTTCGCCATGATAGAGAGTCTCTCCGTCATGGTGAAAATTCAGGCCGAAGTGTTCAAGGCCCTTTGACTCAGTTGAGAATGTTACCTATTGAGCCAAGTTGACAAGAAGAGGTAACAATGAGGTGATGCCAGAGAGAAGGGAGGTTAAAGATTCTTAGCCAGAGGCAGGTTTAGTGGAGCAGAACTTACTCATGAACTTATCCACTGATATGCCAGCTCTACTTATAATATGTGAAAGATTATAAATAAATACTGGATTAAAATTTGAACTCACAGGTAAGGATGAATGCTATCAGTGGTGATACTAAACATGTGTACAAATACCAATCTTAACATGTGGAGTCCTTCGTGCACTTTCCCATTGGGATATGTTGTGCTCTCCCCACCACGGCACACGCACCTCCACCTCACCTCTACCCCCACACAACGCCCTCCCCTCACTGTCTGCCCACTATGTTTCTTCACTTCAATTTTGAAAGAAAATTCAAATGTTTTTACAACAAAGACAAAATAATAGGGTAGACATAATTAGTTTAAATCACGTAATCAAAACATCTGACTTTTACCCTTAGTGATGCTGATAACATCAGAGAAGGGTGAATTTCATCACCAAGGACATTATTGTACTGTAAAGGTAGGCATATATAAATAAACTAAGTGGAGAAGTATTAAGGTTGAAATATATACGTTTGTGAAACAGAAGCTTTTCATCACAGCAGGGGTAATGTAAGAACGTCAAAAGTTGTTTTCAACAAAGCAATGGCTTGGGTAAAGCAATGATAGGAAATAACAATATAGTGTGAAAATGCATGGGGCCTCATCTTTGCTTTTCTAAAAGAAAACTTTTCTTTAATTGCAATGCACTGGGCACTTGTCTCACAATTATTAAGATAAAAGTCAGGAAATGCCATTTAGTAGATTCAGTTTTCTTCTCACAAGCGCGAATTCCTGGTAAAGTCATGCTGGGCCAAAGAGATCTGCTTTGGTGTCATCTGCAGAGAGAAGATAAGGCTGAAGTACTGCCAGGGCAGTTGATCAGTCATTGAAGATGTCCTGCAGAATCTGCCCTCTGATGCTTAATGCAGCAGAAAGTGAAGACATATCCTGCTTTGCATCACAAGTGAGCTTTGTGTCTTTGGAATAAAACTGTATCTTGTGGCATCCTGTACTGTGGAGAATCCAGGTATCCAGGAGAAGGCCCTGGCTCTGATACCAAAATGGATGAATGTTGCTACGCTATGAAAGACAGCACCTGCCACCTACCAAATTTAAATCCTGACACCTCCCTGGTTAATGTTGTACAGATTTTCTGTAGCAGTCTGGAAGATTCAAGAACCAAAGTAGTTGAGGGCTGTTGTCACTTTTATTGCTATGGGCAGAGCAATGGTGCAAGTCTGCAAACCTTTGTGATGAAGTTGGCAGAGTAACCTAGTGACTTCCTTGGAGAAGCACAGTTATAGCATGCACAGCTCCTCAGAGACATCCTAGTAGGACTGCTGTGGCCTGTACATCAATTATGGAGGGCCGTTCCTGATGGACAGCTGCCTTCTGCCAGGCTGCCTGGTTCTCATGGCCTGGATATGCTGCTGTTCCCATTCCTCCTCTTTTATGATGGGATAGAGATGTGTGCCCATAGAAAAGGCCAGCCTTTTACCAAAATCAATCCGAATGTGGGTCTGAGGCAGAGTCCCAAAAGAAATTTCCGGGAAGAAAGGAAAGCACTACAGTAAAATGAAGAGCAGGTATCAGTGATCTAAAAAAATAAAGAAAGGAATTATATAAAAGTTCCCAGAAGCCTATGATCAATGAATAAAGTTTGTGCCCTCTTCGATTCACCATCTCCTCACTTATGCCCTGAAGAACTGGAGGAGCTAATGAATCTTTTGTTTATGGATGCCAATTTAATGGAGTGGTCTAAACCAAGGAAACTTGCATGTATTGGAACAGTGCAGCTATGTAAATGAGCATTGAAGGGTTTTGCTAGGTGTAATGCCTGTACCATTAAAAAGATCAAGGAAATTTACATTTATTACAATAATGCTGCATAAATATAATGCCTTAACATGCTAATTTCCTTTATTTTTTCCTGTACAATAATAGTGTAACAACACCACGATGTGCTGAAGACGATGGAGAAAAATTAGGACATTTGCTTATTTAAAAAAGAACTTACATTTATGCATTGCCTTTCACATCCTCAGATCATCCTAAAATCCTTCATAACTAATGGATACTTTTGAAGTGTGGTATCAGACCGATTACGCAGGTTTGTTTTACATAAATCAAAAACTAGATTTATCTAATCTGACAGCCTCTTTTCAATCATTATTGCTAATCAGCCCATTAACACTATGCAGATTAAAATCTTCAATGTCAAAAAGCTGAAAGGGAGGAACCAAATGCTTCTGAACTTTTAAGTGTAGAGCTTCAGTTAAAAATGCACTTTACAAAAAGAAGCACTAACAAAAATTAAGAATGAGAAGTTTATTAAAATTGTACAAACAGTTGTTTCTCAGTTGCACAACAGCTAAGTGGTTCTCAAAGCGAAAGTACAACGTATACATACACTGCTGCAGAGTATTCGGTCTGAATAAAAGTTGCATGGAGTTTCGGCAGTGTTCAAAATGCCAACGCCATCACTGAAATTCATCATGGCAGTTCTAATTCTACATGTAGATATTTACATTAAGAAGATTACACTTTATCAATGTTTGCACCAAAAAAGTCTAAAAAATACTGAAAAATATTGAAGGTACTGTGTGTATTTTACAAGATGCACTACAATGGTAAAGGTTTTTAAAACAAAGAATCAATAAGCTTTAGTACACAAGTTCTAAGCTGTCTGTGCGACACCTCAAACAGGAAATACTAAACAATAGAGTGCTAATCGCTTAACATCAAGTACAGCTATCAAGTCAGAATTTTGGCAGTATCGTTGGTCCCTATGTGTAAAACTGACACAAAAAATAAGGCACATACCTTATAAACAATCAGCAAATAACATGCTGCTTTTCATGAAGGACAACCAATACATTCTAGATTACTAAACTAACTTGGAAGTGATCACAGCTACTTTAGATTGCATACAGTACTATAGAGCCAAACAAACTCTAAAATAAATGTTCTAAAACTAGTACCTGCCTCTGTATGGCTTTCCTGACAAAAGTGAAACAAAAACAAAAAACATTACAAATAAAACAAGTTAAAACAGTAAAATTGTTCGACTCAACATCGTCAATGAAAGACACTCAAGCATTCTGGCTACAAAGCCTTCACATCACCTTTAAAACATCTGTAGGTCAACAGACAATTAATATCAACCAAAAGACCTACCTGAGTCAAAGACTTTTCTTGGCTTCGATTAAGAAGCTGGTCATTTTAGTCAACAGTTTCACAAGGACAGTCACTTATAAAAAATCTACCGCAAGGTAAAACACCACTTGTGAAAATGCTGACATCTGACAAAATGCACAAGACTCATGGTCATTACAATAACTATAAGAAACAGTGCTTGCGTTTGGCCTTATGTAGTGTTCTAAACATGCATATTAAACACTTACCTCAGCTCTTTTTTTCAGTTAAACAGAGTAAAAAAAACACAATTGCTAACTTAAAATAAAACACTGATGCTGTTCAATTTCAAAATGTCACTGCAGTGGAAGACACATGCTCCCAAGCATGGTGTGTGGGGACACCTAAATTTAGATATCTTTATCCCATAACAGGGATGTAATGGAATGCATCCCTTAGTTGGGATGAAATAGTTAAGAAAGTACATTGGTGGCTAAAGAAAGAAAGGAACCTGTCCATATGCTTTGTTTTCAGATCTTTATGGCATAACTGTTAGGAATTTGCTTTCTTCGGCAAGCGAAGTCAGCAAAGAGGTCATGTCGCCAATGGCCATATTTGTAGTGCTCACAGGCATGCTATGGAACGTGAGAGAGGTGCGTGGGGTATTGAGGCGGGAAGAAGTCTGGGAGAGGTTTTGCAGTATGCTTGGACTCAGGGCTCCTGAAATGAAGCTGCAGTGGTCTCCATCATCAAGGATTGCATCAAAATCAATCTGTACAGTATCTAGTCTATTACTGTCAACAGTGCTAGTCACTTGATTTGATCCTGGGGAAAGCAACTCAGAAGACTTGGAATGGCCAGCCTGCTGCAGCTGGCAGTCAGTCTCCTGACCAGTGAATAAAACAGTTTTCATGGCTTGTTGTTTGAAGTTAGAGTTTTGGTTATAAACTTGACTGTTGTAATGTTGCAAATTGGAGCACGAAGTGCGCATGGCCTGGAGTTGATCTTGCATCTCTGTCTTAATACTGGTCATCCTGGACATTTGGTTAATGTTACCTACATTGCTAAGCTGATGTGGCGCACGATTTGTCAATAGACTTGGTTGCTTGTTGGCATTATGATTTGCATATATTTGATGAGCTTTTGCTGCATATGATCCAAACTGTAGATTTCCTGGATTATAAGAAATTTGTTGGGAACCATGAAGCCCTAGAAATACAGCAGCTTGAGGTGGCTGATTACCTGATGCAGTAATGCCTGAACCATTGACGTTCGCCTGAACAGATTTATTTATACCATGGAACTGTAACCCTTCCATCATTTGCTGACTGTCAGCTTGCTGACACTGAACAAAATTCTGCACCATCATATTTCTGTTTTGCATCCCACTGGTCATCTTAGTGGCTTGATGACCTGTTGGCATTGAAGAAAGTGTGGATCCATCTTGGCTGTTATTAACTTGCGAACTGTTCAACTCCACTTCTTGGTTTGGTAAATTTGCAGCATAAGGTAAATCCATGACTGCAGAAATAAACATCTGCCTGTTTATGTTTCGGTTGTTAGGCTGCTGACCTTTGTTTGTTTGGGGGTTCAAAGAATTACCTGTAATCATCATGTTATGTTGAATACCATATGAAGCCTCTTCAATACATTGTTGATAACCATTTGGCTGACCTGCAAAAACATTCTGTTGAACCACTGGCAGATTTTGTTGAGGATTCGTTGTGTTAAAGAGTCCAAGTGCCCGACTTTGCTGCACTGAACCCAGAGCTCGTTGCTCGTACTTTTGTTTTTGAGGTGAAATGTCAACACTTCCTGAGCTTACTTCATTCCATTGAATTGGAAGATCATCCTTATTTGTTTCAGAGTTTACCTGTGGGCTGTGATACTCCTGGTTCGCTGAATGAGACTGGTCAAAAGCTGGCATGGTTCCTATATCTTGCTGTATTTCATGGGGTGGCATGCTTGGCAGATGATCATATATGTCCTGGCTTGACATATTTATTTCACTCTGCAAGAGATTGCCTGCTTTGTTATTTTGTGAGCTAATGTACTGAACTACATCATCTGGCAAGATATCCTCATCAATATGGCCAAAAGTCTCCATTGCCATGGCCTCCAGGACAACATTTTCATTAATACTAGGAGGGCAAGGGGAGTAGGTATTCCGATGGAGGTTTCCATCAGAGCGAGTGTAGCTCTGAAGACTGAGGTTACGTTGTTCCATTGAAGGAGGCACAGGGAGAGGGTTAACATTATTAAGACTGTTAAAACGATGTACCCGGGGTAGAGAGAGAGGATCTATCACAGTTCTCACTGGATCACTGGCTCTTCTTATTCCATTGCCTGGTACATCGTGAGGCAACAGCGGCCTCCTGCCGTATCCGTTGGGCCCCCCGTCACTGCATCTTCGAGAAAAATTTACTTGAGGCAAGGGTAACACTCGAGTGTCTCTGTAGTCACCTAACAGGGACATCCTTGTCTTTAAGCTCATCCGCTCCATATTTGGCAACGGAGTTGGTGGTGGTCCACCCGTGGCTGCAGCATATTTGGCTTTCAACCGATAATGCTGTGCTGGAGTAAGGCTCAGTAGCCCAGGTAGGCCACCGCATTGGCTGGCATCACTTGAACGCCTAGATGCATCCGTTGAGATAGGGTCATAGGAATCAGTAACACTCAGATTGTTTGGTCGGCTTTCAGCCTGGGAGACCTCACTGGACCTTCTACTTGAAAGATATGGTGAAATGCCAGAAGACCTGCGGCTGCTCATGTAAGCGGAGCTAATGGTACTGGTGGTGCTGTCACGTCTCTCATTCAGCTTCTTTAACATTGTGAGTTCTGCATTTGAAAGTTCATTTCTGTTTGGCAGGATAGTCATGGATCCTCCAACACTAGAGCTGTCCAGCTGAGAGCCTGTGTTTAAATGTTAGATATTAATTAATTATAACGTTAAACAATTCTACTGTTAATGCATGTTCATCTGGGAGAACCTCAATACACTATTAAAAGGATTAAAAAGGCAGTGTTTAAAGAACGTCCAAATCTAGAGCTGCAAGAGAGGAGTGAACCAGAATTAGAAGTGGTTTAGATGAAAAATGAACTTCTTTCCCCCAACGGTACAAAAATAAATTTAAATTAAAAGAGTCATAATTTGTGTACTTTCTGCACAGCACTGTACCAGCACTTTTCTGTCATTTCAATGGGTTTTTCCCAAGTTACCAAGTATTTCTCATCATAATTCAGCTTTTAAAACCTATATTAAAACATCTGGAATGCTTATAAGTTTTCTCCATTTGTCAATGAGCTTATAACAACGTGCCTTATATCAGTGCACAATGGCAGGATGCTTTATGTCAGGGTAGTATAAAGATGGCCAACTATAGGCCTATAGGATACTATTCAATGCTCCAAAGGGACATCAACATTTTTGAAGAAGAGAGGTCTGTGGATGTTCCTACTCCTGGAGAGCTTTATTTATTGAAGTGGGATTTTTATCTCGTGTAACTTCAACCCATGCAACAGGCCACTAAGAGGTCTAGGAGTGGAATTTGCAATCTTGCTACTTTAATTCTTTCACAAAGTGAAAGACCTAGAACACAATGGGCCATTGAGAATTGTGATTTAGAAATCTCTGACATAGATGAAAGAAAGTTGGGAAATAGACCATCGCCACAGAGTGTTTCCATTTATATTATTGATCCAAATTCTGTGGGAAAATGGGATCTTAGTCTGGTATTAAAATTCTTCCTAGAAACAGAAACACACTTTTTAACACAGATGTTGCAATATAATTTTGAATATCTTGCTACACTTTTCCCCAATACTCTAATGTATAAACTAATTACATAGCAGAAAAGTTTTACAAGTGCCACAAGCTGCACAAGTAATGAGTAGAATTCACAGGAGGTATCTGCATGAGCCTTTTAGCTGTGCAACCATTTTTTGCTGACAAAAAATGTATTTCTTCAAATTGCCCATATTTAACACTTGGTGCAATTGTAATAGGCAAACTATCCATAAACCACTCTGAGGCACTTTTATAGGGAGAATTTTGTCTGCATGGGGTAGAGGGATGTCAATGATGTGCTATGGCATGTCAGACATTTAATGTTAGCACCAAACTCTCCCAGTTAAAGCACTATCAAGTGCAGTGTAAAGATACCCCTGCATCATTGCAGCTCAGTTCCAATTTCAAATCAGTACTCCTATAAAACTGTCACAATTTTCTATTTCACACACAAGCTTCCTGTTGGTGAGTGTGTCAGATTGCCAAATTGGGGTGTAGCTTGTGGCAATGGGTCCCATCACCTTAGGGGAATTTCAAGTAGCACCCCTACAGGCAGCAAAGTGAGAAGACCACCACATTGCCATTCTGGGCTGAAATTGAACTCGGGGTCTTTTTTTCTTTTACGCTGCAAGAGCTGTTGTTCTAAAACAATTAGGCCAAGAGCACAATGGCCTATTAACTCGTCTTCAGTCTATGGAATCTTAACACTGATGTATTCCTGCACCCAGGGTGTAGTGTTCAGTTCTTGCATCCCTTGATTATTGCTACTCTTTTAGCTTTTTTTAAATTGAGACATGGAAATCAACCAAATCTGTAATTATTTCCTTTTTTAATCAAGGGGCACTTGTCATTCCAGGAAATCAGTCAGTTGTTTTAGAAATTAATTGGTTCAGAATCTTTTCCTCCACTGCCCTTAGCTATTTTAACACGAAACATAATTAAATATCCAGCAATATTCTGTAGATCAGACACCTCTCTTATCTCTGTTTTTAAGGAATAATTCAAAGCCGCAGTACAAAGCTGCAGTTTCTTCCTTACCACTTCCTGGAAGAGGCGGCAAAGTTGTGTTTTTGGTAGCTGGTATAGTGTTGACTCTGGGAAGAAGTCCATTGACTTGTTTCAACCTCTCCACCTTTAGCTGCTCCATCCACCTGGTCCCTGTCAAATTCCTTCTGGCCTGTAGGCCTAATGCTGTAGTTGCTGTGGAAACTGTAGAGTCCATGATTGGTGCCTCATCAATGGCGCTGAGATCTCCCACACTGCCTCCGCTATTCAGATTAAGCTCGATCCCACTGTTGGAGTGGTTGCTGAAGGGGGACGGTTCACTGCTGCATGAAGACTGACCACCAGGGCTTGGCTGAGATGTCTGTGGGAAGGAGACAAAGGAGCAGCTGAGTTGCTTTGGCTTTGTATGTATCAGGGGATCCAATAGTTTAGTAAAAGTAGCACAAAGTTAAATTGATCATAGTGTTCAGTTGAAATTGACTTCTTAAATTTAAGTTAGCTTATAAATAATAATAATCAGACCTTTTTAAATAAAGTTGTACTACATGATGTAAAGCAACAAAGTAGTGGAATTTGAGAGACATGCTGAAATAATTTGAAAGTTACACCTGTTCACAAATCCACCATAATTAAATGGCACCAAACTATTACACCCAGGCAGATTGCACTGCTTGACCTGGTTCTGGATAGTCAAAAAGAGCATGTGGGTGACCTAAAAGGAGGGAATTATATGGGAAATAGTGACTGCAATGTATTTAGTTTCAGTGTAAGAATGGAAGAAGAAAATCAAAATAGAGCAAGATAAAACAGGACCTTGTCCAGATTATCTGGAAGGAAATATTGGCAAATTGTGCTGTAGATCACCAAATGGAAGGTTTAAAGAGAAGATGGGAAGGCAACAACTTAGGAATATTTTAGTAAGGATAAAGGGACGGTGATGACAGCTGAAGTTCTATGGAGATTAGATCAAATTTGAACTAAAAAAACTTAGAACTTGTCAGGCAGATGATTTAAAAAAAGCAAATATAGAGAATGAGAAAGTTGCAAAATGAGAGATTTGAAAGGTGAAGGCGAATGAGAGAGAAGTAGCAAAGAAAAAATTACAATACTCTTCACTTTGTCCTGGAATTCTGTTTTCAATTATCTGCCTAGCAGTGTTCAGTAATTCTCACCATCTTTTACTTTTGTCCCAATTTTCCTTTCCTGTGGCCCATCTGTGGAGAACAGGCTCAGCAGGGGTAGGGCTGATAACAGATGGTCTTCTGGAGATTTTTCAACATGGAGATTGATATTGGGATTGGTCGGGTGTAGAGCAGTTAGTGGGGATAATTCTTCATTGCCCAGTTTGGCCTATATCTGACTCCAGTCCCACCCCACCACTATTTTCTCAGGGCTATAAATGCCAGCCTTGTCAGTGACCTGCACGTTCCAGAAATGATTTTTTTTTTAAATTCAAGAATAGAACAATTCAACAGCTCTACAACAGCTTTAATTTATGTAGCAAGGTAATTTTAAAAACTTCAAGTAATCAAAGAATGATACAGGCAATAAAATCTCCTCACCTTATTACCCACTGTCCTTAGGAAGACAGAACAAGAAATGAGACAGCACCAGACAGTAAGGTCAGCAAGTTAGTGAAAGCAAGAAAGAGAAAAACGGTTACTTTCAGTTAGTAGTGACTAATAGCAGGACTGGGTTCATTAAAATAAGGGATCATTACATTTCACCGGCAATCAAGTAAACACAGTTTTGGTGATATTGTTTCATTGCCTCTAAAAACACTGCATTCCTTTACATTATTTTAATAGTTTGCACAGCACATTAAATTTCACATTTATATTAAAGCTCAATGATGTATGCCCCGATTTTAGCCTAATGCACTGTGAGAATGGGATGTGTTTGGGTCGGATACCTAATTTATGTCCTGCCCAATTTTATGCTCCAATGACTTCAATGTGCGTTAGATTAAAATTGTAGCCATTATGTACAATATAGATGGGATACAGGAGATCTTGTGGCACAGTGGGTAGCATCCCTGCCTCTGAGCCAGAAGCTCCGGGTTCAAGTTCCATTCCAGGACTTGACGGCAAAGGAATTTGCATTCATCATGCGGCCAAACAGGTTGGTTGTCAATTTGTAATTTTTTCCAACATACACCAATTGCAGGTGGTAAGAGTGGAAAAGATTCCTGGTAATCGGTATTGGTAGGAGTGACCACCGCACAGTCCTTGTGGAGATGAAGTCCCGTCTTCAAATTAAGGATACCCTTCATCGTGTTGTGTGGCACCATCACCGTGCTAAATGGGATAGATTTCAAACAGATCTAGCAACTCAAGGCTGTGCAACCATGAGGTGCTGTGGGCCATCAGCAGCAGCAGAATTGTACTCAAACACAATCTGTAACCTCATTGCCCGGCACATTCCCACTCTACCATTACCATCAAGCCAGGGGATCAATGCTGGTTCAATGAAGAGTGCAGGAGGGCATGCCAGGAGCAGCACCAGGCATACCTAAAAACAAGGTGTCAACCTGGTAAAGCTATAACACAGGACTACTTGTGTGCCAGACAGCACAAGCAGCAGGTGATAGACAGAGCTAAGCGATCCCACAACCAATGGATCAGATCTAAGCTCTGCAGTCCTGCTACATCCAGTCGCAATGGTGGTGGACAATTAACAACTCACTGGAGGAGTCGTCTCCATAAATATCCCCATCCTCAATGATGGAGGAGCCCAGCACATCAGTGCAAAAGATAAGGCTGAAGCATTTGCAACAATCTTTAGCCAGAAGTGCCAAGCGGATGATCCATCTCGGCCTCCCCCAGAAGTTCTCAGCATTACAGATGCCAGCCTTCAGCCAATTCGATTCACTCCATGTGATATCAAGAAACGGCTGAAGGTACTGGATACTGCAAAGGCTATGGGCCCTGACAATATTCCAGCAATAGTACTGAAGACTTGTGCTCCAGAACTTGCCCGTGCCCTTAGCCAGGCTGTTCCAGTACAGCTACAAAACAGACATCTATCCGTCACTGTGGAAAATTGCCCAGGTATGTTCTGTACACAAAAAGCAGGACAAATCCAAACCTGCCAATTACCGCCCTATCAGTCTACTCTCCATCATTAGTAAAGTGATGGAAAGGGTCATCAACAGTGTTATCAACGGTATTTGCTTCACAATAACTTGCTCACTGACCCTCAGTTTTATGTTCCGTCAGGGTCACTCAGCTTCTGACCTCATTACACCTTTGGTTCAAACATGGACAAATGGGCTAAAGAACTGAGCTCCAGAGGTGAGGTGAGGGTGACTGCCCTTGACATCAAGGCAACATTTGACTGAGTGTGGCTTCAAGGAGCCCTAGCAAAGCTGGAGTCAATGGGAATCGGGGGGAAAACTCTCCACTGGTTGGAGTCATACCTAGCACATAGGAAGATGGTTGTCGCTTTTGGGGGTCAATCATCTCAGTTCCAGAACACCACTGCAGGAGTTCCTCAGGGTAGTGTTCTCGGCCCAACCATCTTCAGCTGCTTCATCAATGACTTTCCTTCCATCATAAGGTCAGATGTGGGGATGTTCGCTGATGATTGCACAATGTTCAGCACCATTCATGGCTCCTGAGACACTGAAGCAGTCCATGTCCAAATGCAGCAAGACCTGAACAATATCCAGGCTTGGGCTGACAAGTGGCAAGTAATATTCAAGCCACACAAGTGCCAGGCAATTACCATCTGCAA
This sequence comes from Cetorhinus maximus, assembly GCF_964194155.1. NCBI lineage: Eukaryota > Metazoa > Chordata > Chondrichthyes > Lamniformes > Cetorhinidae > Cetorhinus > Cetorhinus maximus. Next base: position 46,025,780 of record NC_135882.1, on the reverse strand, counting down.
CAAGAGAGAATCTGACCACTGCCCCATGACATTCAATGACATTACCACCATTGAATTCCCCACTATCAACATCCTGGGGGTTACCATTGACCAGAAACTGAGCTGGGCTAACCATGTAAATACAATGGCTACAACAGCAGATCAGAGGCTAGGAATCCTGGAGAAAGTAACTCACCTCCTGACTCCCCAGAGCCTGTCCACCATCTACAAGGCACAATTCAGGAGTGTGATGGGATACTCCCCACTTGCCTGGATAAGTGCAGCTCCAACAACACTCAAGAAGCTTGACACAATCCAGGACAAACCAGTCCATTTGATTTGCCCTCCTATCCACAAATGTTCACGCCCTCCACCACCAGCGAACAATGGCAGCAGTGTGTACCATGTACAAGATACACTGCAGAAAGTCACCAAGGCTCCTTAGACAGCACCTTCCAAACTCACGACCACTACCATCTAGGAGGACAAGGACAACAGATACATGGGAACACCACCACCTGGAAATTCCCCTCCAAGCCACTCACCATCCTGACTTGGAAATATATCGCTGTTCCTTCACTGTCGCTGGGTCAAAATCCTGGAACTCTCTCCCCAACAGCATTGTGGGTCTACATATACCACGGGGACTGTCGCAGTTTAAGGCAGCAGCTCACCACCACCTACTCAAGGGCAATTAGGGATTGGAAATCAATGCTGGCCTAGTCAATGATGCCCACATCCCATAAATGAATAAAAAATAATCCATGTGATGGAAAGAAATTGGTGCCCCTACCATCACCATCCATAGCTCCAGGGCACAATATGCATCTAAAAGTGTATGTTGCCATAAACAACTTTGACTCCTTGGAGATAGTGGTAGTGGTGGTTGGCTAGGTTGGCTGGATTGCTTGTGTGGATCAGATTGGTGCCAACAGCATGAGGTTCGATCCCTGTTCCAGCTGGGGTGGATTTCTGACCTGCTTCTTTGCCCTACCCGTGGCAGGCGTTGTGGTGATGTGGGTCGAACTTGCTTTTGGGCAGAGAACTCAAGGAGAAGAAGATAGAATGCTGTGGTAACCAATTGTAGATTATTTCTAGATTAAGCCTGCATTTGTTTTTAATCATCTTGTGTGAATATTATCACATATTCTGGGCAATGCAACAGCTTGTATTTAGATCGTGCCTTATAACGTCTATTGCCTAAGGGAGGGCAGGTTTGGTATAGAGTAACAACACTGTCAATGAGCACTTCAAACTTGAGTCTCTGGATGCATAATGTAAAAGAAAATACATTACCTAAAATGTTGTGAAAAAGAGTATGTCAACCGTAAATTTCCTGCTCATCAATTCAAAGTGTCTAACTCAAATTTCTGTGTCACACTTCAAAAAAATTATTTAACAAAAATTTGACAGAGGAGCTAGAATATCTGTAATTTCCTTGTGGAGTTACCGTACAAGGGAAAATAAAAACATTGCTATGTGCAACTTGAAGAGTAATTGTGACCTCACCCAAAGTTCAGTCGATACATTTTGTGGCCTTGAGAGGACACATTTTCACCTCAGCAGCTGAACAGTGCATTATATATTAAATGGCATAACGTAGTCCTAATGAAGCTCTAGAAATTTGAGCAAAGCCATGGTAATTTTAAAAAATTCATCTGTGGAATGTGAGCATAATTAGCAATGGCAGCATTTATTGCCCGTCTCTAATTGCCCATGAGAAGGCGATAGGGAGCTGCCTTCTTGAACTGCTGCTGTCCCATGTGGTGTAGACGTTCCCAAAGTGCTGTTAGGGAGGCAGTTCTAGGATTTTGACCCAGTAGACAGGTGTAAAGTGAAAACAGAAAATGCTGGAAATACTCAGCAGGTCTGGCAGCATCTGTGGAGACAGAAACAGTTAATGCTTCAGGTCTATGCCCTTTCGTCAGAACTTCTCAGGCTGTGCGTTCCAGGTCTTAACCATTCACTGTGTAAAAACGTTTCCCTCATGTCACATTGCCTTTTAAGCCAATCATCTTAAAGCGGTGTCTTTTGGTTCACTTACACCAATGGGAACAGTTTCTCCCCATCTATTTTGTCCAGACTCCTTATGGACACCTCTATCAAATCTCCTCTCAACCTTCCCTTCTTCAAGGAGAGGAGCCCTAGCTTCTCCAATCTATCCTCGTAACTGAAGTCTCTGATCCCTTTAACCATTCTTGTAAACCTTTTCTGCGCCCTCTCTAAAGTCTTCACATCCATCCTAAAGTGTGGTGCTCAGAATTGGATCCACTACTCCACCTGAGGCTGACCCAGTGTTTTATAAAGATTCATCATTGCTTCCTTGCTTTTGTATTCTATGCCTCTATCTATAAAGCCCAGGATCCCACTTACCCTTTTAGCTACTAAAAGAAAAGCAAAATACTGCAGATGCTGGAAATCTGAAATAAAAACAGAAAATGCTAGAAAAACTCAGCAGGTCTTGCAGCATCTGTGGAGAGAGAAACAGATTAAATGTTCGAGTACAATATGACTCTTCTTCAGAACTGGAGAGAGGTAGAAATGAGATAGGTTTTGTGCTGTTGAGAAAGGGATGAGCGGCAGGTGGAGCAAAATAGAACCCACTAACCTAACCCTGACCTCCTATTTTGCTCCACCTGCCCCTCCTCCCTTTTTCAGCATAAAACCCATCACATTTCTACTTCTCTCCAGTTCTGAAGAATAGTCATATTGGAGTCGAAACATTAGCTCTGTTTCTCTCTCCACAATGCTGCCAGACCTGCTGAGTTTTTCCATAATTTTCTGTTTTTATGCCCTTATAACCACTTTCTCAACCTCCCCAGTCACGTCAATGATTTGCACATATATACTCTCAGGTCTCTCTGCACCTAGAATTGTACCCTTTAGTTTGTATTGCCTCTCCTCATTCTTCCTACCAAATTGTATCACTTCACACTTTTCTGCATTAAATTTTATTTGTCATATGTTTGCCCATTCCACCTGACTCTCTATGGCCTCTTGAGGTCTATCACTATCCTCCCTACAGTTCACAATGCTTCTAAGTTCTGTGTCATCTGCAAATTTTGAAATTGTGCCCTGTACACCTAAGTCTAGCAGTGGTCATAGTACCAAACCCTGGGGAAAAGCATTATTTTCCTTCTTCCATTCCAAAAACATTCACCACGTCTCTCTGTTTTTTGTCTTTCAGCCAGCTTTGTATCCATGTTGCCATGGTCCCTTGTATTCCATTGGTTTCAACTTTGTTGGCAAGCCTATTATGTGGCACTTCAGCAAATTCCTTTTGGAAGTCCATGTACACCACATCAACTGCATTACCCTCATGAACTCTCTGTCACCTCATCAAAAAAATTCTCAATTACTTTTCATTCAACTCAATCAATTCTCCAGTCCTCTGGTACCATCCTTGTATCTGAGGAGGATTGGAAGATAATGGCCAGTACCTCCGAAATTTCCACTCTTACTTCCTTCAGCATCCTCCAATACATCCCATCTAATCTGCCGATTTATCAACTTGAAATACAGCAAGCCTTTCTAATACCTTCTCTTTATTAATTTTTAGTCAGTATCTCAACTACCTCCTCTCTCACTATGACTTTGGGATCATCTTTTTCTTGGCAAAGACAACTACAAAGTACGCATTCAGTACCTCTGCCATGCCCTCTGCCTCATGCATAGGTCTCCTTCTGGTCCCTAATCGGTATCAATACTTTTCTTATTACTCTTATACTATTTAAACGTCTATAGAAGACTTCTGGATTCCCTTTTATGTAGCTTCCATTCTTTTCTCATATTCTCGCTTTGCCTCTTTAATTTCCTTTTACATTTCCCCTCTGAATTCAGCCTGGTTGTCACATGCATTATAAATCTGACATATGCATTCTTTTTCTGCTCTCTTCTGTTGCCTGCTAATAGTTGATTCCTATTTATCCAGGACAAATCTGTTCTCAACCCACTGAAATTGGTCCTCTTCCACATCTTATTGATATTCTGAATGGACAATCATAACATAGCTGGGATGAAGCTTAATTTTTAAAAATTTATTCTTGGGATGTTAGCATCGCTGGCTAGGTCAGCATTTATTGCCCATCCATAATTGTCCTTGTTCAGAGGGAATTTAAGAGACAACGACGTTGCTGTGGGTCTGGAGTCACATGTAGGCCAGACCAGGTAAGGACAGTAGGTTTCCTTCCCTAAAGGACATCAGTGAACTAGATGAATTGGCAATGGTTTCATGGTCATCATTAGACTTTTAATTCCAGATTTTTATTGAATTCAAATTTCACCATTTGCCATGACAGGATTCGAATCCAGGTCCCAAGAGCATTCCCTGGATCTCTGGAACACTAGTCCAATGACAATACCACTATGCTACCACCTCCCCTAAATTGTCAGCCTTATTTGTAGAACAGTGGAGGGATGTTCAAGTTAGAGAAGTAGTGTGAGCTCAAAAGGCCTACTTGCTCTCTAGGAGGGCTTCAGACAATATCATAAGGATGGAAGGGACATTCACCAAAGTTATGAGAAACCAGAGAGCAGAATGTGATGTCATTGTTGGGTAAGGACACTATGATGCTCAGAAGTGAGGCCTGAAGCTCCCTCAAACAAGCAAAAAACAATGGCGCAGCACCCTAAAGTTGCCCTAATGCCATCCTTGGATGTGTAATATTAGCATCATCATAAATCTTGCCTGTACTACAAAATGGAGCAAGAAGGGAATACAGTGAAATTCAGCTCCTGGAATCTTTCAAAATTCCAAATAAAAGCTGTGTGTTAAATACAGTTCCAGAGAGTTTATTCATAGTTAGCCATCTGCCTCCTGTTAAATGCAGTTCCAGAGAGTTTATTCATAGTTAGCCATCTGCCTCCTGTTAAATACAGTTCCAGAGAGTTTATTCATAGTTAGCCATCTGCCTCCTGTTAAATGCAGTTCCAGATAGGTTATTAATAGTCAATAGGTGGTACAGAACTTGGGTATTGCTGAAAGAAGAGACATGTCTAAGCTTTTCATCTTGTACTCGTCAGGATACTTCACCAGAATACCAATATAAGGGGAAAACGACAATTTATACTGTATGTGAAGAGGGTGCTGATTGGTTGGCAAGTGACATTGCCATGGAGAATGCACCAGTGATGGTGACTGACAGTTAATTGCCAAGCATTGTTTAAAATTTAAACCACGTAGCTTGACCCTGATTGGTCAAGATATTGCCCTGAGGAATGAGTCAGTAAATGGCTATCAGTTATTTTGTTTAGCTGAAACAGGCGTGTACATGTTATTTCTGTCTGCGAAGAACAGGGCCCTGTGTATTAATATATGTAGCTTCCAGTACATGTAAATGCGCCACACCGCGCGCCCGACTGACAATCTTAAATTGATTGTCAGCATAATTCTTTAAATATTTAAATATAGCAAACGTATTATCCACGTATCGGAAATATGCGAGGGGTAGAAGGTTAGGTGTCATTCCATCGAAGACACATTTCCCATGGAACCCCTGATGAGTGCAAGATGAAAAGCTTAGACATGCCTCTTTTATGAGCAATACAGAGAAGTTATGATAGTTAGCCATCTGCATCTTTGTACTTCACCATCTTAAACTCAGCTTACCAAAGGAAAATAATCTTGCACAGTTGGTATTGGAAACTTTTCAACGGGGCTTATGTACAGTTTGCTGATTTCCTCATGTGTAGAGACACTAAAGTGGCTTGAATTTTTGTCGGGATGGAGAGGGTCTTCAGCTTAGCCAAAATGGCGCTGGAGCACCAACTCTGGAAGACCTGCCATGAATCTGGCACTCACCATTTTCACTGGGAGGTGGTGGTGGTGGGGGGAAATGGGGGTGGGTTGTAGTCTGCTCATGTGAAAGTGCAGCTGTCTTCAAACACATCCAATATGTGTTGGTAGCATGTCTAAAACATGACTTGTGGACTTTACAAATTTCAGGAGACGATCTAAACGTACCGGAGTTTTTTTGGAGAGGTATGGTACCCTTTTGGATAGGTTCAGGGACATCTTTGGGAGAGCTAAGGTGCCCTTTGGGAGAGATAAGGTGCCCTTTGGGAATGCTATAAGTAGACATGAATATGCCTAAAAAGTGGATAAACTCTTGGAACTGGCAAGCTGCCAGGGCATTAAATCCCATTAGAACTGTCAAGCTGTCAAGGCATTTAAATCTCCTGCCCGTAAAATTTAAATAAGTCTGCTGGTTAAAAAAAAAAAATCAGTACTTGCTATTTCACTCTGTCTGTTGACATAAACCTGAGGGTTGTCATTATAGGATTTGAGCTGTATGACTGACTTCACAGCCTAGTGGGGTGCATGTCACTTCAAAGTTTGATTTACAGCTCCAAGTGGTCAGAAAGCTTTGGATGTGGGGCTAAGAATACAAATGCTTACTTGTAACAGGGATTAAATACTTGAAGGAAACTTTTGTTTTTATAAGAGATTAAATAGTTGAAGGAATTTAAATGTAGTGAATGGGTTTTTGTCAATGAAAGTGCTTTTTTTAAATAGTGGAGCCATCAATAGATACCTAGAATTTTATTTTATTTCATCTCAGCATGGATCCTGAGATCTACCTACGGTAGATACCTGGTGAGTTGCCACGGAAGATGTAAGGGCAAAGTGTGGTGGGCAACATGGTTGGTACTAAGTTGGAATAGTGGTTATAAAGGGCCATGGGGGTAGGTACAGGGCCTAGTTTGGCACAGAGAGTATGAGAGGCCATTGGGAGTGGGTGGAGGTCATAGGTTGGCATGGAAGGTATGAGGAGCCACAGAGGTTGGGTGGAGGGGTGTAGGTTGGCATGGAGGGTAAGGGGGCCACTGGTGGTGGGTGGGGGCTTGAGTTGACATGGATGGGGCATGGGGAGTGTGTGGGAGGTGAGGGGGTCTGAGGGGTGAGGGCAAGAGGGTGATTTTGTTTCATTCCTTTTCTTATGGAGCATCGAGGCTGGCCTTTCTCACAGGCCACCTCCACACCCAGCAGGCCCTGTGGCTGACTCTGCAGTTTCCGGGGTGGCGGGCCCAACTCCTGTTAACATATGCCCCCCCACCCGGAACAAAAATTAGAATATCTTGGGCTTTCTCCCTTTTTCAACTTCCTCCCGAGTTGAGTTTTCAGAGTCAGGAATATTCCTGTCTTGGGAACCAAATCCAGGCCTAAGGCATAGAAACCTGAAGATCCCACTTAGCTGCTTCTAAGGGTAGCAGGTTATGGGGTTATTCTTACTGACTGTGCTCCTAAATTTGATTACAGGTTTGAACCGAGGTTCATGCGGGAGGTCATGAAAAATACAACTGGTGCAACTGATCTCAGTAGCCTGGGCTCGAGCAATGGAAAAAAATATTGGCCAAGATTTTCACACGTGATTATTATTCAGCACCTGCTGGAAAAGATTTTTGAATGGGAATCTGGCAGTCGATAAAATAAGACTCTGTTGTCTGCCACAATCGAATAAGCCCGTCGACAATCATGTTTAGTTTAGGTTTACACATGGAGAACGTTTGCTTGAATGGAGTACCAGATGTCTGCCATTACCCATGGAACAGATTAAGGGTAGGCACCTTTAGGGCGAGAGGGCAAAAAAATCTGGAAAGAAGATGCTTTAAACTTGGTGTAATGAATGTCATAATTGATTTTGAAAATAATGACATACCATTGGTTTCTCTGTCTTTATGGCCTTAACTTGGAGACATTCTTCCCGCTTTGAGGTAGTATTGTTTAGCTCAGCCTGTTGCTGCCCAGGTGATTTGGACTGGGAGTTGCTGCCTGGGTCCCTGGGTGGTGGTGGTCTTGGGTGGATGTCTCCCCGCTGTTTCTTTGTGATGTGAGCCTCAGGGCCATGAACTGTTTTGACATGTTTTCGGAGGGAACTGGGATCAGTATAACGCTTTGTGCAGCCAGGAATTTTACAAACGTAAGGTTTCTGAAAAAAAAATTGATAATAGTCAGAATAAAAAGCATTAAAATGATAGGTCAAAGCAAGTTGACAGAGAAGCAAACTTGACATTACACGTTCCTTTTCAAGCCCTGAGAGGTAGGTCTGACATTTCTACATTTTTTTTTGCTGAAAGTTCATTATTAGAATCATAGAATCATGCAGCACAGGATGCCGTCATTTGGCCCATCGTGCCTATGCCAGTTCTTTGAAGGAGCTAGTCAATTAGTCCCACTATCCTGTTCTTTCCCCATAGCTCTGCAAATTTTTCCCTTCGAAGTACATATCCAATTTTCTCCAAAAGTTATTATTGAATATGCTTCCACCACCCTTTCAGGGTGTGCATTTCTGAGCATAACTTAATGTGTATCATGTCACCTCTGGTTCTTTTGGCTATTTGTAATGAGCAATTTATATTTTATGCATTTTTATCATACAGAAGGGACTGGACGTTTTATTTGCAACAGTATAAAAGGCAAATATTTTATCAAACTACTTGTTATCTTTGTTAATGTTATAATTGAGGATGAGGAGTCCGGCAGGAGATTTCAATTGTTCCACTGTTTTCAACACGGTGTCTGGATAAGCACTCACAAAACACTCAAAGGAGAAATAACTTGCATTTCTATAGCACCTCTCACAATTTGATGATGTGCCAAATTACATTAAAACCAGTTAAGTATTTGTGAAGTGCAGTCATTATTCTAAAGTGGGAAACATAGCAGCCAATATGTGCACCACAAAGAGCAATAAAATTAATGATCAAATCATCCATTTTAAGTGATGTTATTTGAGGGTTAAATGTTGGTCAGGACCCTGAGAAGAACTCACTTGCTCTCCTTCAAATAGTGTCACGAGATCTTTTACATCGGCCTGAGAGGACAGACACAGCCTCAATTTTTTGTTTCATCTGGAAAGGAGCACCATCTCAGTACTGCACTAAGATGTCACCCAGATTTTGTGCTCAAATCTCTGGAATGGGATTTGAAATTACAAACATCTGGTTCTGACGTGACAGTGCTAGCACTGAACCAAGGCACGCACTATTTTCCTTCTTTCAAAGATCAGGGAACATATAGGACAGCAGAAACTTCAAACAGAATGACATCAAAGAGGCTGAAATAGACTTAATCAGCACGTATTTAAAAATATCCATAAGATTAATTGGATTCTGAGCACGGAATACAGTTCCCACCGCTTATTGCGGGCATGTTCATGTGAATGAATTGCCTATTATAGGTGATGGCTGGTATAACGGAAAAAGAAATGCATCTGAAGCATACTTTTTGAAACTTATATAAAGGATCTGTGTGCGTATTAGAATCACCCAGCTCTGGAACACTTCATCTAAATTGTTCTCAGACTGTCAGGTCACGAGAGAGACCCAAACTAAATAAACTTTATTTTTAAAAAAACGTGTCTGTAAATTTCAACCTATCCTTATTCACACTTGACGTCAGACCTGGGACAGACGTCAAGTTTTAGGGATCAAGAAACAGTCTACATAAAACTACCATCAGGCAGTGTTGGTGCCCTTCTTTCCCATTAATTCTAATCTACAATTAGGCAATATCGATTAAATGACACAGTTCTAAAGAGTGTACAGTGATAGAGGGATCTGGGGATTCATGTTCATTGATCTTTGAAGGTGGCAGGACATACTGAGAGAGCAGTTAGCAAAGCATATAGGATCTTGAGCTTCATAAATGGATGTATTGAGTACAAAAGTAGGGAAGATAAGTTGAACCTGTATAAAGTTCTGGTTAGGTCACAACTAGATTATTGTGTGCACTTCTGGTCACCACCCTTTAGGGAAGATGAAAAAACCCTTGAGAGGGTGAAAAGGAGATTTACCAGAATGGTTCCCGGGATGAGAAATTTTAGCAATAAGGTTAGGTTTGAGAAGTGAGGGTTGCTCTTCCTGGAGCAAAGGAGATTGAGGGGAGATCTGATAGAGATGTGCAAGATTATGACAAGTTTAGATAAGGTTCCCATTAGTTAATGGCACAAGGACGAGGGGACACGGGCGTCAGGTTTTGGGTACAAGATCCAGGGAGGATATGAGGAAGAAATTTTTTTTACACAGCGAGTGGTAATGACCTGGAACTTGGTGCATACAATGCTGGTGGAAATGGAGAGTATAAATAATTTCAAAAAGAAATTGGATATTCACTTGAGGGAAATAAACAGGGCGATGGGGATAGAGTGGAGGAATTGGGCTGACTGGACTGCTCTACAGACAGCCGACATTGACTGTAATGGCTCCTCAGACAGAATTTTACCTTTCAAGGCAGGGCCCTGACATCAAGTGCACATCTGGGCCTCAAATCTCAGGAGGGCAGCAGGACTTGCACCTCAATTTTACCGGTGCCAGTTCTTGAATAACCTTCCGCCAGGTTTGCTGTCCTGTGCAGGATGGCCACCCATCCTTTAGAGCTGCCAGCAGAATCACAGGGTTCGCAGGTCAGCAGCACCATCAGGTGCAGTGGCCACTGCTGGGGCCTGTACGAGGTCAGTTGAAGAAACATTTTAAAAACTTTAAAGCTATATCAATGAAGAGAAACCCCTCTGACCTCATTGCTGTGTGGACTGCCTTCCCTGCCCCAGCCCCAGTCCCCTTTTTTAATGACAAAACATTTACACCCTGGGCTGCTGTTGGAAGGCTGCCTGCTTTCAACTGGCGGTCTCCCTATGCAGCCGGGAGGTCGATCTGCTGTCGGCAAAAATGCCGCCGACCTGGTAAAATGGCCATTAATGGATCATTTCAAGATTTAAATTTGTTTCCCACCTCCTTGTGGCAGGAATCCTATTGGATGCTGGACCCACCAACAATAAAATGCCCCGATGGTGGGACCGTGTCAGGGAGCCAATCTGACCTGGCTCCCCATAATTTTACCAACCCCCACCCCGACGTGATCCCGCCTCCCAGTAGCCAATAAAATTCTCCCCTATGATTCTATAACAGGGCTCTAAAAAAACAATGGTTAAACATAAGGTGAGACAAAATCTTTATTAAAAATGAGTTAAGCCGTTTGTCCAGCAAAGCACAGTATGCCCGGAATGAAACAGGGGAGCTGGAGACAATCATGTGTTGGGAGGAACCAGTCATAGTAGGGATTACTGAGACATGGCTATGAAAAAATCAGGTCTGAGAATTAAACATTGCAGGGTATAACATATTTAGAAAGGTTAGCAAGGGAAAATGGGGACGTGGAATAGCTGAATTTGTTCATGATAACATAATGGCAATAGAAAAGAGGGATGCATCTATCAGCAAGATAAAAATAGAATCCATATGGATAGAGATAAAAGATTGTAAAACATCAATCACTAACTAATAAGGTGTAGTCTACAGGCCACTATAACAGGTTTATATTTTATATTTGTATTTTGCACCTAATAGTGAAAGGAAAGTGGAGGAAGAAATATGAAGACAAAGTAGGGAATTGAGTAAAGACATAAGAATAATAATCATGGGGGAATTTCAACTACCCTAATATTAATTATACAGAAGAAAGGGGATAAAGGAATGGAGTTTCTACAATGTGGTGCAGGACTCCTTCTAACCCAAATGTAAAATGCCCAAGAAGGAAAGATTTGCTATTGGATCTAGTAATGGGGAATGAAGCAGAACAGAAGTAAAAGTAGGGTAACATCTAGGCAACCCTGACCTTAGAATGACACACTTTAAGATGGTGATACAGAAGATAAAAATATGACAAAAACCAAATTAATAGATTGAAGAAAGGCTGATTTTGAGGGGCTGAGAATAGAACTTGGGAAAATAAAATGGGCAACAATATTGGCAAACAACGATGTAGAAAAACAATGGGAAACATTTAAAACAGTGTTCAACAGAGTGCAGGAGAAAATGTATTCCTCTAGAAGGAAAAACAAGCTAAGCACTAGTGGGCTTCATGGGGAGGCAGTGGCATAGTGGTATTGTCACTGGGCTATTAACCAGAGACCCAGGGTAATGCTCAGGGGAACCCAGATTCAAATCCCACTGTGGCAAATGGTGAAATTTGAATTAAATAAAAGTCTGATGATCACCACGAAACCATTGCCAATTGTCATTGCCCCATCTTGTCCAGTAATGATTTTTTGAGAAGGAAATCTGCTGTCCTTACCTGGTCTGGACAATTAGGGATGGGCAATAAATGCTGGCCTGGCCAGCGATGCCCACATCCCATGAATAAAAAAAAAACTAATCAAACTTAAAGAAGATAAAGCCCCGGATGGATTATATCCACGCATTTTAAAAGAATCTAGGGAAGAGATAACAGAGACATTACTATATATATCTAATAATTTGTTAGTAAAACATGCACTGCGTACTTAAGGAGGGGGATAGAGCAAAGCCAGGGAATCGGTGGTAGGAAAATAATGGAATCCCTACTAAAGGAAAGGACAGAAAAACACCTAGAAATGAGAAATATAATAATGAATAACGAAGTACGAAGTATGTATTTCAAAAGGAAAAATCTTGCTTGGCCAACTTTATTGAAGTAGATGTAATTTATCTGAATTTTCAAAAGGTCTTTGATAATAGACTATGCAATAAAATCATAGGATGCAGGGTCAGGGGATAAGTAGCAGAATGGATTGCTAGCTGGTTTCAAGACGGAATGCAGAGAATGGAAGTAAAGAGTAGTTATGCAGAGTGGCTGAAGGTGAGAAACGGTGTTCCACAAGAATCAGAGCTGGGAGCACTGACGTTCAAAATGTAAATCAATGATTTAGACTTTGGAATCAAAAACACAATTTCTAAGTTTGCAGATGACACCAAATTAGGGTGGGTGGAATAGTAAACACAAATTACTGGAGGATATTAATAAACTTGCAGAATGGGCAAACAATTGGCAAGTGAAGTTCAACAACAGATGAATGTGAGGTAGTACATTTTGGTAGGAAAAATAGGGAGGTTACATAATACTTAGAAGGTGTAAGTCCAAGTGGGGTAGAGGAACAAAGCAATTATGGAGTACAAATAGACCACTTACTGAACATTGCGCCACAGGTTAGTAACAGCATCAAAAAAGCAAACCAAGCACTAGTTTTATTTCTATAGGGATAGAATTGCAAAGTAGGGGGGCTATAATAAATCTGTATTGAACGTTGGTTAGACCACACTTACAGTACTGCGTGCAGTTTTAGTCACTATAAAAAAAAATATACAGGCACAGGAAAGAGTGCAGGGTAGATTTACAAGGATGATACCAGAAATGTGTGGGTATGCATACCAGGAAAGGATTAGCAGGCTGAGTCTCTTTTCTCTCCTTAAATGAAAGCTGAGGGATGACCTAATAGAGGTCTTTAAAATTATGAAAGGTTTTGACAGAGTGGGTACAGAAAGAATGTTTCCGTTATGGGGAAGAGCATAACTAGAGGCCATCGATATAAGATAGTTATCGAGAAATCCAATAGGGAATTCAGAAACTTCTTTACCCTTCTTTAAGAGAGATAAGAATGTGGAACTCGCTACCACAGGGAGTGGTTGAAGCGAAAAGTGTAGATGCGTTCAAGGGGAAGCTAGAGGGAGAAGGGAATAGAGGGTTATGATGATAGACTGAGATGAGGAAAGATGGGAGGAGGTTTGAATGGAGCATATATGCTGGCAGGGGCTAGTTGGGCTGATTAGCCTAATTCTGTGCTGTTGCAGATCATGTGACCCTATGAACACATCACCTTCTTCTTAACATTGCACTGGAATGTTGACTAAAGATGAGCAAGGAAACAGGTCTGCCATAATGATGCTCACTAAGTATTGCTCTGCAATATTTGTTCATTGGGTTATTAGAATTACAACCACTTCAGACTTGGGCGAAAAAATTTGTTGCTAGCTACGTTATTTCGAAACATGTGTTAAGTCACATTGTGAAAGCACTGGTCACATTATTGGGAAAAACCTATGCAGTTCTGACCCACAGTATTAATTTTGCTGGAACAGAGAAATAGCTACAGAGCAGCATAGTTCTACTATCAGCTATAATTATCATGAGTTTTGTTTGCCCAATTGGTAATACGCATTAAAGCAGACTCGCCAACATGTGTCAGATGACAGCTTACCTCATTTGAGTGAGTTCTATTCTGATGCTTTGCCCGGTCAGATGCATTGGAGAATGCCTTGTTACAACCCTCATGCTCACAGACATACGGCTTTTCTCCAGTGTGCGACCGCAGATGTGTTTTCAAGTTTTCCAGTCTGGAGTAGGCCTTTGCGCAGCCTTCAAACTGCAGAAGACAAATTTGCAGTAAATTACCTGCAATCATTTGGATCTTTTAAAGTTACATATACAAGAATATGCAAATGAAACTATTCATAAATCATGTTGAATATTTAAGGTCTGAACTGTTTTCCATTAACTATGTCAAATTTATGTTCATTTGAAATATGAGTACAGCTGGTGGATTTTAAGTAGGAACTTGTTTGACCTGATTTTGTCAGCGCTCTGGAGAATTCTGCATTTTTGCCAAGGTTGAGCAAGTCTGCCTGTTGAGCCTACTCGTTCCAATTTTCTGTACAAAATCAACTTGTAGGTAGGATCACATTCTGGTGGCTAAGTCTATATGCTACATTTTCTGCTTCTGCTGAAATATTTATCCAGGATATCTCTGGACTCAGTGGCCTTACTTACTTACACTGTAGACTTATCTAATCACAGGATGATTGAGTTGTATTGATACTGGGGTTGGATGTACTGTAAAGCACATTTCGACTTTCCAACGTATTAATAGTCCAGGTTGCCTGCCATTCTATCCAGGTGTCCCATGCCTTTTTTTTTACCCCCAGACAGGGAAGGATTGCCTTCACAATCTGAGTTTGGGCAGATGCTTTGACACTTCAATATGATAAAGCTTCTGTTAATTAAGCATCTAATAGCATCACTTGGTGCAAGTGAGAGTGTCTGGAGACTGTTAGCCTTGGAGAGGTCTAATGGAGCTATACAGATGACAGCTGCTCTCAATCCTAGGATTTGAGATAGGTTTGGCCTGCAGATTGGCTGATCTGGTATCCAGGAAGTTATCTTTTGGAAGAGACCCCCTGGACACTGGTATTGTCCTGTGAAAACAGCAGCTGCAACTCATCCTGTCATTAATTCCCCCCAAGTGGGATTAAGGTCTGCACCAACAGCTTTAGTCAGTCACATCTAGGTTGTGTCAGAACAAGTCAGTCAGATGTAGAGGAACCTATAGCCCACTGAAGCAGAGACAAACAATATGGCACCTCTCATGACCTCCCAAAGTGCTTTACAACTATTGAAGTACTTTTGATGTGCTGTTGTAATGCAGGGAACTTAGCAGCCAATTGGCACAAAGCAAACTCCAACAAACAGCAATGTAATAATGACCAGATAATCTGTTTTTAGTAATGTCAGTTGTGGGATAAATGTTCATCAGGAAACTGGAGAGAAAGTTCTTGTACCTTTTCAAATATTACCATAGGATCTTTTACATCCACCTAAGAGGGTAGCAGGACCTGGGTTTAACATCTCATCTGAAACACAGTATCTCTGATAGTGCAGTTATCCCTCAGTACTGTACTGAAATATAAGTCTAGATTATTTGCTCAAGTTTCTGCTGTGAGATTTGAACCCCCAGTCTTCTGATTCAGGGAAGAGTCTTCCACTGCTGAGCCAAACTCTGACACCCAATAATAAATGCACTGCATATGGAACAGAACTGAATACAGTGGAAAAGGAAAAGATCTCACTATCACAGTCCACAGCCCTCTAAAGGTTCATGACCAATGCCATTAAGCTATTATTTATCTATTCTGATGTTGGACAAGGCCTTGGTTGAGCCTCATTTAGAATACAGCATGCAGGTTTGGTCCCCTCAACTTGTGGGTAATGTTGCAACTTTGAAGAAGGGATCAGGAGTGGAGGAAGAGGGTGTATTCAGGCAGGAAATTGATTTCCAGTTTTAAATGTTTTAGCTTTCCAGGTACATCCAGCTTTTCAAGCCTATATTTACTTCAGGAAAGTGAAAACCCAGGAGCAAATAAAGAAGACTGTGTTCACGTTGACAAATTACTTCAACTGGATAAATTGGAAAGGACCAATTAAGTAATGCAAGCACGCAACACAGTTCGATGAAAGGTGGTTTTTCTTTTCCCAGAGAATAAGGTATCTATGGAACAAGTTTCCAGCTTATCCACTGAGTACTTACTTATTGTGTATCTTTAAATGTGAGCTGGGCTAGTTCCTGTCTGGACCAGAGATATACCACAAAAAAGATAGATGCCAAGTGAAAGAGGCCATGGTCAATTTGATAAATGAATACCCTGGCACAAAATTCACTCTTGGATATTAATTCCTTCTTTATAAACAAGGGACAATATTTGAGGTTTTCCAAAAGAAATATCAAAAGTGCCTTAGCCAAGTCAATGTTTGTTTTTTACCTTTTGCTGATTTCCCCTTCCCTCCTCCCAAAGCTTGTTTCCAAATTTTGATAAGGACTCTAAAACCTAACCCTACCAATAATCTTTGTTCCATCTACCAGATTTGAGGGTAATGTTCAGTGCATGCATTTTATATCATTTTCCACATCTGAATAATTCTGATCAACTACTCATTACATAACAAATGAATTTGCCGAAAATGTAACTGTCCATCCCTATTTATCTTTCGGAAGAGATGTTAAATCGAACCCACCTATCTCATCAGGTGAATGTTAGAGATCCCACACCATGATTGTTCTCCCAATGTCCTGACCAATACTTCTCTCAACCAAAATCATTAAACGGAGATAGATTATCTGGTAATTAAATTAATTCAGTTTGTGGGATCTTGCTGTGTGAATATTGAGGGCAGAATCTTCTGCTCTTGCTGATGAGCTTGGAGGTGGGAAGGGTCTATAATTAGATGGGATGGTGGTGCAGCAGAACCTCGCCACCTTCCCAGCTCTGCCAGAATTAAGCTATGGGTGTGAAGGCCCAAGGTCGACCTTGCTGCTCCACCTCCTGCTGAGACCCTTAAGTGGCCAATTAATGACCACCTAAGAGCCTCACCTTGCCACCAGTAGTATTAATCCAGTGGTGGGTGGGCTGGTTGACATGCAACATGCACGACAAGTAAAACTGTGCAGCCAGCTAGTCACCTCCGGGTGATGGGGGTCCTTCGATCAAAGGCACTCAGGGGCCTGATCGAGGGACTGGACATAGGGAAGGGGGAGGCCCATTGAGTACCACCCCCCCTGCCCTTGCTGCCGACCCCCCTGGGCCCCTGTCCCCGCAACTCCCCATGAATCTCCCCCTCCCCCACATTACTTCCAATGGCCTGGGTAAGTCAGCGATCCTGGGACTCTGGTGTCTGACCTCCCAGCAGTAGTCACGGACTTCCCAGTGGCACTGCTGAGCACAAGAGCTGCCGGCCTCAGATTGGTTGTCAGCTCTCAGTGGCCGAGACTTCAGCCCTCAGGGTCTTGAATCCAGGGGAAGGCCTGTCACTGGCTGCGCCATTGCCTGATTGGCTTATGGTTCGTTCGGTAGGCCTTCTTGAACTGAGGCAGCACGGGTCTTTTGCCAGCTCTCCATCCATCTGGCAAGACCCCTGATACCTCAACAAGATTCCGCCCTGAATGCTGCATTTGCCCATACGACCACAGTCACCATGGTTCAAAAGAATTAATTGGCTGTGAAGTACTCTGAGACATCCTGAGGATGTAAAAGATGTCATATAAATGTAAGTTCGTCCATTCTTTATCTGCACAAAATGAAGGGTGACCTCCTTGTAGTGTGGAAACAATGTAGTTAACAGTCAAGCTCCCCAAATTTCCACTGCAGCAGTTGACTCTCATACGTACATTTGCTTTCCCTGGGAAACCAATGGGCCATTACCTTGAAAAAAAATTGAACTGATAATTTGAATTTTACCTTATCCCAGAATATCCAGGCCAAGGTAACATGCCACAGGAAAACGTTATCAAATGGAATGTTATTGCTGAATCTTTCATTAATGTGCCTCATTTCCTCAAAGTGTCATGTTTAACAAACTTGGTGCACTTGCCTGTGTTCAAGGGACCCAATGATGGATATTGGCATCACTTTGGCAATGCTTCATTCCAAATGTGACAATGTTCATTAATCCGTTTGCTATTACATACTTGGATGGAAATGAAGTATTTTTGTACTTTATGGCAAAGTAATTTTCAGGTTGTTCAGTAAACACATGCTGCTACTGCCAACAAAAGCTACACTAACTTCAGTGGTACCCTATAGCATAAAGGCTTCTTGTTGAATAATGATGATGTTAATGTTAAAGGAAGCAGCATAGAAACAATGTTCATTACATGGAATGGACTTATTAAATTGCCTGTAGATAACTTTAGTCATCAGCTTTTACAGGTGAAATGTTTTGATTCCCTGTCCTGAATTTCACTGATTCGGTGGGTGACTCGAAGTCGGGGGAGGGGGGCGGTGACGGGTAGCGTGGGTGGAATATTCAGGTCGGTGGCACTAATGGGCGGCTGACAGGGCTTCCTCACGGATTTTATGAGGAAGAGCCAATTAAGGGGCAGCAGGTGGGGAAACCAAACCAGTGAAGGGTGGCGAATGGGTCATAGTGCTGGCAACTCGCTGTGAGATGCCATTTTTAAAAGCACGTCTACAGCATTCGGGCAGGCTGAGGACACAGGCTACAAGTGATGAAGGCTGTGGAGGGATGACTTAATCATGAAGGGTCGCTCCACGATTCAGTGACACCTCCCTGGAAGTGCGAGCAGCAAGGCAAAGGAGAGGAGGAGGCCAGCAAACCTAACGAAGAAGGAATGGCCGGAGGTGGCAGAGATGGTGAGTATCCAATGGGTTGGTTGCAAAAACCTGGATCCTGTGCAGGGAGAGATTTAATAACCAGATGTGGTCTGGAAAGGTGAGCGGCTTCTACAATTGCAAACAGGAAGCCCAGCATGAATTAAAGGGTGCCCATGTAATGTGAGGCCAGGGGGATGGTTAGCTCAGTTGGTTAGATGGCTAAAGTGTGCAGCAGAATAACACCAACACTGTGGGTTCAATTCCTATACCAGCCGTGATAGTTCATGGAGGCCTGTCTCCTTACCTTGCCCCATGCTTGATGTGGACTGGTTCCCCTCAGCTATATAACCAATTGTCTTTCTCTAATGGAGAGAAATGCCTGTGGCCCTTCATATCTATGGCTAATTATCTATGAAATGCGAAGCCAGGTGGTAACCCCATGCACGAGGCAACACCAAACACCAACGTCCACATTGAGTTCATATGCTCCTGAACCTCATGGTGATTAAAGGGTGAATGTTGCATAGAAATGGTTGAATGGATATATCACCATGTCATTCCAGTGGCTCGGTGCTGCACATTCACAGTGCCTCTGACCAACCAGCACAGCTGGGCCATGAGGCATGATCTTGCAAACTTCTGTGCTTGCAGAGTAAGCGCACTCATAATGCCAAGGAGTGCCAACACATGGGAGGTGGAGTGCCATTCGTTGCTGTGGTGACACCGATGGAGAAGGCGGCCATGGAAATTAGATAGGTTATGGCGGGGCAGCCTGTTGCTGAGGGTGAGGCAGGAGTGGAAGTAATGGAGAGTTAGTAAAGCAACGGTTGTGTCCATTGATCCCTCGACCATTTGAGAGGTTTGGTGCCAGTGTGGGCCTTTAATATAACTGAAGTTCCTGATCATGGGTAGGCACTGGGGAATGGTGGAGGAGGAGCTGTTTCACTTAAATCATGACTCTCCAGCATGTACAACAGCAGACAGAGGAAGAGATGAGGACTCCTGATACACTGGAAAACCCAGAGGATACAACAGCATCTCAAGGCCCCGCATCACTTCATTCCAGTGCATCCACTTCCAATGTAGAAACACTCACATGGGCTTTGTAGCACATGTAGAATGGGTGGCACAGTCTGGCAAGCACTGCATAGACAGGCAGGAGGAGGTAACAGAGGCAGTGACAACTGCTGCCACTTCCCTTCAGAGGAGTGAGGAGAGGCCCCGTGAGGCTCAGCTTCATGCAGATGCTGAGCCTCGGGTGTCATCAGCAGAGCAACAAGTACTTCAGCAGTAGTATGAAATGGGTGAACATCTGTTAGAGGCAGGGCAGTCTCCATGCGCAAGCGATGGTGGAGTCCATCCATGCCATGAGTGGCTTCATATTTCTGGCATGTGAATACATGGCGTCAGCCATTGTGAGAGTGGTGAGTGACATCATGGAGACACATAGACCATAGAATTGAATAGATGTGGGGCGGTTGCCCAGGAGCCTCCATTGCATGGCCTCAAACATGAGATGTATGGAGCAATGGGTGGGCAAGATGGGCCAGCTATGCATCTCCCATTGCCAGGAGGTGAACACGCTGCAGGCAACTACAGGAGTGCACATGGGCCCTGAAAGTTATGAGGAGGGGCAGGCTGAAAGCAACTGGGGCTCCTCTCAAGGTGCTTTGATTGCTGAATGCAGATCCTCAGGTCCTTTGATGGTGACACAAATGCTGCAGGTTGTTCTGAAGACTGAGGCAGCCCCTGCATAGGTACAGGTGGCCCCAAATATTCCAGGACCCAGTAGGGCTCAGGCATCCAGAGGGCTCAAGCCATGGCCATCTCATACCCTGTCGCAGGAAAGGCAGCAGCCTATCTCCACATCAAGTCCTGGCGCAGGAAGTGCACCCCACAGAAATAAACATAAGCAAGTGTGTAAATGCATGGACAAGCACTTGCCATTTCACTGGGTCGTAATTATTTGTTAAATGCAGAAGATGTTAATGTTTTACAAGAATTAAAGATCTTGACACGCAATGTATAACACACGTATTTATTTTTGTTCATCCATTGGCAGTGGGCAGAGTGGAATCAAATATATGGACGGTCATATATGGATGGTTTGTAAAGGTGAGCACCTCATGACCATCTGTGTTAACAGAAGGCCTTGGCACACAGTGCTCACAGATACAGAGGGAGACTAAGGGTCTCTTTGGAAAGGTCAGCAAGAACTTCTTGCTTCATTGCCCCTTGTACCTGACTTCAACTGAAGCCTCTCCTGATCAAAGAGTTGCAAGTCTCCCTGCCACATGTCACTGCCCAGTGAGTATGGCCGCTGGCACCATCTTCATCAGCTGGTAGCTGTCGAGGGGTCTCATGCTCATCTCCCTCCTCTGAGGATACTGTTTGCTCAGTGTCTTCCTCCGGGCCCAGCACTACTCCTCTCTGGGGTGTCAGGTTGTGCAATGTGCGGCAGATGGCGATGACGTGGGATGACCTTGAGGGTGTGTGTTGCAGGGTTTCCCCCAGATCTATCGAGGCATCTAAACCTCATCCTCACAAGGTCAATGGCCTGCTGGAAGGTGGACCTTGTAATCATATGACAGCGGGTGGTACCTGTCCCCTGCTTGTGTGTTGGGGTTGCTTCCAGGGATCAGAAGCCATGTTTTCAGTGGATACCCTTTGCCCCCCAGTATCCGGCCACAATGGCATTTTGGTGTCCTGAACAGCTAAGGCAACTGGGGCTGTCTAAGGATGTAGGAGCTGTGCAGCTTCCTGGAAACCTTTCTTTTAAATTCATTCATGGGATGTGAGCGCCGCTGGCTGGGCCAGCATTTATGGTCCATCCCTAATCGCCCTCGAGGAAGTGGTGGTGAGCTGCCTTCTTGAACAGCTGCAGTCCATGTGGATCAGGTACACCCACTGTGCTGTTGGGGAGGGAGTTCCAGGATTTTGACCTAGCAACAGTGAAGGAGCAGGCGTATAGTTCCAAGTCAGGATGTTGTATGGCTTGGAGGGCAACTTCCAGGTGGTGGTGTTCCCATCTGTCTGCTGCCCTTGTCCTTCTGTTTGGTAGTGGTCATGGGTTTGGAAGGTGCTATCTAAGGAGGCTTGGTGAGTTCCTGCAGTGCATCTTGTAGATGGTACACACTGCTGCTACTGTGTGTCAGTGGTGGAGGGAGTGAATGTTTGTGGATGTGGTGCCAATCAAACAGGCTGCTTTGTCCTGTATGGTGTCAAGCTTTGAATATTCTCGATGAGCTGCACTCATCCAGGCAATTGGAGAGTAATCCATCACACTCCTGACTTGTGCCTTGTAGATGGTGGACAAGCTCTGGGGAGTCAGGAGGTGAGTTACTCGCTACATGATTCCTAGCCTCTGACCTGCTCTTGTAGCCACAGTATTTATATGGCTAGTCCAGTTCAATTTCTGGTCAATGGTAACCCCCAGGAAGTAGGTAGTGGGGGATTCAGTGATGGTAACGCCATTGAATGTCAAGGGAGGATGGTTAGATTCTCTCTTGTTGAAGATGGTCGTTTGTGTAGCGTCAATGTTACTTGACACTCGTCAAGCCTGGATATTGATCAGGTCTTTCTGCATTTGGACATGGACTGCTGACAGGAGTCACGAATGGTGCTGAACTTTGCGCTATCATCAGCGAACATCCCCACTTCTGATCTTACAATGGAAGGAAAGTCATTGATGAAGCAGCTGAAGATGGTTGGGCCGAGGATATTACTCTGAGAAATGCCTGCAGCGATGTCCTGAAACTGAGATGATTGACCTCCAGCAATCGCAACCATCTTCCTTTGTGCTAGGTATGACTCCAACCAGTGGAAAGTTTTCCTCCTGATTCCCATTGACTCCAGTTTTGCTAGGGCTCCTTGATATCACACTCGATCAACTGCTGCCTTGAAGTCAAGGCCAGTCGCTCTCACCTCACCTCAGGGGTTCAGCTCTTTTGTCCATGTTTGAACCAAAACTGTATGAGGTCAGGAGCTGAGTAGCCCTGGTGGAACCCAAACTGAGCATCAGTGAACAGGTTATTACTAAATAAGTGCCTGATGGGGCAGTGATTGGCCGGGTTGGATTTGTCCTGCTTTTTGTGTACAGGACAAAACTGGGTAATTTTCCACATTGCCAGATAGATGCCAGTGTTATATCTGTACTGGTACAGGGGTGCGGAAAGTTCTAGAGCACAAGTCTTCAGTACTATTGCTGGAATATTGTCAGGGCCCATAGCCTTTGCAGTATCCAGTGCCTTCAGCTGTTTCTTGATATCATGTGGAGTGAATTGAATTGGCTGAAGACTGGCATCTGTGATGCTGGGGACCTCTGGAGGAGGCCAAGATGGATCATCCACTCGGCACTTCTGGTTGAAGGTTGTTGTGACTGCTTCAGTCTTATCTTTCGCACTGATATGCTGGGCTCCCCCATCATTAAGGATGGGGATATTTGTGGAGTCTCCTCCACCATTGAGTTGTTTACTTGTCCACCACCATTCATGACTGGATGTGGCAGGACTGCAGAGCTTAGATCTGATCCATTGGTTGTGGAATTGCTTACGCTGCCTATCACTTGCTGCTTATGCAGTTTGGCATGCAAGTAGTCCTGTGTTGTAGCTTCACCAGGTTGACATTTTACTTTTAGGTATGTCTGGTGCTGCTCCTGGCCTACTGTCCCGCACTCTTCATTGAACCAGGGTTGATCCCCTGGCTTAGTGGTAATGGTAGAGTGGGGGATATACCGGACATCAACTGCTTAGGGTGGTCACAGACTGCTTGAATATTCAGGAAATGAAACACCTTTCTGTTCATAAAGCCACCTGGCTGCTCTGAGGGAGCCTTGATTGTCACATGTGTACAGCCAATGGTCCCCTGCACCTGGGGAAATCCAGGCAAGGCCCCAAAGCTGACTGTCCTCTCGGCCTGACTAGTCTGATCCATCGTGAACTTGATATATTGGCTAGTCAAATTGTACATGGCATCCATGGCCTCCTTTGTGCTGCAATGGGTCTCTGACTGAGTGGTACCACATAAATCACTACATAGGCTCTTATTGCCCATCTCCAGCTGCCCTTTGAGAACGCAACAATGGGTATACTTAAACCATTGTATTCTGTGTGGTGAAGGCATCTCCATAATGCTGTGAGGTAGGGAGCTCCAAGATTTTCATCCATCAACAATGAAAAAACGTCCAATTTTGGATGGTCAGACTTGGAAGGGAATTTGGAGGTGGTCGTGTTCTCACACACCTGCAGTCCTTGTCCTTCTAGGTGGTGGGAGTTACAGGTTTGGGAGGTGCTGTCAAAGAAGCCTTGGCAATTTGCTGCAGTGTATTCTGTAGGCAATGCAGCACAGCAGTACAGTGATGATAAAAGCAGTAGATGTTTAAGCCAGTGGAGGAGCTGTGGACCAGGGCTCTACCCGGTCTAAAGTGACAGAAATGTGCAAGAAGTTACTCATTGTTCCTGAAGTAAATCAAGGAAAAAGATACACCAAGTTTGTTTCATTGGTGCTAGGCAGTTATGAAATAAAAGCTCGAAGAGTACAAGGATTAAAATGCATTTGCTTAAGCGTTTAAATGTGATGATCATTTCCTCCAAACAGGACAGCAAGCTTTAGCAAGTAAACAGCAAGGCAACGAACAGGAAGAGACTCACAGTGCACTTGTGTGGCTTTTCCCCTGTATGTCGCCTCATATGCACCACAAGCATGTACTGGGCTTTAAATGGCTTCTGTTCTCGAGAGCAGTCCTGCCATCGGCACACAAACTCTTTCTTCTCTCCATGGATGTGGTCGTTATTGATGTGCTGGATTGGGAAATAAAAAGACAAAGTATCAATACACAACATGTTACCTCATCCACAAACAAAAATTGATTAACAATGTCCTACACACTGGGATCTGTAAATTGTTATAGCACCCTCTTGTGGCTATTGTCTATGTATGTATATAAACCAAGAACCACAATAAAGCAGTTCAGCTGGGCACTAGAACTCCATGTGTATGCATCAGTGTTTTTGTCCAGCCAAGATATCACAAACTCTTACATACTGGGATAAAATTCTGTAAATAAATTCAAAGTATATCAAACACTTGTAGCCTACTCCTCTTAATTCAAAGTTGCTTAATTCAAATTATCGAATAATTCACCACTATTTTAGTTTAGAGCACCTCCTCGAGGGTTGTTCCGATCGTCCACTGTAACTTCAGCTGTAAAACTGCAGAACTGGCATCAATGGCTGTTTGTGCCATTTCTCTGGGAATTATACCAATATTCCACCAAGGTTTAGCCAGAGATCGGGGAAACCATGTGGAATTTCTACTCCCACAGTGCACTGTAATTATTGCAAGAAAGCACCTTAAGGGAAGATATCCAAATTACTAGAAATGTTCAGTTGATTTTTTTCAATGAAAGCATCAGTTTTATGTATGGTTTAGTATCATGAAAATCTGTCAAGGTTCTCATTCATGCCATCAATGAACAGATTGCTATTAAAAAAAAGCACTTCTACGTTAATTGCCTGAGTGATATATTGTTGAATCAGAGGTTGGGAAAACGCTTGCTATTTCTTACAGAGCATCACCAGAAATGATAGGAGTGCTTGCAGTACTGTAATGGCACCAGAAGAGGGCTCATTTGTTTCACTTTTGTAAGTGAAAAGGAAGAAGTAAATCCGAGGCTTTCTGAGTGGATTTTCTATAGCTGCACCTTTAAAAACACCTAATTTTGGTCACATTTTGCCCCATTGTGCATTTTTTTTTAACCAGGGGATGCCAAGTGGTGGTCGACACGTTAAGAATGTTGCCATGAAAACAAAAGTGAAACCACAATTAAGAAGCATTAAGAAGTGTTAGAAACAATGTCACGCCAAACACCCCCATGGTAAACAGACAGGGTTCTTTATGACAGTGATTCCTTTTGTCATTTTCTTAGCCTATGGAATGGTTTCAGCGCACTCATTGACAATAAAGAAAGGCCAGTTGTGCTCAGTTGTCCAATGCTTTATAACCTCATCTGAATATTTGCCAGCTTCATCAGTTTTATAACTACAGATTGAACTGAATTCCTTCGCCTGCTTCTACTGCTGCTATTTTGATACACTGGATATAGACAGAATATTTCCTTTTGTGGGGAAGAGCATAACTAGAGGCCATCAATATAAGGTACCGTAAATCGCGGCATACAAGGTGACCCAGCATATAAGATGACGGCCCCAAAAATCATGTTTTTGCATATACTCAGCATATAAACTGAACCCACTACGCCCCTACCTTCTCAGCCACATCAGACTACACTCGCATTAGTAGTCAGACTCAATTTTTCCCACCACTAATGGATGTTTTACTTACTGGCACCTCATAGCTGGGTGCAAGGGATCAAGCTAGTGATAAAGGCGGTGTGGTGAAGATGAGTGCTGAGTTCAAGAGCCGCCCACACAAAGCAGACCTTGTGTGATGAAGGACAAAGATGGCAACCACCCACATCCATTCTCAGTGTATAAGTCAACTCCATTTTTGGAGGGATTTTTCAAAGCTTCAAAGGTCAACTTATACGCCGACATCTATGGTAGTCACCAAGAAATCCAACAGGGAATTCTAAGAAGCTTCTTTGCCAAAAGTGGCAAGAATGTGGAACTCTACCAGAGGGAGTGGCTGAAGTTAATAGTATAGATGCATTTAAGGGGAAGCTAGACAAACATTTGTAGGAGAAGGGAATAGATGGTTACAATGGTAGCATTAGAGCAAAAAGTTAGGAGGAGGCTTCAGTGGAACACAAACACCACCATTGACTGGTTGGGCCGAATGGTTTGTTTCTCTGCTATATATCCTATGTAATCTGTTGGTTGTGATTTTGCATGAACAATACCTACAATGAAACAAAACTGATAAATTAAAAATAATTTTGTACCACATCTGATGGTGGATTTCCACAAATTACTTTGTGTTTGTTACAGAATTGAGTAATAGAATCTTACAGCACAGGAGGCTGTTCAGCCTATTATGCCTGTGCTAGCTCTTTGAAAGAACTAACTAGTTAATCCCACTCAGCTGCTCTTTTCCCACAGCCCTGCAAATGTTTCCCTTTTCAAGAATTTATCCAATTCCCTTTTGGAAGTTACTATTACATCTGCTTCCACCAAACTTTGAGACAGTACATTCCAGATGATAACAAATATCTGCATTAAAAAAGATCCTCTTCTCCCACCAGGCTCTTTGCCAATTATTTTTAATCTTAAAACTTTAAATTGTCGAGGAGATGTAGCTATGATTGTGGAGAGGAAAAGGACCTCAAGCCTCTTGTTGGAACCAAACCATAAGTTGCTTCGCCGTGTGATTGACATGTAACATGCTCTCATCTAATTCTTATTATGTGAAATTATTTACCTTATGTATGATATTTCCATGAGATGTGAGATATCAGGCCAGTCCAGGTAGGGGACATTAATTCAAATTCTATGGCTTTTCACTGCACATCCTTTGCATCTTCATTCTCCAAAAACCTGCACTTGCCAATGTTAGCTTCAGATTCAGGATATTTTCAATACTTCAGCAATAGGTCATAAATCATGCAGCATCTTCATAGTTGAGATTTCAATGTATGAAAATACCAGATTACCTCTGTAAGGTACCTCCTTAAGGGGAAAAGCCCTTTCAAAAAACAAAAATTAGATTCTATGATTTGTCTAACTCCATATATTCATCTGTGCCCCATATCCCTACATGCCTTTGGATAACAAAAATCTGTCAATCTCAGATTTAAAGGTAACAACTGATCTGACATCAATTGCCATTTGAGGAAGAGAGTTCCAAACTTCGACCAGCCTTTACATGTAGAAATGTTTCCTAATTTCACTCCTGAAAGATCTTGCTCTAACTTTTGGAATATGCCCCCTAGTCTAAGACTCCCCAACCAGCAGAAATAGTTTCTATCTACTCTATCTGCTTCGATGAAGAAGGGTCATACGGACTCAAAACGTTAACTCTATGTCTCTCTCCACAGATGCTGCTAATCTTGCTGAGCTCTTCCAGCATTTTCTGTTTTTGTCCCTTAATACCTTGCAAGCTTTGATCAGTTTACCCCTTAAATTCAAGGGAATACAACTCTGGTTTGTGTAATCCCTCTTGTAATTTAACCCTTGAAGTCCAGGGATCATATTGATAAATCCACACTGAACTCCATCCCCAAGGTCAATGGCCCAGATTTTCGCTCCCGGGGCAGGTAGCATGAGTCGGGAAATTTCCAGGCTCACCCCACCTGCCTCGGGAGAAACTCCCCCCATATGGCACGCAGGCTGGTTAAATGGCACGCCTCAGTTCTCTGGGACTTTGTCCCAGTCATTTTGTTAAATTTTAGGTCCTCTAGCCCTCACCCCTCACCATCCCCATCCACTCCCCATGCCATCTCCATGTTCCTATGCCAAACTAATGTTAACCCATGCCCCCACACACCCCATGGTCCTTTATAGCCCCATGCCAATGTAATACCAAATCTTGCCAACCCAGCCAACACCCTTGGCCCTTAAGCTCTGCATGCCAAGTCACCCAGTATTCAAGATGGACAGACCCCAGGAGCAATGTTGAGATGGAATGAAATGAAGATCTAAATATCTATTACAATCTTCACTATGGCAAAAAAAACCTTCCCATTCATGAAAGTCCATTTAAAACTTTCAAATCTCCTCAAGTGATTAATTCCTTCTAAAAACAAACTTCTTCTCATAACCCCACATCAAAGACAATCCTTTAAACACCTCTCTGAGCTGTCAATCAAACTGTGAACTTGGGACTGTCTTGCCGAGATAATTATAGCTTATGGAAAGCAGCCAAGCATTCATAATGGCATAATAATAGCCCTTGGGGAAATGGCAACAAACAGCTATTGGCTTTTCAACTCTCATGGGCACAGGCAACCTTTTTTTTAATTTTTAAGGAGCTGGGGATTTAAATAACTTCACATCATGACAGTTCTACAGGCCTTATCTACCCTTCCAAGAGTATTTACATTCATTCTAAAAACGTGTGACTCCTACACTGAGGGGTAAAGTCCTCGCTACAGCAAAAATGAGATCTGCTTGAACTCAGCACTGAATTCAAATGACCTTGCTCAGTTTGGGTTTCCCTCATGGGAATCATGCATGTGCCTTTTCCCCTACCAGCAAAAATGGGATTTATTGGAAATAGGGGCAGGACTTCTGCATCCAGATCCCGCCTGTCATTTTTAAAGGTTCACTGAGTCTCATGACTTCATGGCAATCCAGGCTAATACATCCAGAACTGCTCTCATCATTCCAGGAGTGATCTAACAAGGGCTTTGTATAGATGCAGCATGGCTTCATCTGGTGTATTTGATATAAAGCATTCCATTAGCCTTTTTGATTATTTTCTGTATCTGTTCATGACGTTTTAATGATTTGTGTAACTAGTCCCCCAAATCTCTTTAGCCCCCTACTGATTCCAGCTTTTCACCATTTAGAAATTACACTCTTCTATCCTTTTTAGGTCCCAAATGAATGACCTTGTATTTGCCCAAGTTGAAATCCAATTGACCCAGTCTTGCCCGAATCTATTGATATCAATATCTCTGTAACTTTATGTTTTCATCAAGACTGCTTAAAATGCCACTATCTTTGGGTCATCAGCAACTTTATTCCATCAACCAGCTCATTAATAAATATGGTGAGTAGTTGAGAGCCTAACACAGATCTTAGTGGCAGGGGACAGAGAGTAGGGATTATGGCAGGTAATCTAATTGGCAAGATGCGACTAGCGGTCTCCCCCACACAGCCAATTTTCTAACTAGGTCAATAATATGCCTTCAGTTTCAACTTCAACTTCAGCTAATGAGCTTCAACTTCAGCTAACAATCTCTTGTAAGGGGCTCTATCAAATGCCTACTGGAAGTCCATATAAATAACACCCATAGACATTATCCTGTCCATTATTTATTTACTTCTTCAAAACATTCAAATAGATTTATCAGGCATGACCAACCCTTTACAAATTGAAACTGGCTCTCTCTGATCAGCTGAAAGTTTTCAAGGTGTTCGGTAACCCTATCCTTACAGAATCTAGAATTTTCTGACAACAGATGGCAGGCTAACTAGCCTATAATTCCTTGCTTTCCCTCTCTCACCTTTCTTAAATAGCGGTGTGGCCTGTGCAATTTTCTGACCTAAAGAAACAGTTCTTGAACAGTTAGGGCATGTGCAATGTTCTTACCTATTTACTTTAAAACCTGGGATAGAAACCATCTGGTCCTGGGGTCTTGTCACTTTTTAGTATTATTATTTTCTTAATTACTATTCATTTGCTAATGTTAATTTTGGTGAGTCAAGAACACAAGAATTGGGAGCAAGAGCAGGCCATTCAGTCCCTCAAGCCTGTTCCGTCATTCGATAAGATCATGGCTGATCTGATTGTGGCCTGAACTCCACTTTTTTGTCTGCCCCCACCTGCACCCTGCCCCCCAATAACCCTTGATTCCTTTGTCCATCAAAAATTTATCTAACTCAGCCTTGAATAAATTCAATGACCCTGCCTCCACTGCTCTCTGGGGAAGAAAATTCCACATACTAATGACTTTAGCAACTTTTTCAGCTCAGTCTTAAATGGGAGACCCCTAATTTTTAAACTGTGTCCCCTGATTCTAGACTCTCCCACAGGGGGAAACGTTCTCTAATCATCCACCCTGTCAAGTCCACTCAGGGTCTTATATGTTTCAGTAAGATCACCCTTCATTATTTTAAACTCCAATGGGTATAGACCCAACCTGCTCAACCTTTCCTCATAAGATAATCCCTTCATGATTTGTTGCTTTGCCTATTAACAGATTTTCCCAGTTTACTGTGAATAGTCTGACTCATCCCATTGAAGTCAGCCTTACCTACATCTAAAATCTTATTACCTGTTTCCATGTTTCTTCCTTTCAAACACTACTCTGAACTTGATCATATTATGTTCACTAATGAATATATGATCACACACCTTTAGGCTGTTAACTAAACCTGGCTCATTACTAATCATTAAATTTAAAATGGCATGCCCCTGACTGGTTCTAAGGCATATTGCTGCACAAAACTATCCTGGACACATTCAAGAAATTCACTATCTTTCTGACATTGTTAGTCTGCTTATCCAAATCTATGTGGAAGTCAGAATCCTTTATTAAAACCATTCTGTCTTTGCTACATGTTGTCTAATCTCTACAGTTATACATTCTACCACTTCACATCTGCTACACGCACTAGAGTTTTAAATTGTTTCTATTAATTTTAACCATAAAGTCTCCAATACCTACTTGCCTTTCATTATATCCTCTCTTACCATTAAAGTGATTTCATTTAGGGGAGGTGGTGGCTTAGTGGTATTGTCACTGGACTAGTACTCCAGATACCCAGGGTAATGCTGCAGGGATGGTAATCCAGGTAATGCTCCAGCAGATGGTGAAATTTGAAAGTAAAAAAATCTGGAATTAAAAGTCTAATGATGACCATGAAACCATTGTCGATTGTCTGGTTCACTAATGTCCTTTAGGGAAAGAGATCTGCCATCCTTATGTCTACATGTAGCTCCAGACTTACAATGCCTAGCAAGCCACTCAGTTTTCATGGGCAATTAAGGATGAGCAATAAATGCTGTCCCAGCCAGCAACGCCCACATGAACGAATAAAAAAATATCCTCAATCACTAAGGTTACGCCTCCCCCACATTACCATTTCCCCTACCTCTCCTATAATCCTTATAATCTTGTATATTTAGATCACAATCTGACATCTTGTGGCCATGTAATGGCTTTCATGCCATACCCTCCAAGTGCAATTTGTGCCTGCAATTCATTCAATTTGTTCGTTATATTCCATGCATTTGTCTAAAGAATTCTGACTTGTGTCACACACTCTACCCTACTGCTCTAAAGTTTTACTCTCATGCTTCTTATTTTTTTCTTCTAGTTTAATTGCTCTACATCTTTTAAAATTCCCTTTACCTGTAGAGTCTAAAGCACAATATCTGACTGTTACTCTACTCTTTTCCCTTGTGGTTGTTTTCAAATTTATTATCTATGCCACTTTTTTTCACCCCAATTTACTAATTTAAAGTCCTTGTGACTGTTCTATTTATTCTTTCCAATCGGAAAGCTGGACCCACCTTGTTCAGCTAGAGTCTGTCCCAATGGTACATTTCCTTCCTGTCCCAATGCTGGTGCCATTAGCCGATTAAACGGAAACCCTCTTTTCCGCAACACTTCTTTAGCCACATGTTCACCTCTCTAATCTGATTAGCCTGAGACGAATTTGCATGTGACTTGGGTAATAATAAAGATATAACCCTCAAGGTCCTGCTCTTTAATTTAGCTCCTAGATATCAAGCCCACCATTAACCAACTAGCAGATGTTAACAACATCTGGTGACTTGACAGGCACTTTTAAAATCTTTATTTATAGAGTATCTATGCTGCAGAAATTTACCAGATGAGGGAAGAGCAAAAAAATCAAATACATATAATAGTTGTAGATTATACTCTCAGGATAAAATAAAATGCACCTACTATTGTATGTCACCTACCGTGACACCATCAACATTGAAAACACCGATCACAGCGCTACCTAGATGTATATCAGATACTTCTTCTGATACTTTCAATGAAATATGCCCCCCAAGAATCCAACTTAATCGGCAAGTTCTTCTGATCAGTAGTGATACTGCGTGTATCACTGCTGACTGCGGGGTCCCTTTCTAACTTGGAACTCCCTTCCTAACAGCACTGTGGGTGTATCTACGCCACTGGGACTGCAGCAGTTCAAGGCAGCAGCTCACTATTACCTTCTCACAGGCAACTGGGGGTTGGCAATAAATACTGGCTGAGCCAGCGACGCCCAAATCCCGTGAACGAATAAGAAAAAGGATAATTTTGACAGACTTTCAGCTGGGAATTCTGATCCCGGCTGGAATGACGAAGCCGGGGCGCAGTGATCCAGCAGAAACTGCGGAAGGGCAGCACAGGGACACAACATGAGCTGCCATATTCAAGTAAATTTTTTAAAGGTCTCAAATCTTTCAGTGGGCTTAGGGAGTTGCTGAGTGAATGGGCAGGTGGGTGGGTGAGTGAGTGGATGGATGGATGAATGAGTGGGTGAGCGGTCAGTGCGTGGGTGAGTGTGGGAGAATTTATTTGGAATGGGCAATAATGCTGGGCTACCCGGCAACCCCCACATCCCGTGAAAGGATATTAAAAAGAGTGGGCGAGTGAGTAGTTCGGCGATGGGGGGGGTTGGCTGGTTGAGTCAAGGGTCGGTAGCTGGGTCAGGGGTTGTTGGGTAGTTGGGTCAGAGAGGTGCGTAGTCAGGTCGGGGTGTCGGTGGTGTGGGGGTATATGTGTGGGAGGTGGTGGGTTCGATTGCACTATTAATTGCTGAGTTACGCCAAAGATCAAACAGTCTAACAATTTTAGGGTAAGTACCCTGGCAAGTAGCATGTATCTAGCCCAAGCCTCTGACCCTGAGCTCAGTGCAAGAGACATTCACGGTGAATCCTGGGCAGTGCAAATGAGCCCATTGGAAGTTTAAACTTCCTGGGCAATTATGGTACATGTTTTCGCGTCAGGACTTCCTCAGGGTTCTAATGCACACCAGCAACTTAAATTCCACGCATCACCACTACCAATACTGGAAGATCTGGCTCAATATAAAATAGAATTTTTCTGCTGCAAGATTAGCCAATATATTAAGTTTGAAATCACAATTTTAAAATCACAACCTTAGCACTGCTATTGTAGCCAGTGCACTCCTGCAACTGGCACAAATTTCACTACAATAATTAAGATGTGCAAATCTAACATGAGGAGGATCTCAACATTTTATTTTGTTATTCCTATAATTTTGAACTATAGCATATCATTTAAATGCCCAAGAAATTACAACTTTCTTTTATTTAATTGATTGAGAAGACAAAGTAAAAGGAAACTTAACATAATGCTCATGTGACAATAAGAAGCCACATTATCCACATACTTCAAAAAACTGAGTAATGAAAGCCTCATTGCAAACTAATAAAACTTGTGACTTAAAAGGTCAGCTGATTATCTGTCACTTGTGCCTTTCCATTGCATTTATCATATTTGTGTTGAACCCAGTATAGCAACAGAATTACCATTCAAATATTTGTACTGCTTCCCGTCACTACAGTTGTTCCAAAATAAAGCCCCACGGAGAACAAGGTTTTTCAAATGTTGTGACTTGGCGTTCCAATGCAAATGGAACAGAGGAATACTATTATATGTAGTGGGTGACATACCCTACGAGGCCATGCAGTATTTTCTTTTTACAGCAATATATAAAACTGAATATGCTTATAATTGTGCTTATTCTAAGATGCACTGCAATAACTCACCAAGGTTACTTCTGACAACACCTCCCTCCCACCAAGAAGGACAATTCATTATTTAGTGGAAATACCATTACCTTCATGTGACACACCATCCTGACTTGGATATGCATCATTTTCCCTTCATTGTCACTGGGTCAATGTCCGAGAATTCCTTTATCGAACATTATAATGGAAGCACAATCAGCACAAGCATTGCAGTGGTTCAAGAAGGAGGTCCACCATCACCTTCTAAGGACAAATAGGGATGCGCAGCCTTTTCAGGGTTAGCCACAAGAATGAATGCAAAAAAAAAAATCAAAACTATTCTGTGGTACTGAGGGTAATGCTACATTGTCTTTTGGATGAAACATCACACAGAGTTCCAATAGATATACAGATACCATGGCATTATTTGAAGAAGGGCAAAGTGTTCTCCTGATACCCTGGTCAACATTCTTTTCTTAATCAACTGCACCAAAAACAGGTTAACTGGTCATTCATCTTATCTGATTTATATGGGAATTGCTGTGTTCAAACTGGCTGCCGTATTTGCCTACAAAACAATGAAGACACTTTAAAATAATGTATTGATTACGGAGAGCTTTGAGAAACCCTGACATTATGATATACTAATGTATGTACTTTAATAGTAGGGATAACTATGGTATGACAGTGTGAACAATGTTTTATCAGGTCCTATATGGAGAAAGCTGAAGGAGAACATTCCGCGCTGAAAAGGCTAATATAATGTCAACCTTTGACGTCCATTGAAACTGTGCATTCAAAGCACTGATGCAAATCACAAAACATGACAATCTATTCTAGATCTGTGTTCCTCATAGATCATTCAAACACTTTCAATTTACACTAGAAATCAGAACCTGAATCTGAAATAAGAAGGATGATCTTCACATGGAGCACTCCCAACATAGAGTGCTGTTTCTGGGAAGCAAAGATTGGAAATTCATCAGCAGTTCTGAACTCTCATCCGTTGATTTAAACAAATGGGAAATCAGTGGATTTGGGCTTTCCGATTTCCAACTAGATCTTCTGTATGTGCTTCCTCTCACTTATGACAGACAATTAAGGAATCAGTCCTAAGATAGCCATATAGTAACTCATAGCATAAGACATCTAGGCTGTACTACAATGGAAGGATCTACAACTTCACAGCAGAGACAGGTCTAAGGATGTTTAAATAAAGTGTTCATCAGCTACATGGTATCAGTGAAAAGAGTATGGATTTTATGGAAACACTGTTAATTTATGGGAAGTACGTAAATATAGGAAAATATCTCA
Source organism: Cetorhinus maximus (assembly GCF_964194155.1). NCBI lineage: Eukaryota > Metazoa > Chordata > Chondrichthyes > Lamniformes > Cetorhinidae > Cetorhinus > Cetorhinus maximus. The sequence goes on along the minus strand of NC_135882.1, from coordinate 45,990,455 downwards.
AAGTCTATGACAGAATGGCTTGCAAAGGTGAAATTACTTTATATAGTTATGCCACAAACAGAAATTTGAAATATAAAGATGACTGCAACTAATACTAACTACATGAACAGTCAACACAAAGCTGAAGGAAACAGAAAACAGACATCAGTAAGAGGATGAGACCCCTATTCTTTGGAATGAGATCATATCCCTACACTTGTAAATAGTTCTCTTGCCTTACTGTACAGTTGTCATTTAGCCCCTGCTCAGCCCACGCCTCTTTTTAATACTTTTTTTATGGTACTAAATGTATTGAATTGAAATGCACAACTTGCCAAAGTGGACCTGATTTCGCAACCACTCGGTTATTGGTCCCATTAAATAATTAATTCTCTTTTAAAGAAACGTATGGATTCTGCTTCAATTAAATTTTGTAGCAGAGGATTCCACATCATGAATACTCTGTGTAAAGACACTTTTTTCTAACCTCTCCTTTAACTGATTTTGTGATGAGGAAACAATCTAAAACCATTTACCTCATCATAGTTCTTCACTATGTCAAAGGCCTCTTTTAGGTCACCCCACAACCTTCCCACTCAAAAGGAAGAAAACCCCAATGTTCTCTTTTTCTCTGCATAATTGTAACAGTTAATCTATGTTACACCTTTTCCACTGCTGTACACACTCCAACATCAGCCTATCTAAAAGCTCTTTGCTTTTGTATTTTGTCTCGAAATACAAAACTCAGGATTCATTTCTGTACCCTTATCTACTTGGGCTGCCACATTCAATGACTGTGTATCTTCATACAGTTTCCTTCCTCCCTCTTGAATTGCTCGGTCTCTTTTTCTTCTTTCCTAAATGCTTCATCTTAGTCTCTGATGGGTATTTCTACACCTCCCGTCCCCACCACCAAGAAAGTGGTTTAAGGTGTTTTGCCACATTTAAACCATGCATAATTGTGAATTGCTTTGACTTCCCACTCTAGCCCTTTCTCCACTTTTTCACATATTCTATGCTTCTCAATGTAGCAGTACAAACAAAAATCCACACTGACCCCCTCAAAGACAGGGGTCTCTGATGGACAATGGAGTTATCAGCACCAATGCTTCTCTGCCCATCACAGTACATATTTTTAAAAAGGGGGAAAAACAATTCCTTTTCATAGTGTATGAACTGGTATTATAAAGTGTGTGACTGTTGGTTCAGCTGTGAAGAAGAGGTTAAAACTTATTACATGACCAACACAACACTAACCCCCAATTCCTCGGGGGTTCGGCCAGCCTAACTTTGTCAGAATATCCCACATAATATAGTTGTTAGCATAATCAAAGCCCATGGGCAATCACTGCATAGATACAAGACTGGCTCAGAGACAAATGGTGTAGTGGTGAGCAGTTGTTTATCAGATTGGTGGTAAGTATAGAGTGCTGTCAACACCCCCAGGGGCCAGTATTGGGACCACTGCTCCTTTTGATATAGACTAATGATCTAGGCTTGGATATCGTGGACATAATTTCAAAGTTTGCAGAAGGCACAAAGCTTGGAAATGTAGCAAACTGTGAAAAAGATAGTAGCAGACTACAGGAGGTCATTGACTCGTTAAGCGGACAGACACATGGCAAATGAAATTTACTGCACAGAAGTGTGATTTTGGAAGGAAGCATGAGGACAGAGCTGGGGTTTCACATGCACAAATCCTTGAAGGTTGCAGGACAAGTTGATGGGGCAGTTAGAAATATACAGGATCCTTTGCTTTATAAATAGTCACAGAGCACAAAAGCAAGGAAATTATGAGAAACGTGGACTTTGAAAAGGCATTTGACACAGTGCCACACAGCCGACTTGTGAGAAAAGTTATTGCTCATGGAATAAAAGGAACAGTCGCAACATGGATACAAAATTGGCTGAAAAATAGGAAGCAGAGAGTAATAGCCAATGGATATTTTTTGGGCTGGAGGAAGGTTTGTAGTGCAGTTCCCTAGGGGTTGGTATTGGGACCCTTGCTTTTCCTAATATATATATTAATGATCTAGATCTTGGTGTGCAGGGGACAATTTCAAAGTTTGCGGATGATACGAAGCTTGGGAGTGTTGTGAACTGCGAGGAGGATGGTGTGGAACTTCAAGAAGACTTGACAAGTTGGTGGAGTGGGCAGATAGGTGGCAGATGAAGTTCAATGTGGAGAAGTGTGAGGTGATGTATTTTGGTAGGAAGAACATGGACAGACCAATATCAAATGAAGGGTGAAATTTTGAAGGGGTGCAGGAGCAGAAAGATTTGGGTGTATATGTGCATAGGTCATTGAAGGTGGCAGGACAGTTGGAGAGAGCAGTTAATAAAGCATATAGTATCCTGGGCTTAATTAACAAGGGCATAGAATACAAGAACAGGGAGGTTATGCTGAATTTATATAAGGCACTCGTTAGACCTCAGCTGGAATATTTTGTACAGTTCTGGGTGCCACATTATAGGAAGGATGTGAACACATTGGAGAGAGTGCAGAAGAGGTTTACAAGATTGACTCCAGGGATGAGAAACTTGAGCTATGAGGATAGATTGGAGAGGTTGGGACTGTTCTCCTTGGAGAGAAGAAGGCTGAGAGGAGATTTGATAGAGGTGTTCAAAATCATGAGGGGGCTGGACAGAGTAAATAGGGAGAAGCTGTTCCCACTCGTAAAAGGATCAAGAACAAGAGGGCACAGATTTAAAGTGATTTGCAAAAGAAGCAAGTGTGACATGAGAAACAACTTCTTCACACAACGAGTGGTACGGGTCTGGAATGCACTGCCTGGAAGTGTGGTGGAGGCAGGTTCAACTGAGGCATTCAAGAGGACATTAGACGATTATTTGAATGGAAACAACGTGTAAGGGAACGGGGAAAAGGCAAGGCAATGGCACTAGGTCATCATGCTCATTTGGAGAGCCAGTGCAGACATGATGGGCTGAATGGCCTCCTTCTGTGCCGTTACAATTCTGTGATAAACCTTTATATATCACTGGGCCTCAGCTAGCATAATGTGTCCAATTCTGGGCACCACACTTTAGGAAGAGATCAAGGCCTCAAAGAGTTGCAGAAACTTATCATAATGATAACAGGAACGAGGGACTTCAGTTATCTGGATTGTTCTGTTTAGAGCAGAGAAGGCTAAGGGGAGATGTTTCAAATCATGAAGAGTTTTGACAGGGTAAATAAGAAGAAATTGCTTCCACTGCCAGAGGACAAGATTTAACATAGTTGGCAAAAGAGCATGAGATGAGAGAGGAGTTTTTTAGGTAATGTGTTATCATGATCTGAAATACCTGGAAGGGTGTTGGAAGCAGATTCAACAGTAACTTTCAAATGGGAAGATAAATACCTGGAAAAGAAAAAATTTGCAGGGTTTTGGGTAAGAGCAGGGCAGCAGGACTTATCAAATAGCTCTTTCAAAATGCCAGTACAGACAGGGTAGTAAAATGGCCTCCTTCTGTGCAGTACTTTGTTGCCACCGATCTCCTGTTATGGCGAATGATTGGTAGAATCACCACGGAAATTCCCGGTTCGTGTTTAATTTTCCCATTACCAGCCCCTGATATGTGTGTGCTCTCAATGCATCTGTATAAGTCAGAACTCCACTTTTAAGCAAATTACATGATAAATACTGTGACTTCATTGGTTACATGCAACCAATAACAATTCCACTTAACAATACAAATGTTTTGACCAGTTTTCCCATCCTTAAAACTATGAAACAAACATAATTTCACAGCTTCAAAAATTGTGAATGTACGGTGAACAAAAAATTTGGCCAAAAGGAACTGGCAGCAGAATTGAGCCAGTGACAGGAAACTCTGCCAGTCTAAAGATTTTTAAAAACACTGTTTCCATGGTGATTCAGCAAAGAAAATAATTTAAAGGGTCTCTTCAACACTGCAGCCTTTGTAAGAAGCAAGGACTGAAACAAACTGTAACTTTTGTGGGCGCCAGTAGGTATTATTCTAACAGTTTCACTCATAGACAACCAAATTATTGGAACGAATGCATGAATGAAAAAAAATTGAACGCGATCCTTAAAGAAGTTCCTTAAAGATCATAAAATCTTAGAAAACAGTTGTGAGTGAAACGTGCAACATTTTTGGAATGCACTTCATTGACAAATGCCACTGCGCTAAGGATTAAATACACAGACAAGATGTTGGAACACTCAAGGATGAAATCAATATCTTGTTCCAATACAAAGAAAAGATTGTACTCTGCACAGGACCCTTATCAGGAACCAGACACAATATCCAGAAATGGAAAACACTTGCAATACATATTAGACCCATGGTGGAAGACTCTGTCCAGGGGCAAGAGGAGATTAGGAGTGGTCATGAAAGGATTTAAAATATCCGCTCCAGTACTGATACAGCCAACATTTTTTCTTTTAAACTTAATACTTTGAAATGAAATAATTTAGAATTGGTTTGGCAAATTTTCAAGGTTGGTTAGAAAATTCTTTGATTCAATGGTAACTTTCAAATGGGAATTGTTATATACTTGAAAAGAAGAAACTTGCATAGCTATGGGGAGAGAGCAGGGAAGTGGATCTAATTGGACAGCTTTTTCAAGGAGTCAGCATAGACACCATGGATCAAATGACCTACTTCTGGGCTGTTCAAGAACATAAGAAATAGGATCAAGAATAAAGCCATATGGCCCTTCGAGCCTGCTCTAGCATTCAATACGATCTTGACTGATCTTCTGCCTCAACTCCACTTTCATGCCTGCTCCCCATATCTTTTGATTCCCTGAAAGATCAAAAACCTACCTATTCCAGCCTTGAATACATTCAATATTGCAGCATTCACAACTCTATGGAGCAGAGAAGCCCAATGATTCACAAACCCTTTAAGTGAAGAAATTTCTCTATCCTAAATGATTGACCCCTTATCTTGATGCTGTGCCTGTGTTCTAGATTCTCCTGCCAGGGCAAACAGCTGCTCACTGCCTACCTTATCAAGCCTCTTCCGAATCATGTATGTTTCAATCACCTCTCAATCTCCTAAACTCCAGAGTACATAGGCCAATTTACTCAGTCTCTCATAGAATTGTTACAGAAAAGTAGGAAGCCATTCAACCCATCGTGTTTGTGCCAGCTTTCTGCAAGAACAACTCTGCTAGTCCCACTCACCTGCCATTTCCCACATTTGAATCTGCTCCTCCACATTTTCAGGCAGTGCATTTCAAATTATAATAATTTGCTGCATAAAAAGGTTTCTTCTCACATCACTGTTGTTTCTTTTACCAATCACCTTAAATCGGTGTCCTCTGGTTCTCAGCCCTTCTGCCAACGGGAAGAGTTTCTCCCTATCCACTTTCTCTAAACCCCTCATGATTTTGAATGCCTCTATCAAATCCCCAATTTTCTCAGTCTTCTCTGTTCTAAGAAGAACAACCCCAGCTTCTCCAATCTATTCATGTAACTGAAATCTCTTATCCCTGGAACCATTCTCTTAAATCTTTTTTGCACCGTCTTCCTGAAGTGCAATGCCCAGCATGATACAATACTCCACTTGAGGCCAAGCCAGTGCTTTATAAAGGATCATCATTACGTCCTTGCTTTTCTACTCTTTGCCTCTGTTTATAAAGCCAAGGATTCCATTTGCCACTTTCGCTCCCCTGTCATCTTCAGCAATTTGTGCACAAATATCCCCCAGGTCTCTCTGTTCCTGCACCCCCTTCAGAACTGCACCCTTTTATTTTATTTTACCCCCCTTCATTCTTCCAATGAAAATGTATAATTTCACACTTCTTTGCATTAATTTTCATCTGCCACATGTTCACCCAATAAACCAGCTGGTTTATGTCCTATTGAAGTCTACCATCCTCCTCACAGTTCACAGTTTTGTGTCATCTGCAAATTTTGAAATTGTGCCCTGTATACCCAAGTTTAGGTCATGAAATATATCAAAAAAAGCAATGGTCCCAGAAATGACCCCAAGGGAAATCCACTATCTACCTTCCTCCAGTCTGAAAAACAACTGCCCACCACTATTCTGTTTCCCTTATCTCAACCAACTTTGTAACCTTGTGGTCACTGTCCCTTTTATTCCATAGGCTTCAACTTTGCTGACAAACTTGTTGTACGGCATTTTATCAAAAGCTTTTCGAAAGCTCATTAAGTACTACATTAACTGCATTATGCTCATCAGCCTGCCCTGTTATCTCATCAAAAGACTCAAGTTAGTCAAACAAGATTTTCCTTTAACACATCTGTACTGCCCTTCTTTAATTAATCTGTACTTGGACTGTTTTTGTACAGGATTATTTGCCCAGATCTTCAAGTCGGTGTTGATGCTGGGGCAATCACCGCTGACTGCAAAGATCGCCGCACCCCAATCTTTATGCATCCTTCCGGGACTTCCTATCCCAGCTGCAGCAGCAATACTTCAACTCAGCTATCCACGGAGAGCAATGGAGAAGAGGAGCAGTGCAGGGGGCACATCACCTTTTTAACCACATCAGCTGCTGTATTAACTTAAGTGTTTAAAGATCTCAAAGGTTTTCAGTGGGTTAGTGAGTGAGCAGATGGAGGAGTGATTGGGGTCTGGTTGGGGGGTGGATAGTCAGGTTGGGGGGTGGGGGTCGGAGGAGGTGGCCAGTCGTGTTGGTGGCTGTCAGGTCAGTGTGCAGGAGGTGTTGGAGGTGTAGGCCAGACAAATCAGTGAGGGTGTGTTTGGGGGGATCAGTGAGTTGAGTTACAATGTTATTCACTGAGTTATACCAGTGATTAAACAGTGTAATAATTCTCGTTTGTGTCTGAGCATGTAGTCCAAGTCTCTGGGCCCGAGATCAGTGTAAGAGGCATGCACAGAGGGTCCAGGGCAGTGCAAAACAGCCCATCAGAAGTTTAAACTTCCCGGGCAATTACAGCATAAGTATACACGTCAGGACTGGGCTGTTGCTGTAGGCATTGGAAGATCTGACCCATTGCTTCTAAAAGCTTTCCTATCACTGAGGTTAAACTGACTGGTTATTAGTTTCTGGATTTATCCTTACAGCATTTATTGAACAAGGGTGTAACATTTGCAATTCTTCAGTCCTATGGCCCCTTGTCTAAGGGGGATTGGAAGATTATGGACAATACTTAAGCAATTTCCACGCTTACTTCCTCAGCATCCACTTGATCAATTTTTAGCTAATTCAGTAACTCAACTACCTCCTCTTTCACTACGGCTTTGGCAACATCTTCTTCCTTGGTAAAGGCAGATTCAAAATACTCATTTCATACTTCAGCCATACCATCTGCCTCCATGCACGTCACCATTTTGGTCCCTAATCCGCCCCACCCCACCTCTTACTACCTTTTTACTATGTATATACCGATAGAAGACTTTTGGATTCCCTTTTCTGCCAGCCTTTTCACCAGTTTCCTTCTTTGCCTCATTTATTTTCTTTTTCACTTCCCCTCTGAACTATCCATATTCAGCCTAGTTCTCATTTGTATTATCAATCTGACATCTGTCATACACCCCTTTATTTGGCTTCATCTTTCTGTCTCTTTTGTCATCCAGGGAGCTCCAGCTTTGGTAGCTGTAGCTTTCCCCCTCATCGGAATGTACCTCAGCTGTGCCTGAGCCATCCCCTCTTTAAAGGCAGCTCATAGTTCATTTATCATTTTGCCTGCCAGCTGATGAAACTTCCTGTACATCAGTTCTCCAGGACATGGGAAGAATCTTGGAGTTCCCACATGGAGCAGGATGTGCATATCACAGGACTGATGCACCTTGTCATGCCTCTATTTATTAGACTAATTAAAATAACAGAAATAAATGAAAGAATTATTAATGAGCAATATTAAAAGAACTCACCAGTTACTTACCGATTTTCCTTTGTGCCGACGTCACTTTCATTTTTTTTACCTCACTCCCTAACCCTCGCACTCATTTTGTTCTGTTGCTCTGCCCGAACTCCTTCATGCACTTGCCTCATTTCTGGATTCCCTGAACTTGTTAAAGAAATAAATTACTTGCTGCTTACTCACCCAATTTATTCACTCTCAAGAGCTCCACCTGCACACTTGCTGTGATGTCAATGTTGATGCCACTCTTTCAGAGTTCTGGGAATCCTCTGGTGTTTGTGCTGGACAGCTCCTCTTTCACTCCTATTTAAACTGGCTGAGCTCCTCCCTTGGTGCTCCTTGCTGACCGGGGATTCCCCCTCACTGCCCTTTCTTTTTAAACTGGCTGTGCTCCTCTCTCATTGTTCTGTGCACATCACAGGGCAACCCCCTTATTGTAGGAACCAACCTAGTGAATATTTGCTGTACTGCTGCCAAGGCAAGCATATCCTTCATTACATATGGAAACAAAAACTGTGCACAATACTATAGGTGTGGTCTCACCAAAGCCCAGTGCAATTGTAGCAAGACTCCCTTGTTCTCCAGTCTCTTGCAATAAAAGCAAATTTGCCATTTCCCTTCCTAATTCATTGCTGAATCAGCATGCAAACTTTGCGTTTCTTGTATGAGGACACCCAAGTCTCTCTGAACATGAACAATTAAAAGTTTCACACCTTTTAAAAAATATTCTGCTTTTTAATTTTTATTACTGAACTGAATAACCTCAAACTTTCCCACATTATTCTTCATATATCACCGTGTTTCCCACTCACTTAACCTGTCTATGCCTCTTCGCACTCTTTATGTCCGCATCACAGCTCATATTGCCACCTAGCTTTGTATTGTCAGCAAACTTGTATACAATATCCTTGGTCTCTTCATTTATGTCATTAATAGAGATTGTAAATAGCTGAGGTCTCAGCACTCATCCTTGTGACACTCCATGAGTCACAGCCTGCCAACTTGAAAATGCCCCGTTTATCCCTATTCTCTGCTTCCTGTCCATTAGCCAATCCTCCACCAACATTAAAATAGTACCCCAACTCCACGAGCTCTTACCTTGTGTATTAAACTTTTGTGTGAAGGTTGCCTTTTGATTTGAAAGGAGTGGAGACACAGGTGTTCTGGTGCTCAATTAAGAGACATGCCAAGTGGAGGCCAGATATTTCCTCACAAAGGTAGAGAGTCACATTAGCCCCTCTCTTGGGCCAACTAGTCATGTTCTCAATAGCCTCTGTGATTGATGCTTTAGAAAAGTCCACTCAATGAGGGAAAGTAAAATAAAAGCTTTTGAAAAATGTCCTGGATTTGATTCACTGCTTACTGTGTGAGCTGATCACAGCTGCAGTAGGGACACAATATTTATTCATCCCTGGTGGCTACCCAACTCCCATTGTACCAATCACAGATCAGGCCATCACTGTTCATTTTCTTCTATTATTCTCCACTCACATCTCCTTTCCTGGCCCCAATCCTACTCCTTCTACATCCATTCTTGGAAAAAGCAATCACCCAATTAACTTACAAGTACACTTTCAAAATCCCAGCTCATGAGATTTCTGCAGCTACTGATCTGCTAGAAATCACCCTTAGCTCTACCTTTGATGCCACAGTTCCCACTAAAACCATTACTCTCTCTTTCATATATGGTCATTATATTTTCATATACTATGGTCATTCTCCAGGTATGGCCGCCATTTCTGCTCCCTTGAATCTGAGGGGCACAGACATGAAAGGATATGGAAGATAACTGCTTTAACCATTCACCGCCAGATTTGCTGGATCACAAAGAATGAACAAGTGCTGCTTTTTTCTGTGAAAATTCCTCAGCAATCCAGGATTATCTCTTTTCTCTACTACACATCGCCTTCTTATACCTCTTTTCCTGTCTCCTCTATCGTTGCTCTCTACAGTAAGTGAGGAGCTTATGAATTTCTTTGTCTCTATAACTGAGACCATTGCTTCAGCTGTCTTTGTTGCTTCTCTCCCTTCCCCAGCCCACTAGGCCAAACATCACCTAAAGCTCCCCTCCCCAAAATGTGAACTTACACTATTCTCTAGCTTCTTTCCTATCTCCCCTCATGCCCCCTCTAAGCTCATCTTGTCCTTGAGACCCAACTTTTTCTCCCTTGACCCTATTCTCACTAAACTGCTAACCACCCAACTTCCTGGTCTCCACATGAGCCTATATTGTCTCTCTTTTCAGGTACTGTCCCCTCTCTTCTTCAAATCTGCTGTCATTGTCCCCTTTCAAAAAAAACCACCCTTGACCCCACCATCCATGCAAACAACCACCCCAACTTCTACCTCCCTTTCCTCTTCAAACAAGGGCGAGAATTTTAAAATTGAGGCATTGCTTAACCAGGAGCCAGTGTAACTCAGTGAGCACAAGGGTCTCAACCAGCTAGGTAATGGTGAAGAGGTGTTGGAGGAGCATGGTGTGATCAACTGTGCCAAAGGCTGCAGACAGGTCAAGAAAGGTGGGGAAGGATCATTTGCTTTTTTCACAGTCACACAGGATGTAACTTGTGATTTTGTTAAGAGCCACTTCAGACACGGCAGGGGAGGAAACCTGATGGGACGGATTCAAACATGGATTTCCGGGAAAGATGAGAACAAGGCGACAATGCACTCGTGTACTCTGGATAGGAAAGGGAGGTTGGAGATGAGGTAGTAGTTTGCAAGAATGGAGGGGTCAAAGGTTAGCTTTTAGAAGAGTGAGGTGATGACAACAACTATAAAAACATGTATTTATATAGCACCTTTAACATATTAAAATGTACCAGAGTGTTTCACAGAAGCATTATAAAACCAAGTATGACACGGAGCCACAAAAGCAGATATTAGGTCAGATGACCAAAAGCTTGGTCAAAGGGGTAGGTTTTAAGGAGTGTCTTAAGGAAGAAAGTGAGGTGGAGAGGCAGAGAGATGTAGGGAGGAAATTCTAGAGCTGGAGCATAAGCAACTGAAGGCACTGAAGAAACAGAGCTCCAGCTCTGAAGAAGGGTCATACGAACTCGAAATGTTAACTCTGTTTCTCTCTCCACAGATGCTGTCAGACCTGCTGAATTTTTCCGAAACTTTCTGTTTTAATTTTATATGAGTAATCCAGAGGCCCAGGTTAACAGTCTGGAGACACAGGTTCAAATCCCACCATGGCAGCTGGTGGAATTTAAATTCAGTGAATAAATATGGAATTAAAAGCTAGTTGCAGTAATGGTGACCATGAAACTATCATTGATTATCATGAAAAAAACCATCTGATTCACTGATGTCCTTTAGGGGAGGAAATCTGCCATCCTTAGCTGGTCTGGCCTACATGTGACTCAAGACCCACAGCAATATGGTTAACTCGTAACTGTGCTCTGAAATAGCCTAGCAAGTCACTCAGTTCAAGGGCTATTTGGGATGGGCAACAAATGTTGGCCTTGTCAGAGACTCCCATATCCCATGAAAGAATTTTTAAAAATTGACATTGCATATATAAGAGTCCAGAATTAAAAGGACGCACATATCTCAGAGAGTTGCGGGACTGGAGGAGATTACAGAGATAGGGATGGGCAAGGCCTTGGAGAAATTTAAAATCAAAAGCTGCTTGACCTGAAGCCAATGTAGATCAGCGAGCACAGGGGTGATAGGGAAATGAGACTTGTTGTGAATTAAGATATGGATAGATTTGAAGGTGAGAGGGAGAGCCATTAGCAATTAACAAACATCAAAAGCAGAAGGCGAAGACGGGTGGTCAGTAGTTTAATAGGAAGAGGGTTGAGAGCAGGGGTTGGGTATCATGGACGAAATGAGCTCCGAGAAAGTATGAGGGGGAAAAAATAGAGAAAGATACGAGTTCAGGGCTATGGCATCGGGGAACCTTAAAGGAAGTTCAGCCCAGTGGGCAAGGGGAAGGGAAGGAAGCAGAGGCAGCTGATCAAATTATCTCAATCTTAGTGACAAAGAAATCCATAAGCTTTTCACACTTATTGTTGGATGTGAAGGTGTTAGAGACAGGAGTGAAGAGTTTAAGTAGCTTGCAGTAGAGAAAAGATGCCAAGTTTACCTTTGCATTCCAGGATGATCCTAGAATAGTAAGCAGCTTTTGAAAATGAGAGCATGGCCCAGTAAGGGTTTATTTGGCCAAATTTAGCAATGAATGGATAAGCCAGTTGTCTGCCATGAACATTCAAGACTACATCCTTTGGCCTTAAGGGAGCAGAGATGAGGGCTGTACCAGGGAAATGGTAAGAATGAGATGGTAAGGGTTTAATTAGACAAGGATGTTGAAGGTGGAGGTGAGGGTGCGGCAGACAACAAAGGCTAGATGATTGGGATTTTGAGAGCATAGTTTTAAGGGAATTTGGGGAGTATTTTCCCTCTGAGGTAGATACAGAGGGAAGTAGGCTGGTTATAAACCTTTGACTCTTTACACAGTGAGTGTGGTGTTGGTGTAAAATTAGACAATATCATCTGGAACAAGAGACATTCAGGTTGCGAACTTGAAGTAACTCAGAATGTAGTATTCATCAACAGTTGCAATATACAGTCCATTTAGAAATGGGTATTACAGGATTGGATGCCCCCTTGTTCAAAGCAACTTTATAATTATTTTTCCTTTTCAAACTACTGTCAATTATGATATTACAAATTTTTAGAAAAACTGTTCCAAATGTCACATTTTGTAGATCCTTGGATTGAGACAAAAGACTGTTTCAAAACGGTTACTAGGTCTCCTCTTCCAAGAGGACATAAGACAATCCTTAATTTAATTAGGGTTCACTGTGGTCTTGTCCAGGGGATAACAAAATTTTGTTGATGCCTCATTGTAAGAATGTAAATGCTGCCTAGGCTAGAACAAAGGCTAAGAAACGGACATGGGAGACGGGCTGTTTGAAGTGTTGTTGCCTTATTTTGGAGATGACTTGGCAGTTTGTACAGGTCACATGATAACAGCGGACATCTTAGCTTACCTGCAAAAAGCACTGAAAAGGGCAGGAAGCCGAGAGATCCATAGAGAACCATCTTGAAGAAGCTTCAACCCAGGGAGAGACAGAGAAAGGCAGCTACTGGTCTGTTGTAAAGTAACTAGGCAGCTAAAAGTGCCACACCTCCAGAACAGAAGTAAGGAGCCTTCTCCCTGTAAACCTGGTTTCACCTACTAAGCTCACCTGTTAAAGCAACCTCTGGCAATTCAATAATTAAAACCATCACAGCTGCAAAGACAATCCTACAACTTCAAAATCTTCACTTCAGACAACTTAACATCTCAACTTCAGAAATATCAGGCCTGCACCGAATATGGATTAAACTGATTCAATTTTTGTAAGAATTGTTTTACCTTCATTTATAACTAATCTTTGTGTATGTATGTGTTAGTAACTTTGGCCTAAATTTTCCGTTAGGCAGGTGGGCAGAGCTGAAGCTGACGTGGGCCGCGCTGCCATTTTGTGCAGGTGGGCCAATTAAGGCCCACCCAGCGCATTTCCCACTCCCGTGGAAAGCAGGAGTCTTAAATTTGTGGCAGGCGTGCACAAATGGCGGGTCCAATGGCGACCCAGCAGTTTGTAGAAAAAAAGGCCTGGCACCCTCCTTTAAGCTGTTCACAATGGCCAGCTACAGGTGGCACCACAGGGGGTCTGCACAGCAGGCCAATGTAGAGGGAAGGCCAGAGGAGCAGAGCAGGCTGCAGGGTAGGCCAGCGGGGGGGCAATGTGGCCCTTGTTTTTCCAATGTCTGCCTTGCTGCCCATGAGCAGGAGGTGGCAGCACGGCGGAGGGTGCTATTTCCCCAGGATGGGAGGAGGAGGACCCCCCACATGACAAAGCGTGCCTGGGGGAGGTGGCGGAGGTGGAGCTCCTGGGACGTGGTGCGGTGCACCTGGATCCAATGTCATAAGCGGTTCAACGATTGTTGCACTCTGGAAGGGTGAATACCATGTTGGTGTTGGGCACTTAACCCAGCAGGTAGCCGTAGCCTTTGAGGCCCCCCCCCTCCAAGTCTTACTGTCGTGACTGCATTGACTCATGTTGGGCATTTGTCGTATGCTGGGTGGGCAAGCAGATAGTGACCATGCTTACATCAGTCTTAGTGCTTAATGAGAAGATGGGTTCTCCCCGCACCATGTGTTGGTCTTAGTCGCACATGACTAGACTGGAGGCAACTTGCAGGAGATGTAGCTAGGCACATACTCAGAGCTCCAACGCATGTCACGGTGATGAGATTGTGGAAGGGGAGCCTCATGGTCAAGAGCCATCTGGTGCCCTCGGCGCCAGACTTAGTTGCGCCTCCTTGCCATGGGAGCTAAGACCATGTGTTTCTGAAAGTGATGGATGCAGAATGTGTCCAAGGTGCCCATTGTGGGGGGGGTGGGGGGGGGTGCGAGAAGTCGTACTATATTTTGGTGACTGATTAGCAGTAGCGTGGGGAGGAGGCACTGGAGGCCTCAGATGGGCCACTGTGGTTGGGGTGCAGCGTGCCGGTGCTGAGTACATGAGCGATTATCCCCAATGAATGGTCTTCTCTGTTCTGCAAGAGAAAAATGCAAAATGCGCAGGAACGTTCGCACACTGGAGGTGCCAGGCCCAGCTCGTCATCTTGAGCCATTTCGAACAGCAGGCCCTGGAGCTAGAAACCCACCATGCGCCCAGGTCGACAGGTGTCGGTGAGGCTGGGGTGGAGCGGCCAGGTATTTGTGGACCACAGTCCCATCTGCTCTGTCTTCCCACCATCCAAAGCACTGATGATTGTTACAATTGTTAATGCAGCAACACTGCTCATTCACAGACTGATAGAGTCAGACCCTTCGAAGATGCGCATCTCTAGCACCTTCCAAAGTCACCTTATCCCATTTCCGACCACTATCCCCATGGCCTTGTATGCCATGGCATCGCAACTTCACATCCAAATACTTATTACATGTTAGGAGGGTTTCTGCGTCCACCACCCTTTCGGCCAGTGCGTCCCACATTACTGTGTGCAAAAGTTCCTCATTACCTCACTTGTCAACTTCATGCCCCTTACCTTAAATAAATGGCACCAAGTTAGTCATCCCTTCGCCAAGGGTAAAAGTTGCTTTCTGTCCACCCTATCTATGCCCCTCATAATGGTATGAAGCTCAAAAATGTCACCCGTCAATCTCCTGTGCTCCACGGCAAATATCCTCGGTCTATGCTATGTTTCCTCATAACTCCAACTCTCCAGCCCAGCATGCATCTTGGTCAGCGACCTCTGCACTCTCTCCACTCTAATCACATCCCTCCCGTGAAGCGCATTTCACAACTGCACGCAGAAGTGTAGCTGTGGCCTCGACAACGTTTTCTGCACTTGCAACATGACCTCCCTGTTCCTACATCCTATTCCTGGGCTAACAAAGGCAAGTGTGGCTTTTACCTTGCTAAATGCCTCATGTTCCTGTCCCGCTGCCTTAACGGGCCTGTCGACATGCCCAGCAAGGTCCCTCCAATCGTCCTTACTTTCCATGTTCCTACCATTCCTCGTGTAATTCCGTACCTTGTTTGTCCTGCCCAAGTGCATCACCTCACACTTATCCACATAACATTCCATGTGGCATTCCTTAGGCCATCTGACCAGCCCGTCTGTATCTGCCTGTAATGTTTGGGTCTCCTCCTGACTATTTGCCACCCCATCAATGTTCGTCTCCTTAGGTTCTGGAAGGTTGAGCGCAGTATGAGCCAGGGGGAAAGGGATGAATTGTGTCACTCTGTGCACGCTAACTGATCAACTGTCCTTGTTGTTCATTTCAGTATCATCAGGGCATGGCCGCCATGAGGAAGTGCGGATGCCCCCTCTCACACCTGAGGGGCCTGAACTGTCACCTGCGTCACACCATTTCAGCGAGGCAGGCACCAGCGCAGATACTAGCACATCAGTGAGAATTATAACATTGGCTAGTGTCCCAGGGCACAGTGGTGAGGGCACTTCACAATCGCTGGAGGAGCTGGCATAGACAGAGAGTGCCGATGGCGCCAGCAGTTGGAGGACTGCAGGGGACCAGGCACATGCTGAGAAAGGCCATGATGATGTGCCTCTGGAGTCGTCCGCCACACAGCAGCTGCAGGAAAAGTGGCCGGGTGCGCGGGAGCATCTGGGAGTGTTGCATGAGACGATGCTTCGCTTGGTGTCCTTGGTGGAGGAATCCACGTGGAGCGTCAGTGATGCCACGAACCTCATGTCAGAGCATCAGGCTTCCTCCATGGAGAGATTGGTGACTCATGGAGAGGGGCTTCCAGTAGAACAATCAGCTTCTCCTGGGGATAAGCTCGGACCTGCAGGCCCTCACAGCGCCACTGCCCATCCACCTACGGTGAGCAGGGAGGTCCGAAGTGACCTCACATTGGCGCAGCAGTTGCCTGTTGTCTCTGTGGGCTCCTCTCAGGGGGCTCCAGATGATGGCAGCAGCTCCTCCGCCCCTCTGCCAGTGACCGTGGCATCTGATGAGTGTGCGGCGACTGGGGAGATGCCAGCTGTGGAACTGGCCACTCCCTCCCAGGCGGGGCCAGCACAGGCTCCACGGGCCAGAGGACGTCCGCCAAGGTCATCGAGGCAACAGGACAGCAGAGTCAGCAGGCTGTCTCAGAAGCCACTCCGAGCGATGGAGCGGCACCAAGATGTAGCACCCGGAAAAGTAAACAGAAGGCACCTTAGGCACACCACGGGTTTCTCACTGGTGCTTTTGTGTTGGCCCGAGATTAGGGAATTTATATTTTTTAAAGTTGTAACAACGTTAGGAATTAATTTTGTTGCACCATATATTGGATGAAAATAAAATCCACATGTGTTACCATGGCTGAAGGTGGCTCCTTTGTGCTGCATTTGTATGTTTCACAGACATGTCATGAGCATTTGAGTGGACATTGAGGTTTATGTCCAAAGCTCTTAGTTGCAGCCGATGAAGTGGCAGATGTAGCACTTAAGTGCCGTGTATGGAAGTGCCAGGCAACGCTGGTCCTGCAGATCCACTTGTGTGGAGCTAGCTGAAAGTTCATTGGATTAAAGTCTCCAGGGTGTCCCTGCCTCCTTGGTATAGTGCCGGGTCAGCGTTCAGCCCTTCATCGTTCCCCTGTGCTTCCTCATCCTCCGAATCAGTGCTGGACTCATCGTGTGCAGCCGCATCCACTGCATCAAGGTCTTCATCGTCCACTGCATCCCCCTCTTTCCAGCGCCAGATTGTGGAGAGCGGAGCATGCTACCCCTATCACCGAGACACGATCTGGGGGGTACTGGAGTGCGCCGCCTGAGCGGTCCAGGCATCGGAAGCGCATCTTGAGAAGACCGATGGCTCTCTCCACCACAGCCCTTGTGGAGGTGTGGCTCCTATTGTACCGCTGCTCAGCTTCTGTTCTTGGATGGCAGAGAGACGTCATGAGCCACCTTCTGAGGGGATATCCCTTGTCACCCAGCAGCCATCCATCCAGCGGGGCTGGAGCACTGAAGAGCCCCGGCATCTGGGAGTGTCTGAGGATGTAAGAGTCGTGGGAGCTGCCTGGCTACCTTGCACAGACTTGCAGAATCAGCATCCTGTGATCACATACTATCTGCACGTTCATGGAGTGGAAGCCCTTCCTGTTGATGAAGGCACCGGGCTCACCTGCTGGCGCTTGATGGCCACATGTGTACAGTCTATTGCACCCTGGACACGGAGGAAGCCAGCAATGGCCGCGAAGCCTCTGGCTCGCTGTGTCTGACTTGCCTGGTCCCAGCAGAAGTGGATGAAGGTCAATGCACGCCTGAACAGAGCGTCTGTAACCTGCTTGACACAAGTGTGGACAGCTGATTGGGAGACACCGCAAAGATCACCCACCGAGTCCTGGAAGGAGCCAGAGGCGTAGAAGTTGAGGGCAACTGTGACCTTCAGAGCCGCTGGCATGGGGTGTCCACCCACACAGTTAGGAGAGAACTCAGGGCCAATCATCTGACAGATATAAAAACAGAATTACCTGGAAAAACTCAGCAGGTCTGGCAGCATCGGTGGAGAAGAAATCAGTTAACGTTTCGAGTCTTCATGACCCTTCGGCAGAACTGAGTATAGTTAGGAGAAAGGTGAAATATAAACTTAACATCCTATAAATCCTATATATAAATCCTATATATAAATATAAACCTTAACTGATTTCTTCTCCACTGATGCTGCCAGACCTGCTGAGTTTTTCCAGGTAATTCTGTTTTTGTTTTGGATTTCCAGCATCCGCAGTAGCTTTTAGCTTTTTGTTTTTATCTGACAGATATAGTTGACTGTCGGAGCCTCCTTCGGCACTGCACCTCAGTCATATTGAGATAACTGCTTCGCCGCCTGTGTACCCTGGCAGCAGGATAGTGGGGTCCTCTGCGGCCCCTTTCACCTTAGACTACCTCTTGACCCTGCGCCCCTTGTGCTTATGCCTGTACTCCCAAAGGTGGCTCTCCTGGAGGCTGATTGTGCACTCCTGGCCTCCTCCTTATTCTAGCCCTCCCTTCCTCCTCAGAGGAGCTGCCTCCAATGGAGATGTCAGAACCCACACCCAGGCTAAAGGGAGGCCTCCGGAAAGCTGCAGGCCCGATAAAGATTCCTGACTGCAGAGTGCTGGCCTGAAGCTTCAAAGTACACAGAAAGCTGCTGGAATTCGTTCTGAACTGCTACAGATCACACAGGCAAGTTTAAAACACTTTCTGCAATAAATACTTCACAGACCAGATTGACAACTCCACTGAGCCCTCTTACCCTGCCCGTGGATGAGTTTTGTTAAGTCTCTTAGCCGCCTGCCCGTTGCGCCCGTGTGCCGAGCAGAAGATCGCACGGGCGCCTGAAAATCGGCGTTGATTGCCGAGTTAAGGGCCTTAACTAGCCCGTTAATTAATGGCGGGCACACGTTGCACTTCATCGCGCGCCTGCCCAACGAAATATCGTGATGGTGCTCGGTGATGACGGGACACTCGCCTGACGTCACCGTGCATCATTTTACACGCTGACGTGCAGGGCCCAACCCCCACACGTCACCCAGAAAATTCTGCTCTTTATCTTTTCGTAAGTAACTTCCAGAGCAATACAGTGAAATAAACTAACCTCTTCTACACACACACACATAGTTCGTGGGTGACTTTGGGGAAACACTTTTTAAAGCGTCCGTGACACTATATTTAATGTATTTCTGAAGGATGTCAGTTTAGGGTATGGAACACATTTCAACACATAAGACCCAACATCAATCATTGCCACCTCAGACATAGCAGAGGTTAACCACAGTACAAAACACCTTCTGCTTTGTTCTGGTCATGTGTGGTAACATCTGAAGAGTATACCAATGCTATATATTTTCCCACCGAATAAGATTGACAATTTTATGCCACTTAGTTCATTAATCATGGGTAGATTTGAGTTAGAAGCCCACTTCTGGGATGCAATTTATTGTCTTCCCGAGGTGAGCTTGGTGGTGGTGGTGGTTTGGGGGTGGGGGGAGGGGGGCGGGGGGAGTGGGAGGCGCGGCATTTAATCAGGTGGGAGAGTGGCAGTTGAGGACCCCATTGGCTTCCCATTTCTGCTCCGATTAAGTCTGGGGTGGGAATCTTTGTGTCGGCTTCATGCCCTGCTGATTGAAGCCCTTACTTGGGCAATTAATGCCCATTTAAACACTTCAGAGAGCAGGAGACTCACCACGCTGGAAACCCGAGAAGCAAAGGCACTCAGTGCCTGATTGAGGGACTCAGCAACGAGAAGGGGGTGTCTGCTGAGAGCCACCCCCCTGCCCTTGCTGCCAACCACCCCTGCCCCCAGTGACCCTTACCCCACCCTCACTCACCACTGGCATGGATTGCTTGGTGATCCTGGGCCTTAAGTGGATACAATGCCAGCAACAGCCACCGCTCCCATTGGTGCTACTGAGAAATTCACAGCTGCCAGCCTCTGATTGGCCAGCGGCTGTCAGGAGACAGGGTTTCTACCCCTAAGGTCCTTTATCCTGGGGAAGGTTCACCACTGCCCAGTTAAGTGTCCGACTGGCACTTACTTTGGCATGCCTTCCCAAAAGACAGCAATAGGGGCTTGACTGAATCCCCAGCTGGCAGGTGAGATGTGGACAGTGTTGAGTTTGCACAGGATCTTTGCAGAAAGAAGGCACTTAATCTCATCAGTCCAATTTGTAGTTACTAATAATTTGCTGATCCATTCTGTCCTTGCTTAAATCGCTTTAGCTCTTCCCGAACTCTAGTCATTATGCGGATTCATTACCAAGTGCGATACAAACAAAGCAGAGCTGACAATGATTTTAAATCAAATAAAACTACAGAGATAAACAGATTTTTAAAACATATGAAATAATGAAAAATCAACAAGATTTGTCTTCAATTTTCTGCTGCTCAGTTAATGTTCTTGTCCGGGTTACAAAACATTTGTACAAAAGGATTCCTAGATGACTGAAGTGCAGAAAACCTTAATAAGTTATTAAAACGGGATATAAAGTCACTTCTGCATTTGTGATGGAAACAAGCTTTAATACTCAAAAAAATCAAGCAACACAAAAACACACACTCAAACAAAAACTTCAAAGAGGAGCCTCATTGAAAAGTAAAAACTGTGGAATTAGAAGAGAATCTGCCTCGACAACATTTGTAGTGTATTCATTATTGCTCTTCAGATGTGCAAACTAAGCAATCACTCCATCTTCAAATGATGAAATTTTGAGGAAATAGTTTTTCCAAAATCGTTCTGAATATGTAGAACACATTGCAGGCTGCCTTACTGAAGCAGTGAATAGTGACCATAAGTGACACAATTACATCTTCCTTGGTACAGTTAGGAAGGCTTGGGTGCAGCTGTGGCACACAACATACAATGGACTGGCACATCAGCATGCTTTGTCCGTATCCTTTGAGACAGCAATACCTATACAGAAAGAATCAGGGTGACACATTTCTGTCTGGTACCGGAGGACAAAGTGACTAGAACAGGTGACATGAAATATTGTGGAAGGTTGTGATGCATGAGTGTGGCTTGGGAAGAACGATGTCCACCATTGTTTTTGATTATGGATCATACCCAACCCTAATAACAAGTTTTATTTAATCAATAATTTTCATGCTGAATAGACAGCCCTTTCCCAGAAAATCGACAAGCAGGCACGGATAGCAGTGCAGCTGGTTATTAATCTTTACCCTACCAGTTTATCTGCCAACTACTGTAAAAGCACAAGATAGATTTAGCAGTTTAAAATGCCCAAGTATTTC
The DNA here is from genome assembly GCF_964194155.1 of Cetorhinus maximus. Taxonomy (NCBI): domain Eukaryota; kingdom Metazoa; phylum Chordata; class Chondrichthyes; order Lamniformes; family Cetorhinidae; genus Cetorhinus; species Cetorhinus maximus. The sequence continues at coordinate 45,969,408 of NC_135882.1, read as the reverse complement.
AGAAGATGCACTGGGTCTACTCCAACAGCCCGAGTTTGTATATTATAATCACAAAGAGACTTCATATTAAGCAATTTCACAAATCAGTCAGACCTGGATTACTACTTACCTCTCAATGTTATCAATTAAAGACTAATAAATCAGACATTTCTTTCAGATGTCAATCGCTAAAGTGCTTTACTTGGAAACTTGGCATCTGCATTTCACCAAAGGCTTTTTTCATCACAAGCTATGATACTAAGGAAAGATAAGCAGAATAATCCTTGCTGATCAAAAAAAAAATCTGCATTATACCAATTAAAGTCCCTGCCAGGAGCAAAATGGAACAGCACTCAGACTCTACTGCAGTTTATCTCGCCTAAACACAAGGAGAGAGAATGGGTGAGAGCATTCTTTCATTTTCGAGTGACAACTTTTATCTTATTTCGCCGGATATAGGATCTCAGTAGTCTTTGGGACATGGAACTTGCATGTGTAGATGCATTGTTTTTGTAAATATTCTTTCAAGAGAGCAATATCACCATCTAGACTAAAATGTAAGCCTATAACCAAACAGAAAACAACATTGACCGACCCTCAAGTCACCACTGCCTCTTATGAAACATAGACAAATTTACTGCTCATCTAAATGGAATTTATAATCTATCATCTCAGTCAGACGTGCCAACAAACTAAATGCCTCGAGTGAATAAATATGAATCAGTACTTGAAATTCTATTTTAAGTTATCAACAAAAAAAATACTTCTCATACAGAACAGGAAACTCCCTGCTTCAATCCCCAGTCTATGTCCTGTGAGTGATCTCTGTTCAGGTAGCAATGAACACACTATAGCTGGCCTCAGTACAGAACATCAGCTTCAGCTTCCACTACTGATTGCTTTGCAACCAATCCAGATAGAATTGTGTACATCGACAAAGACTAGGTTTTCCCCATTGCTTGACCAGCCTGCTGATGCTAAATGTTCAGGTATAATCCCCAAAAGCCCAAGGGCGACTTGCAGTTGCATAGCCGTTTCCAACAAGGAGTCAGTCCCTTTGGAATTGCACCCAGCAAGGAGACAATTCTCCTTCTCCAGTTGGCTCGTATATCCACTATGTGAATACAACTGAGATTCTGTATTACTGACTGGTCGATCAGCTGAGTTGCTTTCCATCACCCTAACTCATGCACTGTCAGATAATTAGAAAGCCCTTTCCCCAGTGAAAACCTATCCATTCCCCTTGACCTGCTAATGTTGGCACTCCCTGAAAAAATTTGTCTTGCGCAACTACAAGTCCCCAGTGAAATAAACTGGCCAGATTTGCTACCACTAGGGGGCAGCGAGACACGGAAAAAGAAGGGTACTCCCATCCTCAAATAATCTGGTAGGCTACTTCAGTGTTGCCACCAGCTCCACGAAACACACAGATTAGAAGCTGGTGGGGCTCACAAGTTATTAATTGTGATGTCAGAATGATACTGGGGCGGCTTAGATCATGAGGACAGGCTGCATAAACTTGGTTTGTACTCCCTTGAGCATCAGGGACTGGAGAGTGAGGTGCTTAAAATGTTAAAATTATTTGATACAGTAGATATAGAGAAACTATTTCCTCTGTCAGAAGAATCAAGAACAAGGGAACATAATCCTATAATTAGAGCCTGATAAGGAAATCCTTCTCATACAAAGAGTAGCGGAAACTTAGAATCCTTCCGAAAAAGCAGTAAAGGCTGGGACAATTAAAATTTTTCAAACTGAAATTGTAAGTTTTCTTTGCTAAGTGCGTTAAGAGACAACTGGATAGTTGAGCACATTTGAAGGGCTGAATGGCCTGTTCCTAATATTAAAAGAATCTACTGCTTCAAAGAGTTTAGGCAGACAAGTAATTGTTAAAAAAAAGAAAAGGAGCCTCTTATGAGGCAATGAAATAAGCAATGGAACAATATAGTTCCTCTTTTGTAATGTTCATGAAGTGCAAGAATGATAGTAGGCTGATGCAAGAAAAAAAATTTATTTAACAACTTGGAAAAAACATCCCAAGACATGGCACAGTGAGCAGCCTAAAAACAATGGGCATCAAGCCTAAGGAGGGGATATTAGGAGAAACTACAAAAACTTGGTCAAAATAAATTAATTTTAAGGAGGATCTCAAAGGAGGGGAAGGAATTGGAGAGGCAAGGGTTTTCACAATATGGGAGCCTAGGCGGCTGAAGTCAAGATCACCAATAACGAGGTGAAGGATGGGGATGCAAGAAAGAAAATAAATTAACCATGAGAGGATCATTTAGGATCAGCCAGGGAAACGTGGAGAAGGGAGAAATCAACTTAGTGACACTGGTGTAAAGTGGGCATGTGGGACTGTCAGACAGCAACGGGTCAAGCTTGAAATGCCCTACGCAGTCGAATAGCCTGAAAGCACTTACCACCTAGGCTCTGCAGAGGGCTACTGGCATCTCAGCATCATGAGATGCAGTCAAGAGAACAGGGGAAAACATTGTCCAATCCCTGCCCCATCCTCCTATCCCCTCCCCAATCCTATTTTTAAAAAATATAATTAAACAATGGCACTGGTGGCGCGTGAAAATTTTTTCACCTTTTATGAAAGATTTCATTTATGGGTGTACTTTGACAGCCTTGGTGACTGAAATGAACATACTAACTCCTTCAGTTCTCTGAACAAAGCCAGGTCCTTGGTGATTATTTGCTAAAATGTGGCAAACTACCTTCATTTTTTACTATGGGTAGAGCACAGAGACAGGCTCCAAGTCTGCCTCAGCCGGAATGGGGATCGAACCCCGTGCTGTTGATCTGATCCACACGCTAGCCGTCTAGCCAACTGAACTAAGCAGCCTACTGCTTACTAACTATACTGGCTGATAAAATCATTCAAATTACGACCAAATAAGTCAATCATGACCGAAAGCCATTAATAAAACCCAGTAAAGAGCAAATAAAAAACCAAGACAGTTAAAATGGAAATAAAATTACAGACTTGGTGGGACCAGGAGAATTATAATAATAGGCAGCGAGGCAATCAAAGGGAAAAATAAATTGAAACAACACGTGGCTTTGCACAAGAAATGAGGTTTAGTGGAAGAAAGGAAACATGTAGACCTGAAAGGAGGAGGTTGAGCAAAGGGCAATTTTTATAATATGTATTTTTTTTAAATGAAGACCACACTAATAATCTTCAGTGGGGTTGTCCAAAACTGATTTTGTAGGAATTTCGACAAGATGAGCCAGTTCTGTCATTACAAGCAACTCCGTACAGCATTCCAACAGGGATATAACAGCATGGTGATGGTGAATGGTGGAAATACATGGTGCAAAAGTGAAATAAGGTTTGATAAAAAATCTATTCTGTTGGGTTATGCATTATAATACTGAGAATTATTACAAATTGTGATTACCAAAAAACACTATAGGAAAGATTAACACAAAGTTACATATTCTATCTATGCTTCCTATCACTTGAAAATCATATTTAAACGTTCTTAGTTTCCGCGCCCCCCGCCCCCCACCCCCCCACCTCCACAAAGTATGCATTCACTCGAGCAAATATCTGGTTGGATGAGCTTTATTTCACAGAGTCGGTATTAATGCCTCAGAGCAAGGAGAAAACCCTCCAGCTGCTCATATGGATTTTTTCAACATAAATTAAAACACTGACATGACTTTTATTAAAACCTTGAAGTATTCAGCCCACCGTTTAATAATATAAAGCAACAAAAGTTTTCCTCTCGCAGCCTTGATGTAAATGAGTCTGTTCTGGCATGCAATCATAGGAGGAATTCTCGTGCTTCCATCAATGTTTGTGATTTAACTAAATGTGAAACACATGTGGCCTCTGCACTGTGGTTCAATGGTTTTGACATTCCAACAGAGTAGTTTAAGAGGTGCACCACTGAGGGCAAAAGTTGTCAAGATTGTTGAAAACCTTTAGCAAAAGACCTTGAAATGCAGTCAGCAGCCCCATTCCATAGAAGGATATCAATTATAGATAGTGACGACTTTAGCTCGCTGCCGGAACTGTCAGGCACTGGATGGACAGCCATGAAGATCCGCAAATTTTTCTATTAACTGTAAGGAAGAGCTTTCGAAGCACCAGCAGAAAGAACTTTGAAAGGCTGCTCTTGTGTCTGTGCTGTATTTATAGAAACAGCCTACACATAACTTAAACTATGCATGCTCCATGGAGAGCTGACCCCTCCGATGTGCAGCTAACCCAAACACTTCCAATGTATTTTACCACACAAAGCAGCAAATACAACAGGGCAGTGATTCAGTCAGCTTTCTACAACAGAAATAAGCCTGGAACAAAATACATTTTGTAAGCTCAACAAATATGTCGCCCTGATTAGAAAAGATAGTTCAATTGACACTTATGATCCCAAGGCAATTGGCTAGTTAAAACCATATGCAAGCTAAAGCATGGAGTCCTGGCTGCTGTTGCTGTATATATGCACCACTGGGAAACAGTGATCTAACCCAATGCTGCTCATGCCACAAAGCACGCAATCAAGTAGCCAAGCCATACAACTTTCTTTTCCTCTTCTCTCTTGATCTTTTCTCAAAGGCACCAACTCTTTTATAGGCTAATTTTGAAAAACATTGGTTGTCCTCCAGCAATTCACCTAAAATGCCCATCATTTCCATATAAGCCTTGGCAGAGGGAGAGAAATCGTTTGAGAGAGAATAACAGGGTGAGAGACAGAGACAGAAAGGAAAAGACAGAGGGAAAGAGGGAGAAAGAACGAGGGGGACAGAGTGAGAGAAAGCGACAGTGATAGAGCAACAGCATGGGAGAGAGCAAGAGAGATTGAGAAAGAGGAATGGGGAGAGAGAGAGAGACAGAGGGGGAGAAAGAGAGACAAGGGGAGAGACACAGAGGAGAAAGGAGGTACAGAGAGAGAGGAGAGACAGAGGGGGAAAGGAAGAGAGACAAACAAAGAGACACACAGAGGGAGTGGGAGGGAGACAGTGTGAGGGACATCAGACAGTAACCTATTCAACTAATAGGGCTTACAGCCGACCTCGTACTGTACACTGCAGAGATCACGAGGTGGAAATCAGGCTTGGTATTTTGTTAGGCTAATAAGGGTCTCATTGGCCGGTCAGAGAACTGGAGGGAAATCACCATCAGTTCAATGAAGGAGGACCAACGAAATCAAATGCTCTTCAGGCACTTAAGTAGTAACTGTTGGGCCTTCCCCAAGAGCTGCCAGCCATCAGTGTCAGTAGGAGCAGTGATACCTGGTGGCAATGCACTCACCTGAGGTCCAGAATCATTCTGGGGTCCCAGACCAAAGGTGAGTGAAGGCAGGATGGGGGTAGTGGGGTGGGGGTTGCAGGGGAGGGGAGGTGCTTGACTATTAGGAACCCCTCTCCCTGGGAGGCCACTTGCAGACCCAGCTGGGTTTGCTGGATGGCCTTTTGAGGGCGTGGGAAAGCGTGCGGCCTCCATTTAATCCCTGGGCTGCCACTAAATTGCAGTGGGCTCACCAGATAATGGGTGTTAATTGGCTAATTAATGAGCCTAAATTACATCCTGTTGGTGACAGCTGAGAATCCTGCGTCAGCTCCTTCCGGAAGGTTTTGTCACCGCCAGGAGACTGAAGTGGGGCTTCTGCCACCATTAAGTGGGCCTGGCTATTCTGTTTCCCCTCACGATGGGATCATTAAATCCAGCTGCAGGAGTAGGTACCAAGCCAATTTTACCCCATCTGTAACTGAGGTCAACTGCAGAATCTCGACGTTCCCGCAGTAGAGTTCAGGGGAGTGGTCAAACTCGGTCCGTACAGTTCAACTGGTCAGTTCTTATTTATGTCCCTAACCTAATCACAGCAAAAATAAATGCAATCTCACCACCATCGCTACAAAAATAAAGCAAACAACTGGGGCATTAATTATGCTGCACATAAACATACATGAACGTTGCAGGCAGCTACAGAGCAAAATAGAAACTGTTTGTGTCACTTGTCTACCCTTCTGTCAGGAAATAGCATGTGATACTAATAGAAGGGGTGATCAAAAGCTTGGTAAAAGAGATGTATTTTAAAGAGGGTCTTAAAGGAAGAGAAAGCAATAGAGAGGCAGAGGTATATAGGGAGGGAGTTCCAGAGAATGGAACCTAGATGGCTGCATGCACGGTTGGCAATATTAGAGTGAAGGAAGGAAGCAGGGGCAGCACAAGAGGCCTGAGCCAGAGGAACACAAGAGTTCTGAGAGGGTTGTAGGGCTGGCTGGGGTTATAGAGATGGGGAAGGTCAAGACCATGAAGGAATTTGAACATGAGGATGGGGATTTTAAATTTGAGGCGATGATGGACCGAGAGCCAATGGAGGTCAAGAGTACAGGAATAACGAGTGAAAGGGACTTGGTGCACGTTAGAATTCGGGCAGCCAGATTTAGCACGAGTCAAAGCTTATGCAGTGTGAACAATGGAGACCGGCCAGGAGTTTCAGGAATAATCAAGACTGGAGGTGACAAAGACATGTATGGCATATCAGCAGCAGATGGGCTGAGGCAGGAGCGGACACAGGGAATGTTATGAAAGTGAAAGCAAGCTTTCTATGTAATGGAGAGGAGATGGAGGAAAAGCTCAACTCAGCAGACAAATAGGTCGCTGCAATTGCCTATTTTACTGGATGGGAGCAAATGCAATCGGTAGCAAGGAATGGACGCCTAAAATAATGGCTTAGGTCTTCCCAATGTTTATTTTGTGGCTCACATAAGATTGGATATTGGAGAAAAAGTTAGACAATAAAGAGGCAAACTGTGGAAGCTGAGCTTTCTTCAAGTCTATGGATGATGTCACCAAGGGATAGCATGTAGATGAGGAAGAGGAGGGGGTAAAGGATAGATCCTTAGGGGAACAAGAGACAATGCTGCATGGGCAGGAGAGAAGTTATTTTGGGAGATGCTCTGGTTACAAATTGGATAAGCAAGAGTGTTGTAGTCCCACTGAACCAGAGAATGCAGGACAGTCGGCGGATAAGGTTGGTGTAGTCAACCATGTCAAGAAGTACACAGAGGTCAAGGAGATAAAATGCATCACAGTCACAGAGGAGACCATTTGGTTGGGGCCATTTCAGTGCTGTGCAGGGATGGGGAGAATCAAACATGAAGTTGCTAAAAAAATGGGGTTGGGATGCAACACACAATCAAGTACTTTGGAGAGGAAAGGGAAGTTGAAGTTAGGGTAGCAGTTTGCAAGGACAAAGGGATTTTTTTGCGAATGTGAATGACAACTGCCACTTAGAAAGCGATGTCACAGCAAAATAGGTAGTTAATTGGTTGATCAGCATTTTGGTCATTTATCTTTCAAAACTCAGGTAATTTTAGTAATTGTAAAGTTGTATTAGTAATAGTAAGGTTTACTAATAGCAGTGAAGCTTATTATTTCTTATTTATCTTAACTAGGGAATTTCAATTGGGGTAAGTAGAACATTTATTGAAATAATAAGAATATAAGCACAGGTAAGACTAAGGACATTAATTAAAATTTAATCAGTAAAATAATTAATTAAATACTATAAAGATGGCAGGGCAGGTGGTAGGTATGTGGCAGCTGCAGAATGTGAAAGCTTGTGGACACCTGTGTGATCCAAGGCAAACAAATCTGCAGTGTCTGGGACTGGAGGAACTTTGGCTCAGAGTCACTGAGTTGGAGGTCGAGCTGCAGACACTGCAACACATCAGGGAGGGGGAAAGTTACCTGGGCACATGTTCCAGGAGGCAGTCACACCCCTTAGGATAGGGTCATCTGATTTGGACCATGGTCAGGGACAGGTGGGTCTGACTGTGAGTGAGGCAGGTATGGGGATCAAGAAGGTAGAAGTGGAGGAGCTTTAGCCCTTGCAATTGTCGAACAGGTTCTTGCAGCCTGTATGGACGAAAGCGGAGGCCACAAGGCGGATGAGCGAATTGACCATGGCACTGTAGTACAGGAAGCCAATCAAATGGGTGGAGTTTTATAGTCGGGGGATAGACACTCTCTGCAGCCGAAAGCATGAGTCCAGAATGTTGTGTTGCCTTCTCTGTGCCAGGGCTCAGGACATCTATTCTGGACTGGAGAGAAACTTGCAGTGAGATGGGAAGGATCCAGTGTTCGTGGTCCACATAGGTACCAATGACATAGGTAGGAGTAGAAATTGGTTCTGCTTAGGAGATATGAGCTGCTTGGGGCTAAATTAAAAAGCAGAACCTTAAAGGTAATAATCTCTGGATTACTGCCTGAGCCACAAGCAAATTAGAGTAGGGTAAATAAGATTAGAGAGTTAAACGTGTGTTCAAAGATTGGTGTGGGAGAAATGGGTTTCAATTCATGGGGCACTGGCATCAGTACTGGGGAAAGTGAGAGCTGTACCGTTAGTACAGTCTTCACTTGAACGAGTGTTCTGGCAAGTTGTATATCTAGTGCAGGAGAGAGGGCTTTAAACTAAATAGTGGGGGTGAGGGATCAGGTGAGGGAAGATGTGATAAATTAAAGAGGGAAGACAAGGCAAGAGAGCAAGTTAGCAATAAGGGAATTGTTAATCTGAATGTGGCAGGAAGGGAGAGAGTATACAAACTTAAGGAGTGCGCCAGCAGATAAGGCTAGAGGTTGCAAAAATAATAAAAAGACAGAATTAAAGGCACTCTATCTGAATGCACACAGCAGTCATAATAAGGTAGATGAATTGACAGCTACATTCCAGAAGTAAGCAGGTATGATCTAATTGCCATTACGGAGTCTTGGCTGTAGGGTGACCAGGCTTCAAACTGAATGTTCAAGGGTATTTGACATTTAGGAAGGCTAGATAAAAAGGAAAAGTAGGTGGGGTATGGCTGTTAATAAAGAATGAGATCAGTACATTCGTGAGAGAAGATCTTAGATAGGAAGATGAAGGTGTAAAAGTTTGGGTAGAACTAAGAAACAGTAAGGGTCAGCAAACATTGGTAGTTGTTGTTAATAGGCCACTCAACTGTAGTGGTAATGTAGGGTATGGTATAAATCAGGAAATTAGAGGTTCAGGTAACAAAGGTAATACAGTAATAGTGGGGGACTTCACTCTACATATAGATAGGGTAAGCCTAATTAGCACGAATGCTGCAGAGGACAAATTCCTGGAATGTATTAAAGATGGTTTTCTAGAACACTAAGTTAAGAAACCAGCTAGAGAACGGGCTATTTTAGATCTAGTATTGTGCAACGAGAAAAGGCTAATTAATAATCTTGCCATAAAGGAGCCTTCAAGGAAGACTGACCATAATATGACAGAATTTTATATTAAGTTTGAAAGTGATGTTGTTCAATCTAAAACTAGGGTCTTAAATATGAACAAAGGAAACTAAGATGATATCAGGGGCAAATTGACTGTGGCAAATTAGGAAACTACATTAAAAGATACGATGGTAGACAGGCAATGGCTAGGAAATAATACATGGTTCACAACAAATTTACATTCCTTTGAGGCACAAAAACTCAGCAGGAAAGATGATCCAACCATGGCTAACAAGGGAAGTTAAAGATTGTTTTAGATCAAAGGAGGAGGCAAATAAAGTTGTCAACAAAGTATTAAGCCTGAGGTTTGGGAGCATTTTAGAATTCAGCAAATAAGGGTCAAGAAACTGATAAAGAAATAGAAAATAGAATATAAGCATAAACTAGTGAGGAACATGAAAACAGACGGTAAAAGCTTCTATAGGTATAAAAACAGGAAAAGATTAGCAAAGGCAAATGTGGGCCCACTTCAGGCAGAGACAGGAGAATTTACAATGGTGAATAAGGAAATGGCAGAGAAATTAAACAAATACTTTGTGTCTGTCTTCACGGAGGAAGATATGAAAAACCTCCCAGGAATATTAGAGAACCAAGGGATTTGTGAGAATGAGGAACTGAAAGAAATTAGTATTAGCAAAAAAGTAGTACTGAAGAAATTAATGGGACTGAAGTTGATAAATCCCCTGGACCTAATGATCTACATCCCAGAGTGTTGAAAGAAGTGGCTGTAGAGATAGTGGATGCATTGGTGGTCATCTTCCAAAATTCCATAAATTCTGAAACAGTTCCTGCAGATTGGAAGGTAGCAAATGTAACCCCGCTGTTTAAGGAAGAAGGGAGAAAGAAAATGGAGAACTACAGACCTGTTACAGACATCAGTAGTAGGGAAATGCTAGAATCTATTATAAAGGATGTGATAACTGGAAGCTTAGAAAATAATGGTAGGATTGGGCAGAGTCAACATGGGTTTAAGAGAGGGAAATCATGTTTGACAAATCTGTTAAGAGTTTTTTGAGGATGTAACTAGCAGAATAGATAAGGGAGAACTGGTGTATTTGGATTTTCAGAAGATTTTCCATGATGTCCCACACAGGAGGTTAGTAAGCAAAATTAGAGCACATGGAATTGGGGGTAATATGCTGGCATGTATTGAGAATTGGTTAACGGACAGAAAACAGAGAGTAGAAGTAAACGGGTCATTCTCAGGTTGGCAGGCCTTGACTAGAGGGGTGCCACAAGAATCTATATCTAAATCAATGATTTGGATCATTTGGATGTGGGGATCAAATGTACTATTTCTAAGTTTGCTGATGACACCAAATGAGGTAGTGATGAGTTGAGGAGGAGGAGGTACGAAGGCGCTTCAAAGTGATTTAGACAGGCTAAGTGAGTGGGCAAGAACATGGCAGATGAAATATAATGTGGAAAAATGTGTCCTTGTTCATAAGTCACTAAAAGCTAGCGTGCAGGTGCAGCAAGCAATTAGGGAGGCAAATATGTTGACCTTTATTACAAGAGGATTCAAGTACAGGACTAAACAAGTCTTGCTGCAATTGTATAGAGCCTTAATGAGACTGCATCTAGAGTACTGTGTACATTTTTGGTCTCCTTACCCAAGGAAGGATATACTTGCCATTGAAAGTGTAACAATGGTTCACCAAACTTATCTCGGGAGTAGCAGGATTATCCTATGAGGAGAGATTGAGGAAACTGGGCTTGTATTCTCTAGTGTTTGAAGAATTAGAGGTGATCTCATTGAAGCATACACAATTCTTCCAGGGCTCAACAGGGTAGGTGTAGGAAAGATGTTTACCCTGGATGAGGATCTAGAACACACTCTTAGGGGACACACTCTCAGAATAAGAGGTAGGCCATTTAAGATTGAGATAAGGAGAAATTTCTTCCCTCAGAGGGTGGTGAATCTTTAGAATTCTCTACCCCAGTGGACAATCATTCACTGAGTATTTTCAAGGCAGAGATTGATAGATTTCTAGATATTAAAGATATCAAGGCATATGGGGATAATGTAGGGAAATTTTCTTATTGTCCTACGGTAGTGAATTGTACTTGAGGGAAATATATCTAGCTTGGAGGCAAGACGGGGAGGTGGGTGGTCAGCAGTTTAGTGGGAATGGGGTCAAGGAGCCAGGAGGTTTGTTTCATGGGTGACAGGGGCTTGAAGGGTGCATGAGAGGAGATAGAAGAGAAATTACAGAATAATACAGTTTTAGGCCTGGGGCAGCTTTGTAGGGTGGTTTGATTTGGTGGGCAAAAAGAAAAGGGGCTAAGCAACAGAGTGGGCGGTCTCAATCTTAGTGATAAAAAAAGTCCACGGGCTTCTCACATTTGCTGTTGGATGAAGACAGGCTCCAGCTTGACTGTGAAGTTTTGCAATCGAACAGTTTGCCAAGAATCACCACCTCTGCTCAACTTGGGAAAGGCACTTGTGAAATTTTGTCAACAGGCAGAGAATGAGAATACTTGGTGGAAAATATTAAATTTTTTTAAAAATAGTTAATCAACTATTTAATTAATTCATGATTGGCCTGCTTTTAAGAAACTTGCTTCCTTAATTAACATAAGAAGTCATTGGTTGCAAAATGAATCTGGCAGCCACTCCTGTCCATAGAACATAAGATGCTAGCGAAGTTTATCACTTTGAGATTGTTTATTCACAACTGTAAACAACCCAACACCTTTAATGATTACAGGCAGATGGTATAGGGTCACAACATAACCCAGAACTGTCAATGCCAGACAGAAGATACAGGAACACAACACAAGCCGATGCCATCAGTTATTACAGAAAGGTGGTACAGGGACACCACACAACCCAACACTGCACTGTCGGTCATCACCAGGCAAGCAAAGTATAGGCCAGTTACTCCTGCACGTGCACACATGCCATTACAAACCCTCTCTTTCTGCTGGAACAATAGATAGAGACATTACATATGCTGGTGTAGGTCTGTAGATGGAACTTGCACAAACCAGCCATTCAGAATTCACAATGCATCCGTGAATAAGGGACTAATGCAGATCAACATCCTCTGGGTAGTAAGGTTATATTTTTAGATTCACTTATCCACTTATTGAAATAAGCGAGTAATTTTCTTTCACCAATTCGACTGATCTTTAAAGCTTACTGCTTCACTTTTAGAAATGGTGCAAAGGTTTTACTTTAGGTGAATAGGGCCACTATTTCTCTCCTGAAAAGATTCACCCTTTCATTTACACTGGTCCAAAACACAAGCATTCATTGTAGAGCGTTTGACAGAGGCTTCCTTTAGGCTTGATATGTCTGAATTGGTCAAGCTTTGTAGCCATTTAGCTCTCTGGAAGAAATAATAAGCTCTCTAGTTCACAGTGCCCCCGGCTAAGAAACTTGACACTTTAAGGTCAAAGAAACTGACCTCCACAAAACATGGTACACAATCAGGAGCAGTCCCTGTCTGCTACTACTTACATGGACTAGCTGTTCTTGCGTGTCAAATTCTCTCGCGCATCCTTCCCAGTGGCAGTTCGTCTCATAAACCACTTCCGGCTCTTGCTTGCTTTCATCTTTGTCCACCTCCTCTTTGACCAGCGTTATTCCTTCCGGCTGTTCCTGTGACAGAGAAATTTGTGAGTTGCACAGTTGAAAACCTCTGCTGCTCAAATGGGCACAGAAATGTTAACTCTTGCATATTGTTCACACAGAAACTTTGTGATTTGCACTGTACCTGGATGGCTTTCACAGAAATTCTCAAAACAGTATTAAGGATTGATGACTGTGACAAGATGTGTCTCAGAAGTTGCACTCTTACCCAATGAGTCAGAAGGTTGTAGAGTCATAGTGTCATTATGGCATGGAAGGAGGCCATTCAGCACATTGAGTCCATGCTGGTTCTCTGTAGGTTGTGGGACCAAGCTACACTCCAAAGATTCAAACTCATAATTCAGGCTAACAATTCAGTGTATTACTGAGGGAACACAGCATGAGCAGGCATGCCATTTTTCAAATGAGATATTAAACCAAAGCCCCATCAGGCCTTTCAAGTGGAGATAAGAGATCCCAACGCACTATTCTAAGAAGAGCAGGGGAGCTCTCCCTGGTACCCTGGTCAATATTTATCCCTGAATCAGTGCTCATTAAAAAACAGATGATCTGATCATTATCTCATCACTGTTTGCAATCTGACTGATGCATTTCCTACTTACAACAGTGACTATATTTCAAAATATCTTCATTACCTGTCAAGCATTTTGGGTCGTACTGTGCTTATAAAACTGCTATATAAATGCAAGTTTTTTCTTTCAAGGAGAAACCAATCCCACTTTTGGTTGATCCAGAATATTGAAATACACACAGATATGACTTCCTTCTTCTTATTTATCTCTGAATATGAAAATATGACACAAAATGGAGTAGAGTTTACATCTTCCGTCTGGGTCTAGGTGCGGCCTTGCGGTTCAACTGTTGCGTTAAAGAAACCTTATAATTTTAGCTGATTTCAAAGGCAATGAAAATCATGCAGTTTCTGTGACAGGTAGCCAATCCACAGCATCAGGATCACACCAAGGCAACTGAATATCTACCCTGTGTCTCAATGAATACCTGTCAAGTGCTACCAATTTTGTCCAGTGCTCCACATTTCTAGTGCAAATTTCACTCTATTGTCCCAATACGTTGCATGCTCCCCCATTGCCTCAGGCAGCTTTTTTTATTTTAATGGTGCATATTGCAAAAAGATGTTCTGCCTACCACACAAATGAGCAATGTGGTATACAAATTTCAGTGCCGGTGGTTGGCTGTACATCCCAACAACTGGCGAATGGTATCAAACAGCTCATCCCTTCAGTTGTTCGCAGTAGGCAGGGTACTGACTGTACTCAACCAACCCATGCTTGCAAAACTCAGAATATAATGTCTAATCTTAGATGTGATTCCGCAATTGGACTGCACTTGAACAACCCCGAGTGTTCTAAGAATTACACTAACAACCAATTTAAGATTATCAGTCAGGCTCACAATGTGCCTCACTTATGCTTGCTAGGAGCTACATGTATTAATTTGACTTCTGCAAGCAGAAAGAACACATATTGCACCTTTTTTGAATTAAACAAAAGCATGGGGGACAATAGTTCCCTCGTGCATTCTCCATGGAAACGCCTCAACCAGAGCCGACTTGCCAACCAATCAGCATCCTTTTCTCATGCAGCATAAACTATTGCTCCCTTTGAATTTGGGCAGTCTTGCACCTGTTCTGCTGAGTGTAAGGTGAAAAGCTTTGACAACATCTCTTTTTTCAGCAAAACTCAAGCTGCATATTGTGCTCATGCTCAGGTCTTGAAGAGGCCAGGAGGTTTGCCTTAAGAAAAGTTTCAGTTTCTTTGCATTAGGTTTTAAGATGAGCAATGCAAAATATTGCAAGGTTAAAACTTCTTTGCATTCCTCAGCCATGAAAGCCAATGGACAATAAAAAATCAAAACCAAACAAACTGTTGAATTAAACAGATACCATATCTACCGTGACAAGTCAGCTGACCTGTCAAACTTGATTAACTTAAGTACTTGCTGATACACAAATATATGGAACACCTTTTTTTAAAAATAAAACAGGAACATCGCAGGAGATAGTTTACAGACTCAGCCAGAATTTCTAAACATAAGGAAATTGCTCTAAAAATAAGAATGTGCCCATCTATTTGGGAAGATATTGATATGATACATTCCCAACAAAGTTCCCAACTTACTATTGAAGAAAAATAAATTCCAAAGGTTTCTCAATTGGCAAATGTATAAATGATGGATATAAATGATGGATATAAAAAGCAACTTTTATTTTTAAATTTCTAGGTAGCACCAATTTTATATCATAGCTCAATCAGAATTGTAGTTGAAGGATGCTGTTTACTGCAGATACAAGTCTCAGGACAGAATCTGTAGAGCATGATGTACAACCTGCAGATCCAAGTCATGCTACCAGCTGTGCCATACATGGGGCCCTGTTACTCAGTTGGTTCAGTTTAATCTTATAAGAAAATAAATGGGAGCATCAGCTCTCTCACTGCATTAAACATATTTCACATTAGGATTAAGAAATTCACAGCAGGTGCAATGTGCCCATAGGGCACTTCAAAACATGGGCTTGAAGACATAATACACCAGGGGCAGAATTTTTCTCTCGTCAGACAGGCGCACGCCCGACCCGAACAAGCGTAAATTGACGTGTGATGTCATCGGGCAAGCGTCCTGACGTCATTGTGCACTCATGTGATATTTCGGTCGGTGGGCACGCACAGGAGTCGGCAACTAAGCAGCCTATTAAGGTCCTTAACCAAATAATTGACTAGAATTTTTCGCTGCCCGTCCAACCATTCGGCAGCCTCTGCATTTTTGGTGAAGCCTCATCCACGGTCAGGGACATGTTTTCATTATTTTTAATATCTTTGTTTTTATTTTTAAAATCTTCAGCTCCCTGAGACAGCTCTGCGCCCCAGGGAGCTCTTACTGCGCACACCCGCGCGCACGCACGGACTTCCGCGCTTGCTTTCCTCCCACCCCCACCCCGGCAGCGCTGAGCACTGCAGCGTGCGATTCATGCCGGCTGGCTGTTAATTGGCCAGCCAGCGTGAAATTGCGGCTGGGGCCCGATCGCAGGCGGCAGTCGGCTTCCCGACTGCTCTTGGGTCCACCCACCCGCCGAGCCCACCCGACGACCGGAAAATCCTGGCCCATGCGTGTAGCCCAAGAGAAGGGGTACCAAGAGGGAAGAGTGAGGGAAAAACTTGCCAGAATGGGCATGTAACTGGCTTCCTGCTCTTGGGAGTTAGATCGCTGACCTGACTCTCAAAATGCACTGGAAGGTTTCCAATGGCACTCGTCAGGGAATTCAAAGCAATAATATTACTGCACTGGAAGACAAGCTGGAAAGAGCGACTGCAAATCCACATCGGATTTAAGACAGAGGTTTACACAGATGGAATGTGGTATCACCACCACAACACATTCCCATGCACCACCCAAGGTACTTCTTGAATTAAAACACCACATTTAATCACCTTCAGAGTAAAAGGAAAGCAAACAATATGAAGGACAAAACGGTTTCTGTAATTGGTCCCTCAGCACTCTAGTGAAAATGGTGTAGATTACAGAATGTGCCTGCTGTGTAGGGAAGAGTGAGGGCTGATTAATAGAACCCACTGCCATACCTGCTCACTCCCACCACCTGGGCTCGGCAGTTCTTCATCAGGTTTAATCCTTGAGCGTTTATTTTGCATAGGGTCGCCTGTGCTGGTCACTGCAGACTCACTTGTAGGCTTACTCTAAAAGATGAGAAAAGACTTATTTTAAAGCATGATTGAATGAAACACAACAAGGTTATAATGTCTGTAATATATCATTGACGCCAGTTATACTGATTAAAATGATAACAGAATCTGGTCCTGGAGTCATTGTATTATATGGTCAGAATAGCATAGCAATAGCCTAGCGATTGAAACAATTTCTTTACAAATCTATAACTATCCTTTTAATTATGAGTTTTACTTTTTCCTCTTGTGATCTCTTACCTGTGCGGATTCAGATGGACAAGAGGTGATCTGTGCAGAGGTCAATACAGTCGACAGGCCAGACATATGGCGCTGAGGAGCAAACGTTGGAGCAGGATGGATAAGAGGAGGACTGTGGCCGAAAGCGGAGCCCAGAGTTTGCTGGCGGCTCATTATCTGGTGGTGCATTTGTTGGATGGCGACTGGTGTGGCAGGGTAAGGAAAGCTGAGAGCAGGACTAGGTAGAAACAAGACACAGAACAGAATCACAGGTACGTATGTAAGATGAATAAAGAAACATTTTTCTTTCTGCACTGTATGTTAAAATGTGCCTGATATTCTCAACATACTTTTAGAAGAATTAATGCTGCTCTTTACTATCTGGGAATGATTTAAATACCTTACTGTTGATAAGTCTGTTTTTTTGCACTAGAAAGTGTCCAATAATTTGAATTGAGTGACCCAAATAACCTAACAAAGTGGGAATTCAGTGTTAAAAATGAATCAGAAAAATGAATGAATTGAGCAATATGGAATTAAGTGGAGACAGCTATAAACTTTTACAAATTGAAAGTTAGCTGTACCAATAAAAACACTAAACATTCCAGATGTAACAAAGGTCATGTAGAATATTGCCAACTGCAGACAAGAACTGTTAAAACACCCATTTGCTGTTTTTACCTCTCCATTATTGTCCTACTTCAGAAACTTCAGCATAAAATCTAGGCTGACACTTCAGTGTAATACTGAGGGTGTGCTGCGCTGTTGAAAGTGCCATCTTTTGGACGTGTCATTAAACTAAGGCCTGCTCTGCTCTCTCAGGTGAATGCAACAGATCCCATGGTGCTTTTCAAAGAAAAGCAGAGGACTTATCCCCAGCCCATATTTATCCTTCAACAAAAAGGCACAATATAAATGCAAGCCCTCTTTACATATAACTTCTTGAAGTGTTTATTGTTTCCTCCATTAATTGCTGCAAGCAGCCATATCTTCTCCTTCAGATTAGATATCTCATACACACACAAACTTCCAAACTAGTTGCATAAGAGGAGAACAATGATGTTCATTGGGCATAAGTATGGTTAACATAAATAAGTTCAACAAGTACCAATTTTCCCCAACGCCACCTCCCCCTGCAGCCCCCCACCCTACCAAACAATCAATTTTCTCACCACGTCCTCTGCTGAACATAATCAATCATTGGTGGAGTATTTTGCTCAATTGACCATTGTCCCTGTGTGAATTGTGGGGAGAGGGGGGGGGTGTATGAGGAGGGACCAACACAATCAAATTGGATCTTGTCTCTTCCTGACACAGATACACTCATACTTCCAGCAACTATCGTTGGACTTGACAGTGGGGCCCCTTCCCCTTGGTAATGAGAGGCATGCAGGATGTCTATGGCACCTCAACTGTTATTCCCGTTGATATCAGCGAACACATCTTAGAATGCCAATCAAATGTTATGACCCCACTGATTTGTACAGCCTAGCATCTCACTGGACAGACTCACTGAGCCACTGGAGCAACTAGCATAACTTGCAAATATAATCTAGAGCCACGCCATCTGAATGGGCTTTGACTCCAAGCAAACACTCTTCCTGGCTACTTTTGCGGTGGGTCAGGGGCAGGGAATGCCTGGCCCAGACTGCCTATGCAAGACAAATACAGTAGCAAGTGAACCAATATGGATGTGATTTACGGAGAATCACAACTCTGCAGCTTCTGTTGAAAATAAGCCACCAAATGCTGGTAGGCAGTGGTGACTAGATGTAGGTTGATTTATTTTTTAATTGGATTGTACAAATTCTTGGTGGGAAGATATATGGGAATGTTTGAACACATCTGATCCCCTCCTCAATGCTGAGTATTGAAAGTCTTCCTATACTTAGCGTTGAGTGAGAGAAACAATCATATGCCCATACTTCTTGCAGGCTGGAAAACTACACTCTGTTTTGGATTGTTGTGTTTCCTCCACACTTATTGCAATCAAGATTCTTTCTTTTCCATGTGCAGAGAATAACAGCCAGTGCAGGTTTCAGATAGGCTCAGAATATAGGAAGGAACACAAAGAGAGAGGAAAAGAAAAAAATAAAAACAGAGTCAAATAGATAGGAAGATTGATTAAAATGTCTATTATACATATATGAAAATAATTAAAATACAGAATAATAATTAGGATAGAGAAAGTGATAATGACTGGGGAGCTTTGGTTACTGGAAAGTTTCAAGTTCACATCTCAGTTCCACTCTCTGCACTGTGTCTCACGTGAAACACAGCACTCCCAACTGTGCAGTACTCCCTTAAGGTAAAACCTAGATGGAGCAGGTAATTCATACACAGCATCAGATCAGATGCGTGATGGCACTACAGATAGTCTTCAAACAACAGCAAAAAACACCTTCTATCATAATTTGAATAATACCAGTGACATAACGCTAAAGGGAAGGTGCTAAGACAGAGAAGCATCTGCATTAGTTAGGACCTGGAGTTGCAGGACTCCTGCATCAATATTGAAGCTTAAACATTGGTAGGCACAGAGACAAATGTGTGTGCCGAATTTTATTCAGAAAAATTGCCTGATAAGGAGCTATTCTAGACTACCAGATAAGGAGGATGAGTCTGAACACTAAGTTCAAGTCAACTGAAGGAGTCTCAATGGTTGGCTCAACTAAAAAGTTCTGTATAGCTTTCTGGAGTCAATGCAAGTTCTCTTTCATATTTTTATTAATGTTTATCAAAGGCAATACATGCCCAGTAGTTGATGCCAAGTTAAACTTTAATGTTGAATTTTGTAAATAAATGGTCCTGATATTTTGTAAATGAATGGTCCTGATATTTAGAGGGAGGCAGGGAGCAGTTTAGTGCTTTGAAAACATGGAAGAACAAGTTTCCCTCAGATCCTCCAGAATTTGGCAGTAGGGCCTGATTACCATTTTTTTTGGAGGGGGTTTTGGGAACAAGAGGGGGGGGAACATTGATTGGCAGGGTATGCCAGAGAGATTAGCAAAGAGGGGACATTGATGGGGAGGGACCGTAGAGAAATCATGGAGGGCCAAATGTAGGAAATTAGAGGCCAGGGAGGACATCAGGAGAGGGATTGAATCACACATCAATTGGCGGGGGTCAGCCAAAAAGATCAGCAAAGAGGGGACATCGATGGGGAAGGACCAGAGAGATCGGGGAGAAGATCATGGAGGGTCAAGTGGAGGAAAGTGCAGGCTGGGGAGGATACCAGGAGAGGGATTGAATCATGGGCTGTGGGGGGGAGGGATGTGGTGTGGAGGTGGTGGTTTGTGGTGCCCTATTGCTGGGGAGGTTAACAAGATAGTTTAGTGAGCTGGGCAGAGGCACTCCTGTCCCTTCTGGTCCATAAGTGGTGCTGGAAAGGCATTGACCTATTCCATCCAGCAGTCATCGCCTCTCTTTAATTTGCCAGGTTTCTCAGGACCCAGGACTTCGGCTGCTCAGTTTTAAAGCTGGAACAGAGATAAAATCTTTGGTATACAGTTTCATTTAAATATTTAAACGAGGAACCTGCTTCCAGAGATTAGGTTGGCACCCGTCCCTAGTACCACCTCTGTTAAAATTGGAAATTAGCGGGTGCGAGGCGGGTTGAAATCCGGTTTATAGTTTATTAAACCTTAATTTTCCACTTGACAAAATCTCACCCATTATTGGAGATTAAAATTGCCCCCAATGAACATAAAAGAAAGGTTGGTCTTATTGGGGATGTATCCCAAAGTTGTCCAAATTAAATCTCTTAAGTCTCTTTATTAAAGTGAACATAAATAGAACATTTATGTGAAAGACACTGAATGGCCAAGAAACACACAATACTCATGAGTCTTGTGGTGAAAGCTCGGAATGGCTTTGATTGCAGCAATGGAACGCCATCACTCTCTTAAAGGAGTTGCAGCAAAGAGGATACAACAGAACTGTGAAAAGAAAAAGATTGAACTGAAGATTTCTGAGGCTTAAATGCTATCCAATTGCACTAGAGATTGGGAACTGAGGGATTCTTGGAATATCCCATTCTGATCAACTGTAATAAGGCAGTATAACCACATGAGCATAGTTTAATGTGACTACTACACTGGGAGTCATATAATGAACCACATGAAACATTTTGAACCAGTCAGCCATCCAGGCTTAAGCCGTGAGTGAGGAAGTGTGTGTGCACGTACTTGTGTGTTGGTGTGCATGCACGTACGTGCGTGGGTGAGAGAAATCAAATCTTAACTAAAACTCGAAACTTCATTATAAGGTCATGGAAACTGCCCATCA
This sequence comes from Cetorhinus maximus, assembly GCF_964194155.1. Taxonomy (NCBI): domain Eukaryota; kingdom Metazoa; phylum Chordata; class Chondrichthyes; order Lamniformes; family Cetorhinidae; genus Cetorhinus; species Cetorhinus maximus. The sequence goes on along the minus strand of NC_135882.1, from coordinate 45,948,344 downwards.
AAAAAGCTACACAATTAAGCCTTCTTCCCATTAAAAAATATTGCCAAGGTTACACAGCATTTACTAGGCTAATTAGGATATTTGTCAAATTCCCACTCTGCAAAAGCTTAGCAACTGCAGGGCAAAATGCATTTGATTTAATGTCAGTGAAGTACACTACTTTTGTACATATATTCATATTTCATTTTCCATTTAATGCAGTACATTTCAATCCTGGCATGAGCTAAGTCTTTCCATATGTCTCAAGATCTTATTACAAACAGAGAAAAAAAATCAATCATTTAAATCTGTTGTAAGCTTCATGGTTGTCATATCACTCATTCACTTGTAAAGACAGAAAGCTCAGACCATACTGAGTGTCACCTACAGAATTTCCATCAGACTTGTTTAGTTAAAGGAATTGATGGATTAACCTCTCCACTATGAAACTGCCTAAATTGGTGATCAATGAGTTTCAATGATAGACTATTCCATTGGGAAGGCTCTTCTCCCTCCTTGAATTAAATGTCATTAAATGTCTATTAGAGCACATTACACTTGCTAATACCTGTCATCACTTCATTACTCGACTGTACTCTCAGACCATTGTTAGTACACAGGAAATCATATTAAGACTATTCTGCAGTCAACATGATGCTTATATTAGTTGTCAAAATCAGTTAGGAATATACAAACATAGCAACTCTATTCCTCTCTGTTATGTATTCAGTTACTGGACTCCGTTCGGTCCAATAGTCATTATTCAAATAAAATATTACTAAATAATTACAGACTTGTGCACCAGCTTAAACCGTTTCATTAAAAAATTTAATAATCTAGGCTTTAACTTTAAACATTTTTTAAAAGAAAATGACACTATTAAAAAGTATGAATATTAGAACTTTTGTGGCTGACTTATTTCTCTTCAGTTTCTTGAGCTGAAGTTTGAGAGCTTTTTATTTTATTTCTGATATACAATGATCAGTACTTTTCCCTTTAGTTATGTCAAACACTTAACCACGAAATACGCTATTGACAACACTGATTGAAACAACTCCATATTTTCAACATGTTTTAAATGATCAGGCATAAATGGGGGAATCATGGCCGCTGGCTGGAGAGCTGGCGAGAGACCCGCGTAGCCTCGTTTGGAGAAGGCCTGACGAATTACTAGCCAATCAAGAAATTAACAGGCCATCAGCGCGCCTTCCATGGGATCAGGACCCCGGGAGCAGAGACTTGCCAGCAAATCAGAGGCTGGCAGACCTTTTGCTCAGCAGCGCCACTGGGGAGGTGATGGTTGCTGCTGGGAATACACCCACAAATCACCCAGGATCGTGGAGCGAACCAGACCAGAGGTAAGTAATGGCGGGAGGGGTTTCACGGGTGCTGTCTTTAGGATGATACATTAAATTGATGGCTCATTTGCCTTCTCAAGTGGACATAAAAGCTCTTTTGGCACTATTTGAAGAATAGCAGTGTAATTCTCCTGGTCTGCTGGCCAATATTTATCCCTCAGCAAAAATCACTAAACACAGATTAATGATGATCCATTATTGTTTGTGGGATAAATTGACTGCTATATTTACCTTCATTGCAACAGTGAAGACACTTCAAAAGTATTTCTTTGGCTGTAATGCACTATGGGAGATGGATGTGAAAGTGGGTATATAAATTCCAGTGGAAACAATTTCTTATCAAAACCTCTCAAAATTTTAAACACTAAGGACGGAATTTAATGCTTGAGGTGGAGGGTCCATCCACTGGCTGCAGAGCCAGTGGCAACACTGCTGCATCCATTCTGCACCCTTCCCAACCCAATTCAGCCAGCACTCACACTCACTCTCATCCTATTGTCCTCTCAATAGGACATGCCTCACAGTCATCCTGCACAAATGTTGTCCTTTTCTGCCACGCACAAAATCCATTGGTAAACTTCTTAACTCTCTGCTTTCTCTCCTTGCAGGGGAAGAGAGTACACATCCTTGAAGGGGGTTAGAAAATCAGGAGTTAGCCTCCTATGACAGACATCTTGACAGTCATCTTGATAGCCACTGGCAATGCATGCATGCCCGCCTGGACCACTGATCCAGGAGGCTGCAGATGTCACCAATCACCTGCCATGAAAACCGGAGCCTCCTCAGGCACTGGTACTCAGGCGTTTTGAGAAAGATGATCCTCTGCCTGTATAGGCAGTGTCACGAGGAGCGTTGGCCTCTGCTGTACTGCAGTCTGCTCAGGCTGCAGGATTGGCGCTGGTGCCTGGAGTGAAGGTAAGTGTGGGCTCCTCAGGGCTGGTCAGGGAGACCATGGCGAAGGGAGGTGGTGTGGGTGTGTGGGGTGCGGGGGTTTCATATTTAGTGTAGACAGGAGTTTCACCTATGGGTGTTAGAGGATCTCGATACCTTGGAGATGATATCGGTGTCTATCCCCTCTGCCCTGTGGAACGGCACGTGGCTGAGGAGAAAACAGCTGGTGCTCCTGCTGTTGCTGCTTCCCTTGCTCTTCGTCAGAGGTGCAAGGTAAAGCTGCATAAGCCACTCCCAAGGAGCAGTGAAGGCTGGCAAGAGGGAAATAAAGCTGAAGTGGGTGAAATGACTTTCAAGAAGTTGACAATCACCTATCAAACACTGCTTACACCCTATGAGAAGGAGTGCTGTGAGCAGCAGCCTCTCACCTGGTCATGACTGTTCTGCAGTTTCACTGGCCAAAGGCTTCCCAGCCTGTCAGCTTCACTCAAGTACCACGCCCCATTGTGCACTCATCTTGGTTGACCCTGGCGAGTCCCACATAGCCCTGCCTATTAAATGGAGAATCTTTGATTAAAACAGTGTTTAACTGTTTATTGTAATATTTAAATGCCTCACCCGGCAACTGCATGGGGCTTTCCTGCCCACCTTCAAACCAGCCTCGGTAAAAGCCAGAAGAGGGCAGGGTGATGTTGGGATCCTGACCTGACACAATTTTCAAGGGATTTAACCTCCACATGCACCCAAGCCTGCCTCCCTTTGCCTGGAAATCTATATCTTTCGGGTCTGAACAACTCAGCTACTCACTATACTTATCTAGTTCGGCCAGCATTAGATTTTCTGCCTTGCTCAAGGAGGAATTTAGATTTAACAAGCAGATTTTGTTTTCCACGTTGGGTAACATTACAACTAGGTGCAGCAAGTGATAACTATAAGGACAAAAGTGTCTTGAAAATGACCCTGGTGATCACTGGGAGCACAGAAAGGATCTAAAAATTATAGAGTAGAGTCAATGAGCAACTCAAACTATTAAAAGGATGTTCACAGTGGGCTACAAGTCACCCCAACCTCCACATGTGCCTTAGCCATCTGACCCTTGAAGGTCAGACCATACTGTTCTAACTGAGTTTACAATTCTTATTTACTGGTTGATTTTGATTGAACTTTGCTGGCCTGAAGACTTGCAAAGGTCCGCTTTGAACACTGCTGCCTCATTAATGGCTAACTCCAAAATTGGAAACTAAGACCGGTTGGTACTTATACCAGGTAGCCCATAAGCAAAACCCCCATATCAATACATTCTCCAGAAATCCTGGATGACACCAAATCATCTAGAGAGATGGTCTGCCAGGAGGGTTAGACCACATTATGGGACTATTTTACATTCATACAGGTGCAGCCTAACACAGACAAATCTGAAGCCCACCATACTGCACTGCCATGACCACTACTTTCCTGCATTCCAGACAAGCATTCTGACATTTTAAAGACAGTGAAGGAGCCAAGAGAAATGGAGGTGAGGTAGACCTGGGTTTTGTCAGCGTACAAGTGGAAAATGACCCTATGTTTTTGCATGATGTCGCTGAGAGGCAGCATGTAGATGGGAAGGGGGCCAAAGACAGATCCTTGAGGAACACCAGAGGTAACAATGCGGGAAAAGAAGAGACGTCATTGCAGGTGATTCTCAGGTTATGACTGGATAGTTAAGAATGGAACCAGATAAATGTAATCCCATCCAGCTGGGCCGACTGTTGAGAGGCAATGGAGCAGTGATCAACTGTGTCAAAGGCTGCAGACAGCTCGAGACGGAAGCTTATCTTTGTCACAGTCAACTAGATGTCATTTGTGATTTCCAGAGCCACTTCGATGCTATGGCAGGGTTGTGAGCCTGATCGGAGGGATCCAAACATGAAGGACTGAGAAAGATGTGCACATATTTGGGAGGTAACACCATGTTCAAGCACTTTGGAAAGGAAAGGGAGGTTGGAGGTTGTCTGCAAGGACAGAGAGGCCAGGGGTTGTTTTTTTTTTGAGGAGAGGGTAATGATGGAAGATTTGAAGGAAAGGGGTACAGAGCTTGAGGACAGAAAATAATTAATATCAGCTAACAAGGAAGGGAAGTTGGGTGGTCAGCAGCTTAGTAGGAATAGGGTCTGGAGAGCAATAGGTGGGTCTCATCAAAAAGATAAGCTTGGAGAAGGCATGAGGAAAAAAGGAGAGAAAGTAGAGAAAAGTACAAGTTCAGGGCTAGGGCAGGAGAGATCGAAGAGGAAATAAGGCCCAATGGGCTAGGGGAAGGGAGGAAGTCATTGAGGAAGCTGAACAGATGGTCTCGATCTTTGTAATAAAAAAAGTCTACAAGCACTTTGTTCTTAATTTTGAAGGTAAGGATGGAAAAAAAAGGAGACAAGGGAGAGTGATTTAAGAAGATGGTTGGTGGTGGGGAAGAGAAACCAGGAGTTATCTTTGCCTTCCTGGTGATATTTGAAAAGTGGTTAGTTTCAGTGATGGAGAGCAGGACCAGATAATGCTTTGTGTGTTCCAGCCAGACCTGGAAATAGATGGTTTATTCAGTTGTCTGCCAGAGACATTCAAATCTGTGTCCCTTAAACTTAAGGTAGCAAAGATGGGGTGTATACCAGGGCGAATGACTTCGGTGAGAGAATGCAATCATTTTAATGGGGACAAGGACAGCAAAGATGGCGGAGAGGATGTGATTTAGCAAATCTGTAGCTGCAGGAATGTCATCCTAGATTGTAGGACTTTCAAACCAAGTTGAAGAGATTTTGTTTTGTGAAGTGAATATCATGACTGTACATTTATAAGGAAGCAACAGGTGCTGTGGAATCAGAAACAAACTGGGAAGAGGGGTCAGTGCTCAGCAAATGTTTTCTAGAAAAATTAAGACAGCAAATGTGAACATAAAGTGGGTGGGCAGGGCACTATGGTGCGATATACTAATCTGAAGAAAGGGGCATTACTAATGTCAGTGATGCAGCAATTGCACTTTACAGTCTCTGGGTTACCTGTGCAGTGGGTCATCCCAGCCTTGGTGGGGGAGGGGGGGTGGTGGGTGAGAAGAATGCCACAAAAGGAGATTCATGACCAAAAAAGGGGGTAGGGTCCAGGCCAACAATAAAACAGAAACAAAAATCTAATTCTCACAAAAGAATGTATAAAAACATTCTCCTCAAAAACCCATGTTGCATTGTGATTGTATGAGCATGTGTGCAATCATGAATTATTACAATGCTCTAAGGTTGTGGCAGACAGTGTGTATGATTGATAGGGTATTAATCAGAAGATGCATATCAGACTCAAAATGTGTTCTTGGGCATACTTCTAATAGTAAATTTCATGTTCACTGAGCTCTCTGGCAGTTTGTCCAATTTATTTTTCCATGTGCTACTTATTCATCAAAGAACAAAGTGATTTAACTCTCTCCTCTTCAATTATCTAATAGACTAATAGAGACTTTGACCATGTGTCACAGCATCATATTTCAGATGATTGTTATCTAAGGGTTAATTTATTTATTTTATGTATGTTTCTGTAAAACAAAAAGCGCACCCTAATCTGCACCATCATATTGGTTTTTGTCCTTTCACACACAGATCAATCTGATCAACAAACAGTAGGATATGTAATGGTGTTAACTACCAGTTCTGCACACTGTTACAACTCTGCTGAACTGCATGCCTCATTGCAATCTATGGATTTTACCACAAAAGGTAGTTTGGCTACTGTTCACAGTGTAGAAAGCACCCATCAGCCAAGTAATTTACAACGGGCGAGAACAACACTGAAATGGAAGAAGCCTTATGAATTGCCTTCAAGCTTACAGTTATGCATTAATAATTAAATTAAACCAGTTTTGGTTATCAGCAATGGTGTTTCAGATTCTGGGCCTCACTTATATCCCACCCAAACAATATTCTTCTAGTCAATTAACAGATCAAAAATATTGAAATTAAACAATTGTGAATGACATCACATGGTAACAATGTCACCTTAGTCAGTTACATCTGACGAATGCTATCTATAAAACACCTGTACATAAATTATGTAGCGCTGTTTCTCAAATTAGGCTTTTCTAAAAAAAAAATGTCAAGCATAAAGCCACATTACTGAAAATGTCCTCTTAAACTGCAAAATATGCTGGTACTCACTGCCTTCTCTTTCCTATTGCAACTCAAATACTTGCTACCCCTTTGGGACTCTGGAAACTTGAGCTATTCCTGACTGTGCTGTGAGCCTGACAGAGGCACAACAGACGCCACATTCAACAACAGACTTCAACCTGCAGTCTTCATACAGGGAGCTTCACATCCTTCTGTAACACAATACATTCTTGCAATCAGAGTAATTCACAAACGGCAAAACAAGAAGAAAGGTCAGTGGCACACAATCTTTACATCTTTCTGACCGTCGGGAGGAAGGTAAAGCACTATCAAAGCAAAACCCATTGCAGCAGGTGATAGTTCTCCACTTAGTAAAGCCCCAGTGAATTGTTGTGGCGCTGTTTCTCTCTCTCTCTTTGGGTTAGTTCAGAAACCAAAACTTTGTTCCTCCAGCAAGATCTTAGCTGTGGAAGAAATGAGTAAGACACGCTGATTTACTGATGTCTAGAATGAGGCTACAGACATTTGTCGCATACGTAAGCTGAATGGCTGAAACAGAAAGTGTGTCTTTAGCAGGTACCTTTTACCTAGCCTGATCGCTGGGTCCTTCCAACTGTAGTTAGTTAAGGTCTATGACCAAGTCCTTTCAGACATTTTAATACAGAAATTGAGGACACCAGGAAAATGCAGAACCCAAAGTGCAAGTAACATTTTACAACTATTTTAAGGAACATACATTTTCTTCACAGAAACATGCAACTCACAACGTTGTTGCAAGAGAAATAATGAATGGCTCTTATCTCTCCCCACATGAAAGGAGGTGTTAGCACTGGTTCATAAAGATGGTGATGGCGTTTTGACAAATAAAAATTGTTCCACCAAAAAAATGGTGAAAGCCCACCCTTTCCTGTAGTGCCACTGTACTTTGAGAAACCTCAGATAAAATAGAACCAGGACCAAGTAGCATAGTATTTTCCAGATTTTCAAAATTTACATAAAGGAAAAAAGGGTTAAAAAAGGGAACGTAAATGGATAAACAAGAAGTGATAAACAGGTATCATATATAAAGCTGAAGTAACACATCTGATGAAGAGCGAATTCTTCTTACCTTATTGCACCAGCAGCTAAATGACCATAGGAGCCACTGGTGGAGGAGCTGCTGCGGGAGTTATTGAGTATGGTGACCAAGGAGTTGGGGGAAGTTCTTATCATAGTCTGAAGGTCAAAGTTGGGATCAGACAATGGGGATATAGACAATGAACGCTTCCGGCTTGGCCTGGTTGACAACCTTGGACTGGAGAATCGAGAGCCTGTTGCATTAAAGAAGAGAATTAGAGCAGAGTATCATGTCATATTTCATGTTCAAACTGCCTATTTATTCATCATGCCCAACTAATGTGTAGAAGGAGGCTCAAAAAAAATGACTTTCTCTGATAAGTAGCTTACTTTTCACCTGTGATCTACTGGCTGCAATTGAGGAAAATTAGGAAGAAGAATTTATCTTCCACTGCCTTACCTCAGGGGAGCTCTGTTTATTAATGTGCAAGCAAAATGATAAATTGCTAAACAAAAAGAAAAGGCTTCTATGTATTGCCCCACTCATTTCTAGTGATTTATGAATCTGACGGCTGCTTAGACATTCACATCATTAATTCACCACAAGCAGCAAGACAGTGGTTCAGACCTGCACCAGGAATAAGGAAACCTTCAGAACAAAAGCTGACTGAATAGAAAATAAAAGTTGAGAAATTTCAAGTTGGAATTAAGTTGTACATTGTGTAGCTACCATTGGCTTGTAACCGAGATGGAAGTTATGTTGAGAAACTTATCTCTGAGGCAGTGGCAATTATTTTTATAATTGTTAGAACAGTCCATGTGACCAGGGTAATAGCTTAACTGGGGCACATTTACTGCTTCCAACAGTCACTTAAGAGCTAACATTCCCTGTATGTTAGGCAAGCGCAAATTTGTACACAAAATTGCAGGCAAACATATATGGATGGAAATCTTTTTTTATGTACAAATTCAGATGTAAGTGAAGCTGGTAAACACTGGTTCCAATTTTCCATTCTTTCCAGTAGAATATGAAGGGAGAATATAGGGAGCATATGCTGACATAAAAGGACTTTCATCTTTTTCTTTGCAATCTTGAAGTTGAATGATTGGAGAAAGTCAGGTGGCATCCTCAAACACTAGAGGGGTTAAAATACAGAGGATAAGTAAGTCTGACCAGTGCCAAGTAGGTCACTGAAATAAGCCTTGCTGGGTCCCTGAGGCCAAAAGGATGAATGGAAGTGGGAGACTGGGTCAATTGAGGCAGATGATGAGCCCAATTCCTATGATGAAAACATACCAAAACTCAGTCTTATGCTTATGTAAATGCCAGTTGAATAGTTAGGCAAAACTAAAGCATTAGTGCTTGACTAACTATAAATCTCATTGTGACTGCAATTGTGTCCTTCTACTGGTGAGACAAATGATAGCCTGTGTTGAGTTACAAGCACTTATATTTTACTTAAGCTCACAATTCTTATTTGATTTAATTCATACAGTACTGGGGAATGGCATTGCATTGAAGACAAAATTCCTAGAACTTTTCAATAGAAAAGGGTCCAAAATTAGCACATTATAGTCAAACCTAATGTTTTTGGTACACCCTGTGATTGTGCTGTTCGGCAGCTGCCTGCAAGGTACCATGCAGGGCTTGTTTTGTTATCAACACTGTGCGAGTGACCGTGCAAACAAAAATTAAAGGGAACATGCATTGAAAAAACTGACCAAGCCCAACAACTATATTTTAAAGGGAACGTTGTTCCAACCTGAGCATAAATTTGAACAAGTGAAAGGGTCAAAGATTTTTCAGGATAATATTAACAGCGTTTTGCCCGTTCATTTATATATGAGAGTGAAATTCCACCCATTTATCTTCTCACCCTAATTAAGCAGACTCTGAGCATTCTTACTCTTTATAAATTGGAAAATGTAGACATTACCAATTCAACATGAAACAATAACACTTTATCCAGTAGGGTTGTAATTACACCTTAAAGCAAAATATTTAGTTTCCAACAAATATAAAGCAGATTTTTCAATCATAACCCATGATGAGTCTTCTTTTTAAAAAGTCATATCTACTATCAGTGCCGGTTTAGAGACATCCTCCCTATATATGTGCAACATTGAAAGTTATCAGAAATTATAATCACTATTTCTTTAAAAAAGTACTTTGATTATTTTACCTTATATTACTTATACTATTATAATTAATACAATGTTTTGTGAACCACTCTCATTTTCTAAATTCCATACTTAAAAGCTAAAAAGAGGACTTTATAGACTAGAAATGTAATAAGCCTATATAAAAATCCCAGTAGGAACTCTCCTTAATCAAAAGAGTTTCAACAAGCCATTAAGTAAAGCAGAAGCAGGGATAATTAGGCATCATAATATCACCTGTAGGCCTGATACAAAGTTTGAATTGGCTGAGCATCCCTGAAAAAAGCCAAAAGAGGCAAGTGCTATCAGTTAGCTCCTGAACCATCCATTGTTATCAATCAGAGTTATGGATTTAGCTCACTGACAGAAAATAATTTTTCAGGCATAAACTGTATTACAATGATGCCAACCCTCATAATAGTGATAACGATCTCAGAAGAGAAGTTTGATTGCAGTTTTTGCACATTAAGCTTCAATGAATGGTGAGAATGTGGAACTACCACATGGAGTGATTGAGGTGATTAGTACAAACGCCTTTCAGGGGAAGCTAGATAAGCATAAATGAAGGAGAAAGGATTATAAGGATATGTTAAAAGAATGAGATGAAACAGGATTGGGGGAGGGGGAAAAGTCGTTGGGAGCATAAGCATCAGCGTAGAATTGTTGGGACAAATGGCCTGTTTCTGTACTGTAAAAATCTACACAAAATACAATAAAATCACCATCATCCAAGTCATGCACATGGTTTTGCTGCTTAGAAAGCAGAGGGAGACAGCAAATAGAAAAAAGTTCCCTCTGGAGCTAGAGACCAGCAGAGTTCCACATGTTTTGGGCGTGTGTTCATAGTATACATGCATGGTGGGAAGGAAATTCTTGTAATTTAACTATTCATCAATGACTGGGGTAATAAACTGCTGGAGAAATATTTTGTTTTGATTGAATTTGAGGTTCGTGAACTTGAGAATGGATGGAGCACTGTTGTGTAAGATGGAACCATGGAACTATCCACACGAAGCAAAGTAACTGCAGCAGCTTTTATATTGTAGAATGCAAGGTTAAAAAAGATAGAAATTAGCTTACAAAATTGTAAACATCCAAAAAGCACTTCTACCAACTACTATCTCAATATTATGAAAATAAGTGATTTTTAAAATGCTGCGACAAATACAATGACAGACATTTTAACAGATAAATAGGTTAGTTTCAGTTTCAGGATATTATTGTTGATCTGCATCAGAAAAATAGATTCATACTGAGAAGAATGATAGGGCAACACATCCCTAATCCAGATTGAAGTTTGACATTGACTGGAGTTTAGATCCTTTTAATTGCTTTACACAAAGCAAAAGGGTAAATTCATCCTGTTCAGATTAAAAGGAAGTACTGACTAAACAGACTCTCATCAGCTGGAAAAAGGTGAGGTTAAGTGACCTTCCCACAATGCAGTCTTCTTTTAATCTTCTATTTACACTGCAAAATAACTCATTTGCATAATATCACTATGCATTTTTGCCACACACATTAAAACAATACCTAATTTAAATGTTGCTGCTACAGCACTTGAATTATACAAAAACTAGTTCCATTCATTTATTTAGAAGAAATTGATCTCATAATAGTTCTCTGTGTATAGAAAAGTAATAGAATTTTTCCATCACCCTATTGTATTTAATATGTTGGCTGGTATTTCCGCATCATCCTACTTAAAACCCAGATTTTCCTTTTTGGAAAACATACATTTAATAGGCTCCAGGCATAATGATGGGATTAGTAAACCTGAGTTAAACTTTTATGAGCTCTGCCACAGAATTTGCTTTGAATTCAACAGTACAATGAGACAACAGTAACTTTAAAACTGTTTTTATATAACAAATAAATGTGATCTTGCCAGCCGCTCAATTTGAACTCAAAAGAACTTTCAATTTGGCTGTTCCAACACTGAGTAATGTCCAGAATAGGACCAGCTATTTGAAATGCTCTTTACCTCTTTTTTATTTAATCAAAATAAAAAGTATTCGGATTGTTTGAATTATTTTACCCTGAAGCATTTTTTCCTCTCTACATCCTCTTGGAGTTGTATACCATTGCCAGTTTTCAGGTAAGAGGCTTTTGTGATTGCAACTCAGGAGTTGGTCACTGGGAGGTGCATTGACTTGCGCAACCTGCCTCCAATGAAGTACCTCACTTCGCAGCCGAACTGAGATCGAGAAAAAAAAGTCTATGTGGAAAGTGGAGAGAGTAAAACCCAACACCTTATCGATTCGCGGCATGCTGCATAAATATATTAGCATGCCAGCTCCTCACACAGCAAGTGAGATACAACCTAAGGAATCGTTAAAATGGACACCATTTTTTCTGACCTTTCTTGATCTTCCTCTCCAATGTCATTCCCCACTTCCCAACTGAATGGAAAATAGTATACACATTTCTTAGCCAGCACTGCTATTTTGAGCCCCATAGGAAATGCATGAGAATGGCACAAGTAGAATTATTTCCCCCAAATTCCTGCCCCTTTATTGGGGAGCCAGGATTTTTTTTTTACACATGGCTCTGCTGAGAATGGAGATTCTGTGAGACGATAGGCCTTGACCTGACATTCCAAGGTACTGGATGTCACATTGGTAAATACAATTCAGTTTTTCGCCCTCCTAAACCTGGCAACTGCAAGTCAGTAGTTAAACCTCACTTACCACTCTGAAAACGCTCATCACCAAAAAAGACCAGATCGAATTGTCAGTTCCTTCAAATTATTAACTTCTGTGATAGAGCCCAAGATTGTCTCTTTTTTTGGTGGGTTGCTTTTTTACATTGTAATGATTGAACCTTTTTCCAGATTTCTTTTTTTTAAATAACATTTGAATGGAAACTTTTACATGGTGAATGTGTCAATATATAACTTTTTTTTGGTTGTTACCTACCCTCCATTGTGTGCAAATATTCCATGTGAAGAGCACCAGCAGTTGCCGTGCCAGCTGGAGGAAGGATATCACCGTATGGGCTACGGTGGCCAGCCAACAGGGCCATCTGGTGGTGGTAATATTCCGCTGGGCTGACTCCAGCATGTGGTACTGCAAAAGCAAATAGACGTTAAATCATCACCAAGGTTGTTCAGTGAGGCCCCGATAGCTGAAAACAAATTGCATTCTTGGAAATTACTTCAAATGCACTCTTTACATATTAACTGATCTGGATACCTACCAAGTTTTCAGTTAATATTGGTCAAGTCTCTATATTGCTCTGGGACATTCTACGTGACGGTAATCAGGACTCTGTTCAGATTAAATGGGAGCATTTCCTGTGCACTATTTGTAATTATTCGTAAATGCATTCTTTATAAACATTTCCTATTTCACTACAAATAGCACAGAGACAAAATCCCATATATAAGACTCCGTCACCTACACTCTAGTGCCATGCTAACATTTACAAACCTGTACATCCCTCCCAACTAGTATTGAAAATTCCTAAAATTTGTCAAACTGTTCAAAGAGATATTCTTCAAAGATCCAAATGATTTTTAAGTCATATGAGCCGGGAAGTTATGTTGTAACTTGTGTAGCATTTGATTGTTACTTGTCTCATACTTGCAGCTTCTGTTGAACTTTTGGGTTGATTTTTTTTCCAATACTTGGTTTTTTAAAAACAGGGCCCTCAGAACTTTTATCGTTATAGTTCTGGCCTCTTGCAGCCAGCACAGCTACGGTGATGTATACGCCTCAGCAGCAGATGTGCAAGAGACTTGTTTTTTTTTTGTGCAGAGCGTTACCTTGATATTCATGCGCACATTTGGACTTTCCTTGCAGCTGCATATTGTGCACAAGAACTTTCCAAACCTTTTGGAATAGAAGTAAATGCAGGGAAACCCACTGTTGTAAGTCACTAGTCCATCCAAAACTTTTTTTACATTTTGTATATCCATCTGCAATAAACACAACTGCTACTAACATTTGTATATTACTTTTTAACATAGAAAAATGGAAACCAAGATAAAGAAGAGGCATAAGGAGTGCTCAAACAAGTAGGTTTTAAGGAAGGTCTTAAAGGAGAGGAAGGTGGTGAGATGGAGCAATTTATGGAGGGAATTTCAGAGTACAGGGCATAGATGGTTATTAATGATGAAGAGAAAGAAAGTGGGGTGCACAAGAGGCCAGATTTAGAGATGCACAGAGTTCTGGTTGGGTTGTAGGGCTGGAGGGGGTTACAGAGATAGAGGGGCAAGGCCATGGAGGGATTTGAACATGGGAATGAGAATTCTAAGTTGAAGGTACTGGGTGATTAGGTGCCAATCTAGCTCAGTAAGAATATAGGTGATGAGTGAGTAGGACTGAAAATCAGACACAGAGATTTAGGTGAGGTGAAGTGCCAAGGCAATTAGGGATGAGCAATAAATGCTGGCCCAACCAGCGAAGCCCACATCCCATGAATTAATTTTTAAAAAGTTTACAAGGTGTGCAGCATGGGAAGTCAACCAGGAGAACACTGAAACTGTGAAAGGTATAAATGAGTGTTTTGTCAGCAGATGGACTGTGGTAGATGCTGAGACAAATAATGTTGTGGAGATGGAAGTAAGCAATCTTCGTGATGGGGATAATGCACAGGGAATGGTGGGGCGGGTGGTGCCTAACTCCAGATCGAATAGGTCAAATACAGATTGCAAATAGTCTGATTTAGCATGAGTCAGTGGCCAGTGAAAAGGAAACAGACTTTATGGTAGGGGCAGAAGACAATGGTTTCAGTCCATCTGACATTTAACTGAAGAAAACTGCAGTCAATCTAAGTCTGGAAGTCAGACAAACTGTCTGACAACATAGGGACAGTGGAGGAGTTGAGAAAAGTGGTGGAGGTGGATCTGGGCATCACTAACATACATGCAGAAGCTGCCTCCATTTGATGTTGCCAAAGGAGAAATTGTAGTTAAAAAACAAAAGGAGACTCAGAACACACCATTAGGGAACTCCAGAGATAATGGAGCAAGGGTAGGAAGGGAAACCATTGCTGAAGATACATTGGCTACAAATGGATAGGTAAGAATGTGACCAAATGGGGCAGTACCACTAAACTAGACTATGAAGTAGAGGTGCTAGAAGGAGTGTTGCCTTCATTTCGCACAAGAGATCAAATCTAGTTCAGCTTGCAGCTGCTCTAAACTAAATTCCATCTCCATAGTATTTGTACGTTACCTACTTCCCAGTGCTGCATGGTGATTGCATTGTTTAGTATCAGGTTACAGACTCAGTAATGAATCACATGTTAGAGTCAGGCATATTTTTAAATAAAATTTTCTCTGAAACTTAATTTTTACCTCTGAAACTGAAGGTGAGTGGGGGGTAATGCTTTTGCCCCTCCTTGTTAGTTTATTTGTTTGTAAACAGTATATCTCAAAAACTAACGGATGGATTTCAATGAAACTTGATACACAGATAGGGTACGGCGCAAGGAAGAACTTAATAGTTTATGGCAAAGATGCAGATCTGGATCCGAATCCTGGAATTTTTTTTAAGGGATCCAGTAACATTGCGATTTAGGGAGAATTGGCTCTTTTTTTTAAAAAAAAGATTGTTGTGGGTGGTTAATAAAGAATGTTGTTGATTGTATTAGAATACTGTGGATTGGCTCGGCTGCAGTAGTAGAATTTGTCACAGCTGTCAAAATGTGAGCAAAGTTTTCAGAGCAGGTTGTTGGATGTGGATTGGTCTGAAGTCTCCTCAGTGAGATGGAGGCTCTTAATAAAAAGATTCCTTTTTTCAGCTTTGTAGTTGCAGAGCATCAACCAGGCTGGGAAAAACTTCAAGGAAGAGCTGCGTAATTGTAATAATGTTGAGTTAACATAGCATGATGGAGGAATGTTCTCTACTGAGTTTCTTTTTCACTTGTTCTTTATGTTATTCATTTTAGGTTTGCCCAGGCTTGATTCTTCTGGACAGGCCTTCATTAATGAACCACGCCACCAGCCACTGCAAGGGAACAACTGGGCATGACAAGACTCTTCTCTGTAGTGTGCCTTCCTTCTGGTGGATGTGCTGAGAATTTAGGGAGATACTGTAACATTTTAGCAACACAAACTGGAAGCACATGCACGTTCATCTTTGTTACATGACAGTGGGCATCAATGTAAGACTCAGCGTCATCCCACCTCCCTTTTATTCTAAATACAGAGCTGTTTGAAAAACATTGTGCAGCTGCTGTTGTGAGGTGATATCTTACAACTGAAGTGGCCAACCTGCAGCCTGCACGTCCATGAAGCTTAGACAACTCAGCCCTATGTGTATTCATATTTCTTATTGGTTGATTTGTTCTCATACTTTAGAGTTTTAGAAAGGGCTGATTTACTGATGTTGTCTCATCAATGGATGAATCCTAATTGTAACATTATTTTTTTACGATTAGCAACCTAAGACACATAGAAATTAATAGGAACATGCACTTAAATTTCAGACAGTCTCATAATTATTCAAAAGTCAGGGTCTGATTATGTTGTTTGTGAATTTTTAAAACTGCAATTGAAGCACCCTCTCCTGTCCCTGCAACTCAAGTGACATTATTGTGAAACTGCAAGTTTCCTAGAGTGAAAGGCCTGGGATTCAAAACAACAGTGAGAAGAATAAGGTGCAGGAAGAACAGTGAAAAAAATAGGCAAGTCTTTACCAAAATAGGATTTCACTTAAGCAACGAACTATAATCTACTGAGAAGGTTTAATATACGTTAGATCGCCATGATGATAAAATAAATAGCTGGTTATATATAGATGCCACCATAAATAGACAATCATTTTAAATATTGCAGTATTAGCATTATAATTTGATTAAAGAGTTTGAATTGTAAAATATTCACAGCATTATCTTTGTAACTCATTAAATTGATACACATATTTCTATATCACTGTCTCTAATCCATTGTAAGGCAGCAAAACTATACATGGTGCTCACCGTCAGTAGGGCTGAGTCCCCTGGCTGCAGAAATCATTGACAGAGAGGGGCTGCTGTGTAGAGACCTAATGTAGTCCATATACGGGTTAATGTATGGGTGTGGTGGGTTAAACACTGGCTCTGACGTACCAACGGGGGTTCTTTGTGGGGAAATTCTGATGAGCGAGATGTCGGAAAATGCTGGACTACCTGAAAGGGAGGGAGGCCTAAAAGGGAAAACAAAATCATAGAGGGAAGCTGGTTACGACAGTAATTTAAATAGTAGTTTTAGCATGATTTCTCTTCACCAAAAGAAGCTGCATTCCACAAATTGAACAAACGAGACACACCATATGGTACTGTACATGAAGGCACTGCCGACACGTGAACTGTTATCAGAATGTTCCCTGAAGTAAAAAACATGGACAAGAAATTTAGCCATTTCTTTCAGTGTTAATGGATGTTGCAATACTGGTAAAATAATGGACTTTGCACATAGCTTTTCAAAAAAAGTCTTTAGAAGACTGCAACTTGAGTTATGTTTCAATGGAAGTAAGCAGGCGTTCTGACACACTTCTGTCGTCAGACCCTCATACAGAAACACTGTTTAAAACTGAGTAGCAGCGATTGTAGCATGTACTCTGAGACATCAGCACGGCTCTCTCTCCTAATCTCCTCTTTCGGGGAGGGTTTCAGGCTGCAGTAACCTGGACTTCTAGAAAAGACAGTGATTAAAGCCCATCATGTGCTAGCTGCGACACTGAGAGCTGACCCCACCTAATGCCTTTTGTCCCTTGTTTTTCCAATTAATTTACTGTGTAAGAAAAAGCCACTGGGAGCAGCTGTGAGAGCAGTGGGGGGAGTACATTCCTTTGATGCTATGAGAATGTAACAGCAGATTTTTGCAGACCGTGATCATCAGTGTTTGCTGTTGGCACCAATCACCATGACAGACTGTAATCTGATGTGAGAAGCCAATTCCACTCAGTTATCAGTTACAAGGGACTCGAAATATCTGAATTTGACAAAGATCAAAGCTAATCTCCAGGGGAACTAAAACTCACTAAAACAAACTCAGAGGGTCAGGATACGGTGAATAGCAACTCACTGTTATTCTTCACTTGTCTATAACATTACATAGCGATGCTTCAATTATTTACATATTTGTCCTCTCTCTGTACTTATGGAAAGGATTATCAGTTATAATGATACCCAATCCTGAAAAATGGCAATGCACAAAAATGTGATTGAATAGGCAAATATGAAATGCTTACAGTCGCTTACACATGAAGTATCTTGGAACTAAATATAAATGGGATCCTTTTCAAATCCCTTCAATCATGACAATGCACATAATAATCCAGTACAAATGCAACAGTGTAATGTTGAATGAAGCATGATGTGATGCAATTCTGACACAGGCACATATAATATTGGAAGAGCAATAATAAAGGTGGTTTCAGCATTGATGGGTTATTTACTGAAGATCCTGGCCTCTTGTGCTGTTTCAGAATCACTTTCTGGCTAACCACACTCGTAATGGATAAGCCACAGTAGCTAAAGAGAGCCTGGGCTCCGATTGCTTCCATCGTCACTGATCTTTTTACGAGTTTCACTTGAATGTTCAGCGGTTTCTCTCTTTCTTTTACACTCCAGTAAATCAAATGATCTTTAAAAAGCAGTAGAAGTGGTGATAAGCCTGTACTGGGTGCCTATCATGTGACAAAACACAAAACTAAATGAACTGCAAAAAACCATGCAGGGACGGGGTGTACCTTGAGATTCATAAAGAGCTGCTCTTAGTGGCAACAAACAGTTACTCTGCACAATTCAAACTTTTATTTTTGGCTTTAAATACCATCATTATCACAGCCTATCTTAAAAATTAGTGCAATCCTTTAGAAATGTGCAGCACCTTTAGCATAGTAAAAAGTCCACAGGTGTTTCACAAGAGTGCAATCAGAAAAAAACTGACACTGAGCCAAAGAAAGGGATGTCAGGACAGGCAACCGAGCGTTTGGTCCGAGAGGGAAATTTACAGCAGTGTCTTAAAGGAGGAAACAAGAGAGGTGGAAGTTTAATGGCTCTGGTTGGGTGAAGGAAGTGGGGAATGCGCAAGAGGCAGAGTTGGAGGAATGCAGAGTTCTTCGAGGGTTCACTAACTCCCTGAGTTAAACATGCTCTCTCAGCATGAGCAACAATAATTTTTTAGTCGATGTCTATACAAAGTCAAAACTTACACAAAATCAGACCATGTGCACCATATTTTACCAATCTTCCAGGGAGTGGGGGCGGTGAGGCTATTGGAGGGGGAACAGGGGAAATGCAACAAACTGTACAGTGGTGATAAGCCTGTACTTGGTGCCTGTCATTGGGATTTAACATATGCATGAGGGTGAAGAGCTAGGTGGGACTACACTTGTCAGATTTCATTCTTAGTTATCCAGTCGTAGCCAGGGAATGAACTTTTATTATTCATTTATGGGATGTCAGGTCCCATGAATTGTCTATCCCTAAGCGCTCTTGAGAAGGTTGAGTTGAGCTGCCTTTCTTTTCCCATACCATTATTTCTAGTTTTCCCCTATCTTTAGTCCCCTCCTATTTCTTATCCATATGTTGCCCATCAATGACATCATCTGAAAAAGCAATGCCTGTTTCCACATGTATGTTGAAAACAACTAGATCTACTTCACCATGACTATCTCTTAACCTCCTCCACTGTCTCCAAATTGTCAGACTGTTTATCCAACATCCAGTACTGGATGAGCAGAAAATTCTCCCAACTAAATATCAGGAAGACCTTCAGACCTTAGCACAATGTTCCTAGCCAATGACTCCAGCCCTCTCCCTGGCAACTGTCTGAGGCTGAATCAGTCTGTTTGCAACTTTGGTGTCATATTTAATCCTGAGATGAGCTTCTGACCATATATCCATCACATCACTAAGACTGTGTATTTCCATCTCGATAACATCACCTGACTCTGCCCCTGCCTCAGCTCTTCAGCTGCTAAATCCTCATCCATTACCTCAGGACTTGACAATTCTAACATATTCCTGGCTGGCGCTCTGTGTTCTACCCTTTAAACACTCTGGCCAACTAAAATTATGCTATCCATGTCCTCACTTGCACCAAGTACCGTTCACCCATTACCCCTGCACTCGCTGACCTACATTGGTTCCCGGTTAAGCAACACTTTGATTTTAAAATTATTATCCTTGTTTTTGAATCATTTCATGGCCTCACCCTGCGCTATCTCTGCAATTTCCTCGTTCCCTACAGACCTCCTCCAATTCTGGCCTCTTAAGCATTCCTGATTTTAATTGCACCATCGAGAGAGAATGTGCCTTTAGCTGCCGAGGCCCTAAGGTCTGGAATTCCCTCTTTAATTTTATTTGCCTCTCTGTCTTTGACCAAGCTTTTGGTCATCAGCCCTAATATCTCCATATATGGCCTGGTGTCAAATTTTGTTCAATAGCACTCCTGGGAAGCGCCTTGGAACATTTTACCATTTTCAAGGTGCTATATAAATGCAAGTTGTTATTACTGTTTAATCGTCTGTTTAAGGTAATTGCCAGCCAATTAAAATGTGAAGACGAAGCAGGTGTAACCTTTCTGGGCAGTAACGTTTCACCCATCTTGTTCAACCACTGAGATGTTACAATTCAGTTGCTGTTTTTTTTAAATCAGCAGCCCAGGTGAATTTACATCCAACCATTTTCAGATTCTAGTTCCTTATGTTTAAGTGATTTGACTTTGATTCCCTGTATAATGTATGCTCCACATGTAACTCTGTGCCTCCAGATTAGACGACTGTGCCTGAATATAGAGTAGTACAAAATGTTCTGTTTCCCATCTTAGACCAATACAGGTCATTTTTGATATTCCCACTTGGACCAAGACCAGCTCCAGCACAAAAATCACATTTATCTTGAAGAAACGCTCAGTGGTGGTCATGATGCATATAATCAAGTAGATCAAATAGAAAAACGAATGTTTCACTATAGATTAAACACATTAAAGGGGTAAAACTCAGCCACCACTCCCTGCAGGGAGTCACACACCAAACGCAACCCGTATCGGAAAACATGTAGTACGCTAGTGCAGTCTTGTCTCTAACCTGAAGTTCATGTTTGATGTAGCTTATGGGCAACATGAGACTGGTGAATTGCCAAACAAAATCAGTATTTGCAGGTGCAGGATGTATGGATAGTGAAGAAAATATATATAATTCAAGGTTAGAGGACCAGAAAGCCAACTAGTCTTCAAAGTAGCATTGCAATTAATTCCTGTTGCCTTGGAAGTCCTCAGCATTTACTATGCACCCCCTGAGGTCTCATGGCATCAAGTCAAACTTGGGCAAGGAGGCTGCCTGCTGGTTACCACCTACCATTCCACCCCTCAGCTGATGAATCAGTGATCCTCCATGTTGAACATCACTTGGAGGAAGCACTGAGGGTGGCAAGGGTACAGAATATACTCTGGTGGGGGACTGCAATGTCCATCACCAAAAGTGGCTCGTTAGCACCAACACTGACTGAACTGGCTGAGTCCTAAAGATCATAGCTGCTAGACTAAGTCTACAGCAGGTGGTGAGGGAACTAACAAGAGGGAAAAACCTACTTTACCTCTTCCTCACCAACCTAACCTCCCCAAAAGATGCAGATACATCGGTCCATGACAGTATTGGCAGTAGTGAACACTGCACAGTCCTTCTGGAGACAAAGTCCCGTCTTCACATTGAGGATACCCTCCATCATGTTGTGTGGCATTACCACTGCACTAAATGGAATAGGTTTTGAACAGATCTAGCATCTCAAAACTGGGCATCCATGAGGTGTTATGGGCCATCAGGAACAGAATTGTATACAATCACAATCTGTAACCTCATGGCCCGGCATATCCCCCACTCTACCACTACCATCAATTCAGGGGATCAACCCTGATTCAATGAAGAGTGCAGGAGGGCATGCCAGGAGCAGCACCAGGGATACCTAAAAATGAGGTGTCAGCCTGGTGAAGCTACAACACAGGACTACATGAATGCCTCACAGCAGAAGCAGCATGTAATAGACAGACCTAAGAGATCCCACGGCCAATGGATCTGATCGAAGCTCTGCAGTCCAGCCATATCCAGTGGAATGGTGGTGGACAATTAAACAACTCACCGGAGGAGGAGGAGGCTCTACAAATACCCATCCTCAACAACGGGGGAGCCAGCACATCAGTGTAAAAGACAAGGCTAAAACATTTGCAAACATCTTCAGCCAGAAGTGACGATGATCCATCTCAGCCTCCTCCTGAGGTCCCCAGCATCACAGATGCCAGTCTTCAGCCAATGCAATTCACTTCACGTGATATCAAGGAACGGCTGAAGGCACTGGATACTGCAAAGGCTATGGGCCCTAACATCATTTCAGCAATAGTACTGAAGACTTGTGCTCCTAGCCGTGCCCCTAGCCAAGCTGTTTCAGTACAGCTGCAACGCTGGCATCGACCCGGTTATGTGGAAAATTGCCAAGTTATGTCCCGTCCACAAAAAGCAGGACAAATCCAACCTGGCCATTTACTGCCTAATCAGTCTACTCTCGATCATCAGCAAAGTGATGGGAGGGTTCATCAACAGTGCTATCAAGCAGCACTTACACAGTAATAACCTGCTCACTGATGCTCAGTTTGGGTTCCACCAGGGCCACTCAGTTCCTGACCTCATTACAGCCTTGGTCCAAACATGGGCCATAGGGCTGAACTCCAGCGGTGAGGTGAGAGTGACATCAAGGCAGCATTTGGCCGAGTATGGCATCAAGGAGCCTAGCAAAACTAAAGGCAATGGGAATCCGGAGAAAATTCTCCACTGGCTAAAGTCATGCCTAGCACAAAGGAAGATGACTGTCGTTGTTGGAGGTTAATCATCTCTGTTCCAGGACATGGCTGCAGGAGTTCCTCAGGGTAGTGTACTAGGCCCAACCAGCTTCAGCTGCTTCACCAATGACCTTCTCCCATCATAAAGTCAGAAGTGGGGATGTTTGTGGATGATTGTGCAATATTCAGCACCATTTGCGACTCCTCATATACAGAAGCAATCCAAGTCCAAATGCAGCAAGACCCAGACAATATTCAGGCTTGGGCTGTTAACTGGCAAGTAACATTCACAACACACAAGTGCCGCAATGACCATCTCCAACAAGAGAGAATCTAACTGTCTTCCCTTGACATCCTGGGATTTATCACTGACCAGAAACTGAACTGGACCAGCTATATAAATACTGTGGCTACAAGAGCAGGTCAGAGGCTAGGAATCCTGTGATGAGTAATTCACCTCCTGACTCCCCAAAGCCTGTCCACCAGCTACAAGGCGTAAGTTAGGAATGTGATGGAATTCTCTCCACTTGCCTGGATGAGTGCAGCTCCCACAACACTCAAGAAGCTTAACACCATCCAGGACAAAGCAGCCCGCTTGATTGGCATCCCATCCACCTCAATAAACATTCACTCCTTCCACCACCGATGCACATGGCATCAGCGTGCACCATCCACAAAATGCACTGCAGGAACTCACCAAGGCTCCTTCAACAGCCCCTTCCAAACTCACAACCCCTATCACCTAGAAGGACAAGGGCAGCAGATAGATGGGAACACCACCTTCCCCTCCAAGTCACTCACCAGACTTGGAAATATATAGCCGTTCCTTCACTGTCACTGGGTCAAAATCCTAGAACTCCCTCCCTAACAGCACTGTGGGTGTACCTACACCAGGTGAATTGCAGTGGTTAAAGAAGGCAGCTCATCACCACCTTCTCAAAGGCAATTAGGGATGGGTAATAAATGCTGGCCTAACCACCGACACCCACATCCCTTTAAAACAAAAATTCAGTTCCATGAAACGAGCAGAATCTTCCAAGGAGTGACAATCACTGTTGGATTGCCAAACCACTCCTTTTTAAAAAAAACGGCACCGGAGCTCTGCATTCCTCACCGGACATTCGAAACAAGAAACAATACCTGTTCTGGGAGTCCTTCCTCAGAGAGCAGCATCATCAGAGGAAGCCAAGCCACGTCCTAATTTTACGGCAGTAGCTGCCGTAGTTTGTTAAGTGCTCATTAACTAACACTCAAAAGTTTTGGGGCATTTAAATAGTTTTTCACTGTGTTAGTGAGTGAGGTAAGTGGGTAGGATGGCAGGGTGCCAGCTGCATAGGTTGGCAGTGTGGGTAGGTGGCAGGGTGGTGAGGTTGGGCCGAGGGGGAGTCGGAGGGCCCAGGGTAGGGTCGGAGGGCCCGGGAAAGAGGCAGAGGGTCTGGTGCGGGGAGTCGGAGGGTGGAGTCGGAAGAGGGAAGTCGAGGTGAAGAGGTGTTCAGTAGAGAGTCATGGGGGAGGGGGTTGGGTTGGGGGGGGGGGTTGTGTGTGTGTGTGTGTGTGTGTGTGTGTATGTGCAGCTGTATAGTTACTCCGGAGTTAGATATGTTTTTCCTTTTGTCTAACATTTCCTGAGTAACTACTCTGGTAAGTGAATTGGAACCTTCCCAAGTCTCCGACTCTAATTCAGAGTTGGGGGCTTTTTTTGGGGGGTCCCAGATGCTGGGGAATTGTCCATCGGAAGTTGAAACTTCCCAGGGCAATTCCCGCAGAGTTCTTGCATTGGGAATTTCAGGGGGTACCCAGCGCATCCTCTTGGGTATCTCCAGGGTACAACCATCTGGAGGCTGGAAGATCTGAGCCTATGTTATGCAGGCACTTGATTTTTTCTTTGCTTCTGAAAGGGAGGGATATCAGTGCTGTTGAGTGGAACACATTTCCCACTTGTATCACAGTGTGGGTATCATGTATTTGGAGCTTGGCTTCGGCACAGCTGGGTGCTGCGTGGAGGCTATTTCTGCTGCCACTTGACATGAGCTTCAGAACAATATCCACCACAGCACAATCACTAAGGGAAGCCTTTCATCACAAATTCAGATTGGATTCAAATCCAGGTCCCAGAGAGGTGAGATATGACAATACAAATATACTATTGCATGTATGCTTTTAATGAATATGTACAGAAGATTCAACGAAAATCAAGCCAAAGGGGAATGGATGAAAAATCATACGGCCTAATTGTTCCTGCTGATCTTAACACTCAAATTTCTAATCTGTGTTCCCAATGCACAAAGCTATACACCAGGATAGTTAACTCTAAAATAAACTTAAAGGGGGCAAAAAGCCCTCATAATCCAATATGAAGGAATGGTTTGCAGTACTAATTCATCATATAAAATTACTCACACCACCAGTGAGATCTGCAACTACCTTCATTGTGTTTTGCTGCCTCAATTGCTCTCTCCAGCCACAACCCAAATTTTGAAGGTCTAAATTTATAATTGCACTGCTGATATTTTCCACAGTTCAAATAGAGAGAATATGAACACTTCACACAGCCACTTTTGTATTTTACTGAAATAATAATTACAGCACAGAGGCACTCAGAGAATGAACCACCAGGAGAGACAAGGCAAGTTTATCCTTCCAAATCCCACTCTTACACAAACTACACCGTCCGACAGGGCACACATGTGCAGCTGTATGTGAAGGGTCACTTAGCAGTAGCTACGCTTGGTGCTATTTAGAGAATGGTTCACGAGCAAGTAAATTTCTCTAATACCAGTTCTGATGAAAGGTTATCAACTCGAAAAGTTAACTCTGTTTCTCTCCATAGACGTGCCTTGACCTACCGAGTATTTCAAGCATTTTTTGTTTTTATTATGGTAAATTTCTTAGTTGTGTTTACTCACTGGAGATTCCAGTGCCTTCTTCCCAAATATTTATTCCCTATTAATGAGGAAAGCTACTATCCTCGGGACCTTTTGTTATATTGCTTTGGGTTAATGACATGGCACTGTATCAAGGTTCACCACATAGAGGCTGGGCCTGATCCATCCCCAGAGCAAAGCAGAGCTGCTGGTTGCGTACCACTTCAGTAATGACAACACTTAAGTGTGTGAATCCAGTGCCTGGCTTGCAAAGTGCTTGGCAGATCTAAAAGGTACCTGATCTCAATACCTCTTCTCCCCACTTCCTAAACATTGAATTTAACATTAAACTGTTGGGAGAAAGTTTTGTACACAGAAGTCTCCCTCCTGGGCTAGAAGGCTAGAATTTGGACCAAGCAATAAAAACAGACTTTTGTCCATCAGAATATGCACTGCAAATGCACCCAAAACCCTTCTGGCATCTCGCTATGGATCCAAATACTGCAGCTGTTATCATTGGTCAATAGGTCTAATGGTTTCTCCAAATGTACTGCCTAGTCTAAAGCCACTCCCTACACTCTAACATTTTTCAAGCAAACATCTAATTCCCATCTAAAATAAATAATAGGTTCTGCTTCAACAACAGTTGGCAGCAGAAAATTCTGAATTCTGACCACTGTCTAAAAGCCTCCATTTTGATTCTTTGTGGGCATCTTAAATTTCTATCACAATTCAACCCTTCAGAGCCTTGAATACATTAACTGGCCATCCCTCACCCTTTGAATACCTTAGCTGGCCATGCCTCTCTCCTCTTATTCCAGTAACAATATAAGCCCCAACTGGTTACAAACATGAAGTTTTATTAGATTGTTATGTTTTAGGGCTGTGTCCTTAATTTAGGGTAAAATGGAGGAATGAAGACCTGTTGTCCTGTTCTGACTTCTGCTGACAGCATGCCTGGGTGGCAGGTTGTCTTACTGGGAAGAAGCTGCAAGATATTCACACCTGTAAACAATGACTAGAGGGGCTGTGTTGGCAATGGATAGACAGTTAGCCCTGGATTTTCACTCCCTTGGGAAAGAGGGCCCCACATGGCTGGATCTTCATTCTGGGGGCGGGGGTTGGCAGGTACGGGATAAGTTGAACCTGCCAGCCTTGGATGCTGATCATCAGCAGCCACAGGGGTTGCCAACTGCTGAGGCGGGCTGTTCACTTTGTCCCAGTTGTCCTCTTAAACATTAGGTCCTCTAGCCCTCACACCCCTTCAACCCCTCCACTTCCCATGCCCATATATGACAACTCATGCCTCCCATCTATCCCCAATGGCCCCTCATACCCCCATGCCAACCCATGCCCCCATTCACCCCATGGCTCCTTAAAGACCCAATGCCAACTTAGTGACAACTCATGCCCTCCATCCACAACCCTTTGCCTTACACGCTACATGCCAACTCACTCTGTGTCCACCAGGGGCACACCTCAGGAGCCATGCTGAGATTAAATAAAAGTTCTAAACATCTATTACAGACTTCACTCTATAAAAATACTCATTCCTGAAAGACCATTCAATAGAATTAAATCCCCTCAAGTACTTAATCTCTTATCAAAACAAATATTTGTATTCATAACCCAACATCAAAGACAGCTAATCCTTCAATAAAACTGTGAATTTAAAGTCCCCCACTGTGATAATGACAGGTTCTGGAAAATAGTCAGGCATTAATAATGCTATAATGATCACACTTAGGGTTATGTCAACAAATATCTATTGAAACTGCTAGATCAGATTTTTTTCAACTCTCAGACACAGGCAATAAGCCCCTTGCTCTAGCAAAAATAAGGTCCATTTGAATTCAGCACTCAGTTCAATTGGCCCTGCTGAATTTAGGTTTTCCTCCTGTGAGTCACCTACTGCCCTTGTTCCTCCCTGCTGAAAATGGTTTCTGCTGCATATGGGGGTGGGGTTCTGTCCATCATTTTGAATGTGCCATGGGTTTTCCATGACTCCGTGAAGATGCAGTCCTTAGTCCCCAAGCCCCAGGGAGGTGCTAGGAATGTCAGGCTTTGTAAATAGTTTTACTTTAATCTGTCTATTTAATTCCATCATAGACTGGAGTTGGGAAGTCTAGAGGATAGCTAATCAGCATGTCTACCTGACTACATGGCCCATGTGATTCGTGTTGCCATGTAGATGGGCTTTGAGAAAGGAAGGCAGAAGAAAATTGTAGGATCAGGTTACTGGGATTTCCTTAAAAAAAATCACTGAAACTCATAAACAGGGTCGTTCTGCAAGAATGCGAGAGAGAGAGAGAGAGAGAGAGAGAGAGAGAGCGTGGGTGGGAAGTGGGGGCAGAGAGAGAGACCAGAGAAACAAGGACAAAGTCTCTATTCTTCACCATACAAAATGTGTGCAGGAGCTCACACATGGATTGAAGAGACCAAGGCCAGGTGGGTTTAGACAAAGTTAAAACATTCATCTACACTGGCTAGAGGGAGGGATCTCCAGGGTAAATCACATGGTGAAAGTCAGTTTGGGGATTAGAAGTTACCCATTTAGAAAAGGAAAATGGAGTTGAGAATCACTCTGGACTGGTTCCTGGAGAACGAAATGTCTATTTGAGGGACAGAATAATGTATAGCCATAGAGAAAGATTTTTGGTTGTTTTAAATGTTAAATAGTGAAGCTTTTCTGTAGAATATAGGTTGCTGACTGAAATAGTTTTTAGTCAATGTTGTTTTTAGTTTGTGTATTGCAGTAAAAGTCTTAAAACTTTAAAACTTATTGTGTGATCCTTTAAGCCATCCACGGGGAAGTTTGATTTTTTAAAGTTATTGGTCTCTATGGGGATCGTAGCACTCCACTCATAACCATAAGTACCCACCCTTTTGTTGCACCTTCTTCACTG
Source organism: Cetorhinus maximus (assembly GCF_964194155.1). NCBI lineage: Eukaryota > Metazoa > Chordata > Chondrichthyes > Lamniformes > Cetorhinidae > Cetorhinus > Cetorhinus maximus. The sequence goes on along the minus strand of NC_135882.1, from coordinate 45,920,243 downwards.
CTATACTCTGCCCAATATAACTGATGGACAGACGTGTCACGATGGTACACAACAATATTAGCTGCACAGTGTGTGGGGCAAAAAATGAGCATGATGAGATATTTCATTTACCACCTGTTTTTCAGCTGCTATGTGAGGAACAATCTATTTTTGCCTCCCTAGTTCATCTTAATTTGGTTTCTTGACCACAATATCAAAAGATCTCTTTTCAACTATAAAACTAAGCACAATTAAAATGGTTCCATGTAAACTGTTTTAAATAATGAGATTTAAACAAAACTGGAAGATCCTCTATTCATGTGTTACTCGTGTGCACATAATAAAAAACCAACTGGTGACTCCATATATTAATATACCCCTAAGCTTCAGAAGTCAACTGTTAAGCTGCAAAAAATATTTGTTTCTAAAGTTCCAGAGATTCAGCTGAAGCTCTGCTCCATCTCCTCTACTCTACTTTAATCTTCTCTCTTTTTTGTTTTCTTTGCCTGTTGCAGTTGAATCTCATTAAATTCTTAGTATTCAGATACCTCATTCCTCTATCTGTCACCCCCTCCACAAGTGATAAAATATTTCAGATGCCTAACGGTCAAAAAGCTGATGGCTGAAACAGTGACATTTTACAACATGCTAGTTTACAATACTAGATGTTGCTTGAAAATTTAATTTGCAAATCACATGACTCCGTTTTAAGGATCGTTGGCAACAGAAATTTCTGCCAGTGCAAGACAAGACTCACTGGATGTAAACTGGATAAATTTAGAGATATCAAGATAGCAACAGCTGTGCTTCACAATACAGTATTTGTGACTCATTTCAATTGATTGCTTTAACCACTTGCTTGAAAGTGACAGTACACTTGGCTCTCCATCAAAACAAATACATTCATAATGGAGTATACCCAGACTCTTCTTGAGTCAGCCTCATGAAATACCCCAGTCAGATCCATCAGTTCCTTGGCATGCTGATGTGTTTGGGGACTCCATTAGTTGATTATCAATCAGCCCACTTGGCCAAAGATGTATGAAGTCATCCAGCCAACAGAACAGTAGCAATCTGCTGGCAACTGCTACTATGTTTCTGCTTAGTTTATGCCGACTGTTGTAGAACATAATGGAGCAATATGTCAGTCACTCAAAAAAACCACACTAGAATACCTTCTGGAACAATTGAGTCATTGGCCAAATGTAAATGACTGGTAGTGTAGGGTATTACTGTGACACAGAGAAAGAGAGAGAGAGAGAGAGAGAGAGAGAGATTAAACCAGGTGTACCTGCACTGATTTCCTCAGACTTCTAAAGACAAATTAGCAAGGAAGGATGGCTCATGGAGCCGTTTCAATTGCCAGTGAAATTTCCTCATTTACTTAGGCTGGCATGAACATATCTTATAATGACCTAGATTTACAACTGATAGATACTATATTGCCATGCATTCACTGGTGTGACAGTTTTAATCCTCTGTGTTCTGAATATGATTTGTGTTTGCATTAACCTCACAATTCACCAGATTTCATCCAGAGGTGCATTACCTGCTGTCAATATCAGGCAAATAACAGTGGCCATTTTTACAATAAGCCCTCTTATAACGTTTGAACAAGCCTGGAAAATGCTTTTCCCCTTTTCTGGAAATTCAATCTTGAAGCTTACGAAGAATATCTTTTGTTTCAATTGCACACTCACCACTAGCATTCCTAAACAGATTTAAAGGGCTGCAATGAGTGGTCCTTCACTTCACAATAAAATTGAATTTAAGTAATTGGTGTATAATAAGTCACATCTGAAGTAGCTATAAACAGTGCAAGTAAGTCATAAGATCTGGCTGCCAAGAGCCTGGCACACAAGGCAATTCATGAACCCATCTCATCTGGCTTCCAATGCCACACATGCATCCAGGTTTGGACTCATCCCACCAAGAACTGAAACTCACCCACAGTCTCTATGGAGGACTATGGACTTAACCATCAATTCGCAGAGTTCCTGGTCTCAGCCATTTTGTGTTAGTGTGTGGCAGACACAAGCAAGATACTTCTCTCAGAGTAGGGTACAGCTAGCTTCTGTTGCTGTTCACACACTCCCTAGCAGTTGGGCCAGTGAAGTACTGGCCAAAGTCCAAGATTAAACAAGGTACAGAATTAGGAAGAAATAACTTCAAGACTTAAATTCATGTATAATCATATCAAATGTTTACATTTAATTTCACTTGGCGATAATAGTTTGAAAAGAGGTATTTGGACATTTTGCATATAATTTTGCATATATTTATATCAAAAATCCTTTCAATCTTATCAGACCAAGTCAAATGAAAGGGTAAATATGAATACTGTGAGCTCCAAACAATGGCAACAGCTGGTCCACGACTCAGGACCTGTTAATTTACTCTTAAAGAGTAAACACTACACATTAAAGAAAATTTTTGAGAGATTTTAACTCACTCAAAATTTGCAGAGTTAAAATCAGGCCCTTTGTCTTCAAATTACACAGAACAGGAAGGGCCAGGATTTGTGCTGAATTAGTTGTTTCCAGTCAGAGTAACATTGAGGTCATCATAATTAAACTTTGCATTAGCAAAGGGAAAATGGACTGAGGTTCTTCTGCCTAAGCAGTATCCAACAACCCAAATCTGGGTAATGCACAAGTGAGTAATAAAGCCGTACCATAGAGATGGTAGCGATGGGACAAGAGAAGATAAGAAGGGGAATTTAGGGAACCATGTAGCTGCCCTTGTGCTGCAGTTTATGACAAAGCAGCTGTCAAGACCAAATCTCAGCAACAAGTACAAATATGATGGTATCAAGAACTGTGGCACCACAAATGACCACCACAGGGTGTATAATATGAACTGTGTAAACAGGCTGGTTCTACACCACCATGACTCTTGGCACATTGCAAAAGCCCTTTTTGTGGTGCTAGTTTGGCTCAGGGAGAGCTCAGCACTCTCACCTCTAAGTCAGAAGGCTATGCATTCAAGAACCACTCCAGGAATGTGGGCACACAGTTTATGCTGACACTCCAGCACTCTGGCAACAGTTTCCTTAAATGGGAATTGAACCTTCTGACTCAGAGCCAAGCTTGTACCTCCAGAAGTGTTTCTGCAATGTGCTTGGGTTTTTGGTGCTGTAGAATCAGCCTCATTTACATTGTTTGCGAAATTACAATCTTTCGGATAAGATGTTAAACTGAGGCCATGGAGGCAAATGAGGAGAGTTATCCTGTCTTTTGGACAAAATTTATCCCTCACCAACATTAAGTAAAATAGATTATGTAGTCATTACTGTTTGTGGGATCCTGCTGTGCAGATATTGGCTGCCGAGTTTCCTACATTATAATAGTAACTAGTCATTAAATGCCTTTCATTAGCTGTAAAGTGTTAAAAGGTCATGAACAGTGCTATATAAATGCAGGTTATTTCATTATAACACACTGCAATCAACTTTTAATCTAACTGTAATAATCTGGGGTTCCAAATCACATCTCTGTACACCCAACTGCAGAAAACAGAAATGTATTTGACTAGCTGGGAGCTTGTTTCTGAAGTGGTGCAGTTAATTATGCCTAATGGCTTGATTGACATTTACAGAGTTACTCTAAGCACTAATTAATAACTATTGCTTAATGCTCCAGATTCGAGTAACAAACAGCAAGTTAGCTAATTAACACACAATCCTGTAAACACAAGAACATCAGAAAGTGCATTCCCTTTCTCAGGCTGCCTGCTCGTCACTGTAGGGCTTCAACCAGAGAATCACAGTTTAACATAATGGAGAAAATTACAGCTTTTGAACATAAGGGAAAATTCTGATCTCTCGCTCCATAAAAGGGGAAGATTTCTGAATTCTCAGAATTGTTTCAGGATGTTTTTCTATGTAAATACAAGTTGTTGGTTACATTAGCGGTTGACCCTACCAAATACCATCCTGCATGTGTAAGCTAGAACGTGAGTGCCAGCTGCGCACATCACAAAATCCTATCCTGCCTTCACACAAGCACTCGTGGTTAGCCAGAGATGGGGAACAGGATCAAAACCGGGCAAAGCGGTGGTATCCTCTTCCTCTGTCCCGCTAGGTAACAGGGAATTCAGCCCAGGGGGGAGCTGTCAAACCCTGCGGGCTCTCCTTGTCGGTGTGGTTAAACTGTTCGCTTGATAAAGTGGCGAGCCGTCGAGAGCCCCTTGTTACAATTTGAACTTTAACTCTGCTCAAAAATATGCCTGGCTTATTGGTAACATCTGCGGAATAGGCTCCAAGTGGTCCTGCTATCCATTCGAAGTGTACTTTTGAAAGGTCGCGGCCGATTTCAGTGCAACCTGCCCGCCTATTTGTACAGTTCATCTGGCTGCGTTTTACGTTAAGGAAGTTAAGAAACAGCAGTCTTCAAACAGGATCAAAAAGTGAAGGAAGTGTGTACAGTGTCCGATTAACTTTGCAGAATGTGAATAAAATCCAGCTCAAGCCGGCTGGTACTATTTATATATAAAAAGTTTCAAACATTCGATCCTTTAATCAAACTTTGTTATTAACTGTACCGCTCACAAAAGGTTAATAATAGTCAAGTGAACCAAAATTGACTGGGATCTGACACAGTACAAACACACACAATAAATCTCCAGAAGAGGTAGCTTTATTTTTCGGGATCCTTTTAAAATTCGTAACCAGCTGCCTCTGAACTATTTCGGAAGAGCCCGAGCCCCCTTGCGAGATACCGAATCTCAGCACGCAATGTGATCGGCGATGGGAGTCACCCAGCCAGGAGAGCAGTGTGTCTGCCACATGAATGTGAGAATATAGTACAACAAACAACTGCACTTCCAAAAGATTCAGTCACTTCAGTGTCAAGAGTCCCCCTCACATTTAATGCTGTTAAAGCCAGCTAATCGAATAAACATGTGTTTAACATTTGTTCTCATTTCCGAGAACGTCATGAGAATGTGGAGAATTTTTCAGCGGATGTCGCCGGCCGTTATCGCAGTGACTAATGTGCCGTATGGTCATTATAAGCTCAGTGTGTCCAGCTCAAAAATTACTCTCAGGATGAATGATAGTGTCTGCTTGCATGTTGATTGGAATTGGATGATGATTGATTGGAAGAAAGTGGAACTACAAGCACTGTATGCAAACAAGCTGCGATTGGGTTTGTGTCGGAGTGCCAGGAAGGTCCAAAACTCCAAGGCTATTACTTGTTTACATATTTAATGAAATACTTATCAGCATTTATTCCAAGGGGAGACACGTTCCCCATATATTTCCGCGAACAGCTCTAACTTCCAGCAGAAATTGAAGCAGCTTTGTGTCAAGTACAGCTAAATCCTGCCTCTCCATATCAAGCCTCAGCAAGAAAATTACTGTGCAGGCGATAAGGCTTAAAGATAGAATAAAAAGTGACTCTACTCAATTTACACCGCAATGTCGGTATGACTGAATATTTTTCATTCAGGTAACCGATAGGATCACTAAACTGCACTGCAGATAAATAAAGGGGCTTCTGTCAAGAATAAACGCCATTAATCATGAAGTCTTGTCATCTAAGTAGCTGTCCCACTGATCTGCAGACATACAATTGCAAGTGGCAACTGACCCACTCTCTTCCCTCTCGCTGTTCCATTCATTGCTAGAGTTTTCTTTTCTCCCTCCTAAATTTATGTGACTACATCACTGCACGCTCCTGATTATTTTACTGTTATTGACAGAAATCTCAATGTAGAAAAAACAATCGAGCTTAAAAGCTGTACTTTGTGAAAGGCGGTTGTAATTACAAAATGTGCGCATTTTTAATTAGCTTAAAAGAAAATTTTACTCAAAATTCAGTAAATCTATGGAGAACCCAGAGTTAACTATAAAGAGGAGTCAGGAGTCGTTAAAAAATACTTTAAACAGGGCTCAAGGTTTCACTGTTAGCCTTGCCTTGATTAAACTAAAAACCTCAGCGTTCTTTGGTGTTTGTATCACTATTGTAGAGAAGGAGGGCTTGAAGCTCCGACATCCTTATTGTGAGAAGCCACTGGCACCTCTCGGAGTAACACTCACAGGACACCCTCACACACATCGGTGTCGCTCTCTCCCTCCCTGCAGGCCTGCCACACTGCACCATCAACCTGTGAATATAATGCATTTGGCGCGGAAGTGAATGGCTCATCACAGGAGAAAGGGGAGGGCAGGCAAAAAGGGAAATGGGGCAGTGAACTACAAATTCTATCACAATGCAACGTTGTTTCATGAGGAATAAGAACAGCATTCTTGTAAGGGAAGCGAGTGACCAAAGGCTCTAAACCTTTTTAAAGGCCGGTACTTCTTATGGGCGACTGACTTCAGAGAGAATGTATTACACACAAAAACAGTTACATTGTTATGTTTTAAATAAATGAACAGCGTGATGTATTACTGTTATTAGAGCTGACAAACTGGAGGAGCGCAGGAGGTTTGAAATTCCTATCATTAATTAATTGTTGGAGTGAGTGCACGGTTGGAAAATCCTCCTTTACTCACAAGGAGTTTCGTGCTAAAATTACAGACAGCAATTTGATCCCTAGATCTCTCATATTCTCCAGCGATGTTCCTTACTGTTACTGAATGACCAGAAGTGCTCTTGGGATGCCGGCAACGCCACTTTGTGGTGCCCCCAATCCTAGGGGCATTGACTCAGCCACATAGTGGGGACTGAAATTGTGTGCGCAGACTAGATAGAGGTGACAGACTCCCTTCTGTTGAGGACATTATTGAACGTGTTGGGTATTTATTTAAAAGCAAAATACTGCGGATGCTGGAAATCTTGAAATAAAAACAGTAAATGCTGGAAAAACTCAGCAGGTCTGACAGCATCTGTGGAGAGAGGAATAAAGTTAACGTTTCGAATCATACGGACTCGAAACATTAATTCTATTCCTCTCTCCACTGATGCTGTCAGACCTGTTGAGTTTTTCCAGCGTTTTCTATTTTTATTTGGGTAGTTATTTCATTGTTAATGGTGGGACCTCGCTGGAAGAAAATTGGCTGCGGCGTTTTGCGACATTACAATAGTGACTACACTTCATCGGCTGTAGGGCGGCTTTGGAACATCCCGAGTTCCGAAAGGCCCTTTAGAAATGCAAGTTTTCTTTGTGAAAAAAAAAAATCAGCAGTTTCCATGGCCAAATTTTCAATTTCCCAAAACGACAGCGGCAGGATTTAATGTCACAATCTCTGGGTTACTATTCCAGTACCAGAACCATTACACACCACCATATCAGAGCGAAACTTACCACTTGTGAAAATGAGAAAGTTTAAAAATGAAAAACACGTACAGGAAAACGTCTTGTAAAACATTTATGTATCACTAAACTCCATGTGAAAGTATAAGCGATGGAATAAGACAGTCGAGTCACTGTTTCGTATTCAAGTTTGCTGCACTAATATAACCAGGGAATATAAGGATAATGTGAGGATACACTTCGTTGTGCGCAGGCTGTTGGCTCAGAGCCTCGTCCGCCGGGATCGCCCAGCGGAACACTGTCCACACAAGGTTTACCGGCCTGGTAACGGAGGGGGAAAAATGTAAGTTTTGTGGATAGGGCATGCGTCTGGTTCAGAGGAGAAGGAAAATGTATCCTCCAGGAGCTAATGAGGGACAGATTTCAACATCATTCTTTAAGTAACGGGATTGTACTTTGCAACGATAAGATGCCGATTAATTTACAGTCATGGTGTTTTCAACACAGCCAGACATCTGAGGCAGGAAACTCAACTGAGGAAAGTAGTAATAGAGAAATCAATAGACACATCCTTACGTGCCTCCTAGTACTTGGATTAAAGCAACACAGATAGAAACCAGGGAGCGGATCTCCTGCCTGTCAGCCTAGTTCGGGAATGATGCCCACGGGACATAAAAGAGAGATTTGGGGGGGGGGGGGGAGGAAAAATTACAACAGTGGAAAGAAAACGTATAAAGAGAAGAACAAGACAGATTACAACGTAATCTAGTCTGTGTTGGCGCTTTACAAATAATTAATTGATTCAGAATTATTAGAATGTAAACAAGTAGATGCACAGCTAGAGAAGGTTCAGGGGTTCGTCGTTTTATTAATTGAATAGTCTTCTAGAGAACTGGCTGAACTGGGTGGATTTTAGGACCCAGAGGAAATGCATTAACTACACGTTTCTTCTTGAAGGGAGGAAATTAAAGCTCCCCACAGCAAGCTTTAAAGGCAGATCATTCTGTCACTTGAGACATAGCCATTGAATTCAGCATATGTACTGCAATCAGGGCTTTCTAAGGAGCCAGCTGGAGGTGAAGCAGTGTCTTCTCACCTCATTGCTGCCTTCTTTTTAAGCTAGTTTGACCCATACTGATAAAATGAATTGTAATCATCTCGAAGTTACATTATTCATAGGAGCAGAAAGAACATGTAATTGTCAGCAGCGCATTGGACAAGTCTCTGGCTCTGTACGGTGCCAACCGGCGAGCAAAGCTGGCGGGGCCGGAATGAGCTGTCAGACCCAGCGCCTCCTAGGGGCCACGCTCGGGCGCTTACTGTCAATTATTGCCATCCAGCCAGGGAATGAATACACGCCGGAGTGGGAAAGGCTATAAATGTCAACCCCAACGTGTAAAGTAAATTGCAACACACTCGCCGGCTCCCAGTGGCAAAAAAAAATATTTTCACTATTGGCACTGCCTTCACCAGCTCAAAAGAAGCGGATGCCCAGATCTCTCCAGCTATTTGCCCAATCTGTAATTTCGGAGTGGGAGGGAGAAGATGAGGGTCACTACATAAACAGGCTCTGGTGGTGCTGGGGAACTGGGAAGTGGGTCAGCTCCACAGTCACAACCAGACACCGAGAGCAACAGCCCCCAGTTCCCCTCCATTCCTTAACCAGGCCAGGGACCTGGAAGAAACCGGAATGAGAGGCGACCATCAGGGGGCAATTTTGGACCCTCAGATTCACTTAGACTGAGCCAGACACTGCACTCTGTAAATTACCATCAGCGGAGCAGTTATTTCCCAGCCGGCACCGACGCCTGGCTCACTCAATCGGGCTCATCGCTCCGTTCCCGACCAACCCCCTTCAACAAAAAAAACTTCATTCCCAACTGCAGATTAAAAAAGCTAATCTATTATGAGTTATAGATAAAGCTCAACTGAGTTGAACACATGGCAAAAAGCAACCAGCTAAGAATTGCAGGTGCAGGAAAAGTTTCAATGAAGAAGTAATCATGCAAGCAAAAGCAGATGAACTGGAAGAATCAGGACTCAGCCCCGAGGAATGTAAATCATGCAGAAAAGCAGTTGTCAACGTGAGGCCAGCGAACAGCGTGGGAAGACACAAAAATAAACAGTTCAACAAAAGAAAACAAAAGCAGTCAAATGCTGGTGTTTCGTACGCTTCAATACATTCAATCTCCAGCGCTAGATATGGCAAACCCATTAAAGGAATCTCTTAAGAAGTAAAACATCAATTAACAACAAAAAAAAAGCCAGATATCCAGTTTACACAGACATTTATTTATTAAATCTCCCACAGGCTGGAGATCCCGCATTTAGCCCGGAGGTTTCTCTGTTCCTCCTGTGTTTCGAGTACATTTCTGTGTATTTCAAGCCAAGTCCAGTCCGGACTCTTCCCAGCCCCCGCGCCATACAAGCAGCTTGCAGCAATTAAGAAATGTTTGCTCCCGAAAATCGATCTGACCCGCGAACAAAATAGCGTTCATTTCAGGACAGGGGAAAAAAAAACAGCTGTAGGCACAGTGCCAAACCGTCCACTCTTTCTTCAGAACTGCTAATTAAAATTATCTGATAATTCAACCTCTTAAGCACCATGGCCTAAAGTGGGGAAGCAGTTCCTACCAGCGGAATATGGATGAAATCAAGAGAATCAGCGCAAAAGATTGCGGAAACTCAAGCGTGGGCTACATCGTGTTCGCCGAATTTCCGTAATCGTTGACATTAATCCTTTCACAAAAAGTGGGATCCAACCACAAAAAAAATGTTGACCACAACTCCGGACCGAATGAGGCTGGCGAGTTTCCACCGATGCGCTGTTTGTAGAGGGTCTCCAAATTGTGCTCAGATTTTTAGACGCACGTTTTAGAAGTTTAACGTATTAGAAACACTTAATTTACTCAGAAACTGACTAGTGTAAACCAATGAAACTAATAAATCGTTCAGTACAGTTTTTTTTAAAAGTCATTTTCAATGTTTTAAAATCAGGACAATCAGAGGTGCAAAGGCTATGTATGGCCCCTGACAATATTCTGGCAATAGTACTGAAGACTTGTGCTCCTAGCCAAGCTGTCCCAGTACAGCTACAACACTGGCATCTACCCAACAGTGTGGAAAATTGTCCCAGGTATGTCCTGTCTAATAAAAAGGACCAGATCCAACCCAGCCAATGACTGCCCCATCAGTCTACTCTCAATCATCAGCAAAGTGATGGAAGGGATCATCAGCAAAGTGATGGAAGGGGTCATCAACAGTGCTATCAAGCAGCATTTACACAGCAATAACCTGCTCAATGATGCTCAGTTTGGGTTCTGCCAGGGCCATTCAGTTTCTGACCTAATTTCAGCCTTGGTCCAAACATGGACAAAAGAGCTGAACTCCAGTGGTGAGGTGAAAGTGACTGCCCTTGACATCAAGGCAGCATTTAGCGGCGTGTCCCATCAGGGAGTAAACTGGAGTCAATGGGAATCAGTGGGAAAACTACTGATTAGAGTCATACCTAGCACAAAGAAAGATGGTTGTGGTGTTGGAGGTCAATCATCTGAGTTCCAGGACATCAGAGAAAGAAATCCTCAGGGTAGTGTCCTAGGCCTAACCATTTTTGTCAGGAGTGAAGATGTTTGCTGATGATTGCACAATGTTCAGTACCATTTGTGATTCCTCAGGCACTAAAGCAGTCCACGTTCACATGTAACAAGGTCTGGACAAGATTCAGGCTTGGGCTGATACGTGATAAGCAACATATGCACCACACAGGTGCCAGGCAATGACCATCTCCAATAAGAGACAATCCAACCATCTCCCCATGACATTCAATGGCATTACCAACACTGAATCCCCCCACTATCAACATCCTGGGGTTACCATTTACCAGAATTTTAACTAACCAACTATTAAAATATTGTGGCTACAAGAGCAGATCAGAGGCTGGGAATTGTCCAGCAAGTAACTCATCTCCTCACTCCCTAAAGTCTGTCCACCAACTAAAAGGCACAAGTTAGGAATTTGATGGAATACTCTCCACTTGCTTGATGAGTGGAGCTCTCAAAAAATCCTAAGGAGCTCAACACCACCCGGGTCAAAGCAACCTGATTGGTTGGCACCCCCATCTACCACCTTCAACATTCACTCCCCCCACCTGCAGTGCACAGTATCAGCGATGTGTACGATATACAAGATGTACTGCAACAACCAGGGTAGCAGGGGTATCTGAATAACCCCAAGATGTGGTTGACCCTGTCCTTCTGCAAGCCCCTGGGTAGCACCTGGAAGGATCCTGTGCTCAGGATTACAAGTGATGGCCAACAGTGGATCGATGGATTCTATGGTGTGAAGGCGGTAGGGCTATGACCTTGGAGGGAAAAGGTGGCTTGGTGCCAGGCGGAGGGTCTTCTGGGAAGAGGGTTTTTGTTCCCTTCAAACGTGAATAAGGGAATGGGAAACCACCTCATGCTTCCCCATTCACTAGTCAAATATGGTCAGTACAAACAAGTTTTATCAAGACAACAGCATGAATGGGGTTGGCATCACTTGTGTCAACAACTTGCTCGATACTGAAGTGCATGAACTGCAGGTAGATCTGTACCAGAACTCCAATAATGAGGTCATCCACTTTTACTTTGATCGGAAAGTTTTGAAGGCCATGGTCACCCATGCCACTCAGCATGGCACTTAGGCAATGACTGCAGCAACACGCCAAGCCTCCTTTGACAGCACCTTCCAATCCTGCAACCTCTACCTCCTAGAAGAAGGGCAGCAAGTGCATGGGAACACCACAACCTGCAAGTATTCTTCCAAGCCACCCACCATCCTGACTATATTGCTGTTCCTTCACTATCGCTGGTGCAAAATCCTGGAACTCTGTTCCTAACAGTACTATAGGTTAAAGAGGGCAGCTCACCACCACCTTCTTAAGGTAAATTAGGAATGGGCAACAAATGCTGGCCCAGTCAGCATCGTCCACATTCTGTGAAAGAATAAATAAATAAAAGGTGGACTAGACCACTCCATTTAAATTATTATTTTTGTGATAAACCCATTTAAATACACCAGTGAATATTTTTTAATCCAAAAAAACAATGGGCAGGATTTTTCGGATGGTGGGGTTTCTCATCCTGCCACCTGGAGTGTCAATGGGGAATGCATTCCTGTTGATATTGGCTGCCCCACAGCCAATGAACGTGCCACTCTGATTGGCCAGCGGCGCCAGTATCGCAGTGGACAGGAGTGAGACTACAAGCAGTCCCCAGGTTCCAGGTCCTGGAGTCCAGGACCAGGTAAGTGTGGATGGTCTCACAGAAGGGAGAGGAGGTGAGGCCTGAGGGGGGAGGGAGCACTTGGGGGTGGGGGGGGGGGGGCAGGCCTTATGGGGGGTGGAGTGCCTGATGTGGAAAGATGGCCATTGAAGGTGGTGCCCATCCGCCAACCTGAGGCCTGAACAGGGTCACTTTCCGGGCTTCTCCCCGCTCTTGAACTTCCCCCACCAGCCTCCAAATTGAGGCCTGAAGGAAACAGCCCTTAAGTTGTCATTAATTGCCCATATAAGGGCCTCAATTTGGGCAAGGGCAAACAGGCTGGCCAAGGCCTCACCCACCACACCATTAAATTGCAGACAGGTGGGGTGAGCAGTGGGAAGGCCATCTAATGAATTTTACAGGCTCCCTCACCTACAAATCCACTGGCAAAGGAGCTTAAAATTCAGCTTGTTTCATTACACTGACCAACTGCAACAATTCATGGAAGGTTTTATGCTTGTGCTTATTCAAATCTATTTCGGCAGAAACTTGAACTGTATCCTAACCAATAATATTTGCTCCTAATTTCCTAATTTCCTCCAAAGAGGAAACTCTATCCTTGTGCCCCCACATTCCCCCACCCTATGCTTTGTTTTTTAACATTGATTAATTTAAATCTTTGAATAATTCAATTTTTTAGGCAGAAAACGACCAGGTTATTAGTGTATTATGAGACTTGCATTTATATAGCCATCTCAGGAAGTAGCAAAATGCATTACAGCTAATGAAACACTGTTGAAGTGTAGTCACTGCTGTAATCTACAAAACATGGCAGACAATTTGCACACAGAAATGAACCACAAACAGCAAATTGATAATGGCCAGATAATCTGTTTCAGCGATGTTGGTTGATGGACAAATATTGGCCATTATACACACACATTTTATGCTAACTATTGTTGAAGAAGAGAATGAGGAATGAGCCCATTAAACATAAACTGAGATCAAAGTACTAAATAGATTTGGCTGTTGTGTAAAATTTAGTTTGCGTCAATGAATAAGAAACTTTGCCTCTTAATATTGCAGAAAGGAATCACTAGCAGCCTCCAAAACAGAGGACAAATATTCTCAGCCAATTTAAAAATCAGTTTAATGCAGGAGTGATGTACAAGTGCAGTCATGCAGTTAACATGCTCTACCTTTATTTCGGGCTTTATAATGCCACTGGGCAGAGTTTAGTCCCACTGAGCTGCAGTTGAAGTGATGTACAGAATGATTTAGCAGCACAAAGCCACAGTCATGTACTATATTCCCCAGTTGGAGTTAGTACAGGATCTCTCAGCTTCAACAGAAAAAGTGGAGACTGGCAGAGACCCTCTTTATGTTATGACAAGACATCTCTAACAGAAATTTATCTCCCTCCCTCTCCCCACCCCCACCCCAATGATGACTGATGGATTGCAAAACATATCTGAAAGGCGAGGTAGTCACAATGGGATTGGCTGCTCTGACAAAAACACAGAATTACCTACCCCCATTTGTAGGAGTCATGAATGTATTGTGCTGCTCCCAGCAGTCCTTCACACACATCACTGACAGGTACGTGAGGGATCATTACTAAGTAACAAGTCACGAGTTCAGCCATTCCTCCCTGATGCCCTGGCTCAATAACCAAGAATTAATTCTTCACCTTGCATCACATAAATACAGAAGTTACATTTATATAGGGCCTTTCATGACCTCAGGGCATCACAAAGTACTTCACAACTAATTATGTATTTTTAAAATGGAGTCACTTATGCATTGCAAGATCCCACAAACTGCAATGAAATGTATGTCCAAAAAATCAATTTTACTGATGTTGGATGGGGATAAATATGATCATGACACCATTAGAGCTCCCGTGTTCTTCTTCAAATACTACCATAGGATCTTTCACGCATGCCTGACAGACCGAATGGGTCCGAAGACAGCACTGCCAACCATACAGCAACCCCTCAGTACTGGACTGTTGTGTCAGCATAGATTCTGTGGTCAAGTCTCTGTATTAGGGCTTGAACCCATGACATTCTGAATCAGAGGCAAGAGTGCTGCCACTGAACAAAGGCTTAAATTAGCCTCTAAGCAGCAGCATTTTCTTTTCAAAACTACAGTAACCTCAAGTCACTCTCTCTGGCTGTACTGATGAACACTTTGAAAAAAAACTTTCAATTTTGGCAGGGAAGCAAAATGGGCAGCAGCATATTGGTCGCTCACTGCAAACCCTTGCTACTGATTTCAGGAGTCATGAAAATTAGATGGGGTGTACGATAAACAGATGATTCACTGCCATCCGTTTTATGCACTCCACTGTTACGAACACAAATACTTACCTTGATTTAAATCGTAGTTCAAGAACACAGTTCCCAGCAGGCCTCGGGACTCCTGTGCACGTGCTGCCAGGAGATGGCTGCACATGCACAATTGGTGTTTTTAACCATCTCTAGGTTGGGAACTCGGGTCTCCTGTGTATGCGTTGGCCGGGAAACAGCCGCACACGGGCAGTTAGTCTTTTTACGTTCTTTAGGCCGGGAACTAGCCCTGTGCGCATGCGCAGGAGGAAAGGAAAGAAAGGAAGCAACAAAATGAAACAGCGTGAAACTGTAGGCAAGGTGACCTGAACTGGAGCATCATTAGAAGGAAGGTGCCCCAGGAAGAAGGTCCCAAACCGCAGAGTGGGACAGAAAGAGGTCCCAGAAGAAAGTCCAAGGCAAGGACAAATACTAGGATCAGAGATAGATCCCACTGAGTGAAGACAAATGACAGGAGCAGAGAAAAAGGCTCCAAGTTAAAGAAAGAGCTGCGGGGAGCAGACTTGAAGTAAAGTGGGTTTGAGAGAAGCGCAGAAGATCCAAGAGAACAGCCAAAGGTTGGTGACTCTGTGCTGGGGGCCGTAAGGCCAAAGGTACCCTTTTGGAGCAGTGGTGCTCTGCTTGGCACGGTCAAAAATCTAAAAGTGTGCATGGCAGATGAAGTGAGAGTGTATTTGGAGATCCGGGGAAAGGAATCTCAGAAGGTGAGACAAACCCTGGAGGTGGATCCTTATTGAAGCCGTCTGAGTGGGAGTGACTTTTGGAGAGAATTACAAAGCGAATTCTTCAAATGTAGAGATTGGAAACCCTCGTGAGAAAGAGTTTCAGTGAGACTGGTTGGTTCACAGTGTGACAAGTGTCTGTGTGGATTGTTGAGAAATCCATAGAATCTGCTTTGGTCACATCTGTCATTTGTGTGGTGTGTCTGACCACAGTTCACCACGGTTCACGTGTGCCACATACTTACCCTGAATTTTAGTGTATAAGATAGATATGGTAAATTGTTTTATCTTTCCGAATTTATATGCATCTGTAAAGGTATAGCTAGGGTAAAGGGATAGTGAATATTTGAATCATCATCTTGTGTTTGTATTGAGATCTTTCCAACCTTTTCGTATGATGTAATTTGTTCATTTTTCTGTTTAAATAAAATGTTTTATTCTGTCTGTTCAAAGTTCATCGGCAGACCTCTGTGAATTTGTTCAGTAACTTCCCTCCACAAATTTTTTAAATTTATCAAGCCAGGTTTCACTCTGGAACCTGACTTGTCTGGTAGTATCAGCTGGGATTGTAACACCCACAAACCCCAATCCCTCCAACTGTGGTCAAAGTTAATGGTCCCAGCATTTGTTGCTGTAAAATGATTTGAATAAAGGTCAAGAAAATTATAGGGGGGGGATCAGAAGAAATCTTTTTGTTCAAGAGTGTTATCAGAACGTGCTATGATTTGACACAAGTGGCAATTGATACTAAATCAACCACAGTGTTCAAAAAGATATGAATAAAGAAAAAGTGTGTGGAGGAAAATGGAAAATCAACCCGCAGGAGTGGCTGCAATACAATGTATGCAAAAAGGGTTAATTACCTCCTCCTGCGTTGCAAGATATCTATTTTTCTAGGATTTCTGAATGGGACGAGGGTAGAATTGATAAAAAGCTAGCACCAGTAAAGGCACAACTGGCAAATGGCCTCAACTACATTGTAATTTTTATGACTTTCACACAACCCTCATTAAAGGGGATTAAATGTTAAAGAAGTCAGCATCTCAGAGTCATTATGGCACAGAAGGAGGCCATTTGGTTCATCAAGTCCATGTCGGGTTTCTGTAGGACAGTCCAGTCAGTCCCATTCTCCCGCTCTATCCCTGTAGCCCTGAAAGTTTTTCCCTAAAGTACCCCTTCAATTTCATTTTGAAATCATCTATCATCTCCACTTCCACCACCCTCATAGACAAAGAGCTCCAGGTCATTGCTGCTCAGTGTGTAAAATAACTCTTCTTCACATTCCCTCCTCCCTCTTATGCCAAAAACCTTAAATCTGTGTCCTGAGTCCTTGTAAAATCAGCTAAAGGGAACAGCTTTTATATTACTGCTCTATCTATGGGAGAAAAAAAGTTAACATTTCAGTGAAGGTACAGTTCCAATGAAGGCTTTACACCCAAAACATTAACTTGTCTGTTTTTTTACTCAAACACTGATTGTCTACGTGTTTCAGGCAGCTGCAGCTTTTTGTCTTTTCTTTTTTTGAGGTAGTAGAGGTCGCAGGTATGGAAGGTGCTGATGGAGGAGGCTTGGCAGGTTGCTGCAGTGCATCTTGTACATGGTACACACTGCCGTCACTGTGTGCTGGTGGTGATGGCAGTAAATATTTAAGGTGGTGGAAGGTGTGTTGATCAAGCAGGCTGCCTTTTCCTGGATGGTTTCGAGCTTGAGTGCTGTTGGAGCTGCATTCATCCAGCTAAACGGAGGATATTCAATCGCACTCCAGCCTTGTGCCTTGTTGATGGTAAATAGGCTTTGGGGAGTCAGGGAGTAAGTTACTTGCTGCAGAAGCCCGAGAATTATCCAGGTTGTCCTCTATTGTCCAGGTCCAATTGCATGCAGTCAAGGATTGTTTCAGTATCCAAGGAGTAGCGAATGATATTACAGATGAACTCTCATTTAGAAGGTGTATTTATACAGTATCTTTAAAAATGTCCAGGGTGCTTCACAGGGGTATTATAAAACAAAATGTGACACCAAGCCACATAGGGAGATTCTAGGGCAGTTGACCAAAAGCTTGGTCAACGATGTCGATTTTAAAGAACATTGTAAAAGAGGAAAGGGAGGTAGAGAGGCAGAGGGATTAGAGGAGGGAATTCCAGAAGTCAGGGCCCTCGAGTGTCAAACTTGGTTCAGTCAGTAACACTCATGTTTCCAACTCAGAAGGTTGTGGGTTCCAGTCCTACTCCAGGGCTTGAGCACAAAAAAAAATCAAGGCTGACACGTCAGTGCAGTACTAACGGAATGCTTCATTATCAGAAGTGCCATCTTTTGAACGAGACACTGTCTGCCCTCTCAGGTGGATGTAAAAGATTCCTTGGCACTATTTTGAAGAAGAATAGGGAGAGTTATCTCTGGTGTCCTGGCCAAAATTTATCCCTCAATCAAAATCACAAAAAGATCATCTGGTCATTAACACATTGCAGTTTATGGAATTTTGCTGTGTGCAAATTGGCTAATGCATTTCCTACTTTACCATAGTGACTATAGTTCAAAAATCAAAGCATTTTGGAACATCCGGCGGTCATGAAAGGTGCTACATAAATGCATGTCTTTCTTTTCAAACAGCTGAGGCTTCCGACACCAATAGTGGAGCAAATAAAATTGGGGATGCTCAATAGACCAGAATTAGAGGGCTGAAGATTTTACAGAGTTGAGTGGATGGAGGGAGTTACAGAGATAGGAAGGGGTTGAGGACATGGAGGGATTTGAAAACAAGGGTAGTAGAATGGGGGATACCAGGCAGGAATGTATTAGAAAAATCAAGTCTAGAGGTTAACAAAAGCATAGATTAGGGTTTCAGCAGCTGAGGAGCTCAGGCAGGGACAATGTTGGGTGATGTTATGAGATGAAAACAGGTGATTTTAGTGATACCACATATATGTGGTCAGAAGCTCTTCTCTGGGCTCTGGGTCAAATATGATACCAAGGTTGCAAACAGTTTGGTTCAGCCTCAAACAATTACCAGGGTGAAGGATGGAGGCCATTAAAAAACAAAAGAGGTACCATTACCCTATTGGTTAATAAACAAGAGAAATGCCCTTACACTACTGGGTGTATTTTATAGGTCACCAACTAGTGAGAAAGAAACAAAGGAGTAAATAGGCAGGGAAATTAAAGAGAGAGATGAAAGAACTATAGAATAGTGATAATGGTGGATCGATCATCTGTTTTAACATTTCAATTGCATGAAGCTTGCTATGGTTGGATCTCAGGTGAACAAGGCTGACCAGTGTTCCATCAGTTCTGGGACGTAAGTAGACACCCTATGGAATAAGACGGCAACAAAGAGAAGAATATGCCGAAAGGTGTCAGTACCAGGTTACAACCAGGTTTGACCCCACTGCGGATCATAAAGGTTCTGATGTTGCCCTATCATAGCTGACTTTACCCGTCACGTTATCATATTCAGCAGCTTCAGCAGGAAGCCAATTATCTCCAGCAGCTTAGATGGATCGCCTCTGCTCACATAGTCAAATGCCTTGGTGAGATTGATGAAGGCAATATTGTCAGAAACACTTTAATCATGGAAAATGGTTAACTTTAAGGACTAAGAACATTCTGGAAGATTGTGTGTTTTTTACAACACACTGTCCTTTAGAAGGGTTAATACAAGGACTCTGGTTGCTGCTGTTCCTGGAAAAGACAGCAGTTTACAAGAAAAGATAAGTAAGCAGTTTTAACGAAGTTGGAAACCTCTTGACCCTGGTGGACTTTTTACAAAAGGGTCATATGGTGGTTTATGGCTTTGGAAAAAAAACCATACCTGGAAAAATGTGTTTTGAAAGCTGGTGGGCTGGTTTTGCTTTTGGGTAGAAAACAAGGAGGATGAACTGCTCGGGTAAAGAGGACAACAGCTCCTGAAGCTGCAGACCCAGTCAAAAGCAATAAATGAATGGAAGCTGCTCCAAAGTCACTCTACGTTCTGAAATTGACTGACTGCAAGTTTTCTGTGAAGCCCGCCTGAAAAGTAGTTCAAGGGTCATCGACTGTTTCGCAGACACCAAATGTATATCCCAGACACCATTTCAAGGACTCCATCATATCTATTCTTTTCCCCTGAAGCAGTGACTTTTAAACTTTTGGCAGAATTGCTCTATTTTATTTATTTTTTGATGTGTGTGTGTGAGAGAGAGAGACAGACAGACAGTTAGGGTATTTAGAAAGAGTAATTCTGATACTTACATATTTCATACTGTATGTTAGTAAGCTTTGCCTTCTACTTGACAAGTCTGGTTTTATAATAAACTAATAACTTTGTTATTCAGTGAAGAAACCAGGGCATTAAGTGGTCATTCTGAGATTCATAGGTAAAGCACATATTTGTCCGTAAAGCTAGCTGGAAAAATCATTTAAATATACGTTGCGACCCGTGGAGTAGTGGAACCAGAGACAGGCAGTGCACTCCCCCCATCCTGGTCGTAACATATAAATGGGGCTCATGGGATTTAACCTAAGACGAAAGGATAAATGGAAAAAAAAAACAGGTTTCTTCTTTATTAGAGTAAAGTTTGTATTAGCAGAATGGCTACTTTTGATGCAAGTGAGTTTTTGAAACAGCCAGGGTTAAATTATGAATCTTTAATGACATTAACCGTTGTACAATTGGCAAGTGTGGCAGAAGAGTTACAGATATAAATAGAGCGAGAGATATAAATAGAGCGAGAGCCAAGAAAGCAGTGCTTCGAAAACTTTTGGCCAAAAAGCTGTATATGGAAGTGAAAGAACCAGAGGAACTTTAGAATTGGAAGGAGGCAAGTTTACATGGGCACAGTTGCAGTTAGAACAGAAAAAGCTGAAACTAGAATTTTGGGCAAAGGAAAAGGCAAAGGACCAGTGGAATAGGAAAACGAGGCAGCATTTCAAAGGAAGCAAGCAGAAAGGCAGGACAGAGAAAAGGAGCAAGAAAGGGAATACCAGCTTAGAATGGTGGAACTAAAACAAAAGGCTGGCCTTGACTGTAGGGGAAATATTAATGGGGAAGACCTTGACTGTAACCGAAGACCTAGTGGGGAGCTATTTAAATTTGTCCAAGCCCTCCTGAAGTTTGAGGAAAGGGACATAGAGGCATTTTTCATTTCTTTTGAAAAGATAGCTAAGCAGAAGTGGTGGCAAAAAGAAAACTGGACATTGCTTATGCAAAGCAGATTGACTGGCAGAGCTCATGAAGTTTATGGCTTGATTTCTGATGAGTCTTCTACAGATTATGAGATGGCAAAAAAGGCTATTCTTGCTGCTTATGAGTTGGTCCCTGAAGTTTACAGGCAGAAATTCAGAATCTCCGGAAACAGCCTGGGCAGACTTGTACAGAATTTGAGAGGGTAAAGCTAACTAACTTTGATCATTGGATATGGGTATTAAAGGTTGAGGTCCAATATGAAACCCTTAAGGAAATAATTCTCCTGAAGGAATTAAAAATTCACTCCCTCCATTAGTAAGATCCCATGTAGAGAACCAGAAGGTTTCAACAGCTAGACAGGCAGCTGAGATGGCTGATGATTACAAACTTGTCCACAAGCCCAAACTTTTTTCCCGTCATCCCCACAAACTCGAGAAGGATAGATGGTGGGAGAATGACAGGAAGGCAAGTAGACAGGGATGAGAAGGGAAGGCTGCCACCAGTGATATCGTTGATATGATTATACTTGCATAGACTGGCATTGTAATAGTATAAAGGGCAGAGAGGGTCAAGAGTTTCTGAAGTGTGCTCAGAAGAATTTTATGATCAGTACGTTTCCACCCCAGCGAGGTAAGAGGCATTATGTGACCTGGTTCTGGGGAATGAAGTGGACCAAGTGTTAGGTGGGGAACAATGATCATAGTATCATAAGATTTCGATTAGGTATGGAAAAGAACAAGCATCAATCCAGAGTAAAAGCACTTACCATATGTGTCGGCATATAAGTTGACCTTTGAAGCTTCAAAAAACCCCTCCAAAAACAGGCATCGACTTATATGCCACATATAAAAGTTAAGCACTGGCATGGCTGTGGGTGGTTGCCATCTTTGTCTTTCATCACACAGGGTCTGCCGTGTGTGAGCTTGTCTTAAACTCCCAAGCATCTTTATAAAACACTCGATTAGCCTCAACTGGAGTATTGTGTCCAGTTCTGGGCACTGCACTTTAGAAAGGATGGGACAGTGATAGCGAGGGGGCAGAAAAGATTTAATAGAAAGGTTCTAGTGATGAGGGACTTCAGTTATAAGGATAGATTGAAAAAGATGCAGTTGCTTTCCGTAGTGAAGGCTGAGGGGAGATTTGATAGACGTGTTTGAAATCACAAGGGATCTAGACAGGGTAGATAGAAAGAAACTGTTCCCATTGCAGAAGGATCAAAAGGGGGCACAGAGTTAAAGTGACTGGCAAAAAAGCCAAAGGTGGCATGAGGAAAAATGTTTTTTAAGCAGTGAGTGGTTAGGATCTGGAATGCATTACCTGAGAGTATGGTGGGGGCAGATTCAACCAGGGCTTTAAAAAAGGAATTGAATAAGCAGCTTAAAGGGGAAAGGCTGAGGAAATGGACTTAGCTAAATTGCTCTAGCAGAGAGCTGGCATGAGCTCAAATGTTTATTTTGGTATTTCCTTCTGTGCTGTAACATTCTATGCTTCTACGATTCCATTGCTATGAAGAGGCTTTTGCAGTGAGAACCAAAGACAATGGCTTTGATGTTCCCAATATTTAATTAGAAGGAATTTCTGATCACCCATTTCTGGATGTTGGGAAAGCAATCTCACTATTTAGAGACAATGGAAGGGTGAAGAGGTGGTGTTAGTGAGGTAGAGCTGGTTATCTTAAGTGTACATGTGGAAATTGACATTCTGTGTTTGGATGATGTTGCAGAGGGGCAGGCAGGTAAGCAGGAACTTAGCCTCAACTATTTGTTGCATTCACGAATGACTTAGATGATGAGATAGAAAGCAATATATGCAAATCTGCCGATGACATAAAGAAGCGATGACACAAAGCAGTGTAGGTGAAAGCATAAAATCACGAGAATAAGATAAATTAAATGAGTGGGCAAAACTGTGGCAAGTTGATTTCAATGTAGACAAATAATAGGTCATCCACTTTGGACCTAAAAAGAATACAACATGGTACTTTCTAAATGATGAAAAACTAGAAACAGAAAGACTTGGGCTCCAGGTATGAAAATCATTAAAATATCATGAAGTGGTACAGAAAATAATCAAGATAATCTAATGGAATGTTGGCCTTTTATCTAGAGGAATAGAAGGCAAATAAGTGGAAGGCATGTTTTAGCTATACAAAGCTATAGTTAGATTACACCTGGAATACTGTGAACAGTGCTGGGCATCACACCTTAAGATGGAAATATAGGCCTTGGAGGTTGTGCAGCATAGATTTACTAGTATGATATCTGGACTCCAAGGGTTAACCTGCGAGGAGAGATTAAACAAACCAGGGCTGTATTACTTGGACTTTAATAAAATCACTCCTTAACATCTAAAGTGTTCAAGACATTAAGGACAACATAGTTTCTCCCAATCCACCCTATTTCCACTAGTAATCTAATTGTGAGCATAAATAAACTAATCCCATTAAGCACAACCACCTTTTGAGTGAATCATCAATTTGGTCCTTTAGAGTTCATTTTGATCCATGAGTTACAAGTTTGAGTGAGTGTTTTTAAAAACAGAGAAAGTCAAAAAAAAGAGCCAGGCCTTTCAGGAGTGAAATTAAGAAACACTTCCCCACACAAAGGGCAGTAGAAGTTTGGAACTCTGTTCCGCAAATGACAATTGATAGTAGATCAATTGTTAAATTTGAAACTGAGATTGATAATATTTTTGGCAAATAAAAATCTAAGATATGGGGCAGAAGCAGGTGTATGGAGTTAGATTGCAGATTATCCATGAATGGCAAAACAGGTTCAAGGGGTTAAATGGTCTATGAGGAGCCAAGTGGGAAAGTTCCAGAAACATGAGGGGTTGAGTGAGATACATAGTGAGATTGTAATATAAACATGAGGGGCCAACCCTAACAGATACAGAAACTTGAGGATTGAGAGACATAAAGTGAGCCAAATACAGAAAGCACAAAACGCTGGGCCAGACGTAGAGCAAGATGGACACAGAAATAAAGGAGTGAAGGATCGACAGAGTAAGACAGACAGGGAAACAAAAGGAAATTTGGGAAACATACAATGAGACAGATGCAGAAAGAGGGAGAAACAAAAACAAAGATACATAGAGATAAGAAAGAAGAAAAAGGGCAAATAAAAGAGAGAGGGAAAAACAAAAACCTGCTATTCCAATAACTCAAGAATAGACCAATAGTCATTCAAACAAATACTCATACAAGAGAAAAATTGAAACAAGTGCTTAATACAGTAAGTCAGAGACAATTAGTAATTTGATAAAGATGTTTTATATATTTGGTAGCCTTGTATGCCTGAAGGAGCCTCATCACCTGCATTGTTTGCATTCCTTCAATAAATATCCTGCCAAATTTTGTACTTTACAGATAGCATTGTTTGTGGCACTCAGAAGTATTTATTTTTGATGTCACAAGAAGGCAAGATATGTCCGATACCCGACAAAACAAAAACCTTGTGACTTTTTTTTAATTTTAAGGTACTTCGCAGTAAACTAAACACAGAAACCAGCATGAATCATCAATGGGACCAATGGTGTTGATGCTGCTGATGGGGGTCTATTAAAGTGCAGACCTTTTGTTCATCTCTAATTAAGATACAGTAATAATTCAGCAAATAGGGCATTTTCTTCCGCCTTCAACATTCTTCCGAGTTCAATAAAGAAGGAATGCTTTATTCTGGCTGCGAGCCTGGAAAAACACACATTACAACAAATGAACATGGCCTTCAATGTCTGCACTGTGCTGCTGAGGTTAATGCTAAATAACATTCTTTGTACATCAGTTGTATCAACTTTTAAGTTACCCGGCTCTCCTGAAGCCCAGACAACTTTCCAGTACCAGGCTGCAACTCGATTACAATTATCCGCCCATCATTTAATTATTACGGATAAAAATTCCGCACCTCGCGACCAAATGGTTTTACAATTAATTCAGAATTTCGTTTCGTTTCCGACAGATCAATAAAGCAGGCTCGCAAATACTTTGTTCTGTATCTTTCGAGACGGAGCGGTGCAGATAAACCTTCAAAAGTAGTTTGTTACCTGCCATAAAAAGCAGAATTTTCTTATCTCACATTCCCTGGCCTGAGTACGTTAAAGGCGACCTGTTTTTGCAAATAATTGAACTTTGAAATTTGCGGTTCTCCGCCTTGAATTGTAATAGTGCTAACTGGTATATCTTCAATATCTATATGTTATGGTAATAATTTATTACTTTTTGGATACCATAGGGAGTATCAGAGCAATAAGGATCAGCAGATAAGTGGGAACTCAACACAAATACACACGGACACCGCTAGAATCCGAGTCTGCTTGTTTTGTGAAACGTATTAACGCCGCATTTGGCACCTCTTTATAAAAATTCCCACAGCGGCATGGCAAAAAAAAGAGTGCAATTTAGCAGTCAATCTATGGGCAATTGGGGAAGTCAGTTGAAAGTTGGGACCACTGTTCGGCCGAGGTTCTGATCAACATTCCCTAAACCACAAACCAAAGGAACACATGGCTTGGTGTTTTTTTTTGCACTGCTCTGCTGGAAGACGTACTTGCTTTCAAGACTCGTTGGAGCATTGTGTTTTGAGAAGCATGTCACAGTCCACTTCCTCGCAGTCCAGGGGCTGCAAAAGGTTTAACGATGGCCCCTGTAGAACGAGGCTTAATTCTGGTTCAGTGCATGTGCATGTTTCGCTCAATATCTCCTTCCTCAATAATACTGCTGACTACAGCACAAATAACTTTGGAATTTAGTTCAGGAGGCTGCTGCACAGTTCTTCAAGCACGCTATTTTTAGGCTCCTTTCCTTTGGCGATTGTTGCTGACAGCATCCAGAGGTTTCAATCAGCTGCTAGAAAGTAACCACAATGGCCCTTTTGGATTGTTTCTCCGCCCCCCAAACTCCGTGCTGCCCAATTTACAACACCCCCCGCCCTCCCCCACTCCCTCCAACCCCATACACACACCATTCTTTTGCAAACCTACTTATATACTGCACTTGACTGGGACTGAGGTACACTGCTGACTGCCGCTCAGGAAGCTCCAAGAGTACTTAAAAAAAAAAACCTCCTAATAAATCATCGGGGAAGTTCTCAAACTGCAGTGTAAGTCTGGAAGCACCTTTGGAGGAACAAGCCCACTGCTCTCTTCACCGCCTTTGTTGGGGCTGACAATGTGTACACACACAGTCCCGCCGAGCCATCAGCCAAATGCATTACAAAGCACTGCGGACGCCAGCAAAATCCGACTCTACAAAAAAAAAGCCTACACAATTTGCATGACTTTGCAAAAGAGAACACGCAGACCTTTACTTTAGACCAGCAAGGTTAAAAAAAACAAAGCAAAAGCAACAGGAGCCTCAACTTAAGGCAAAGCATATCAATTAAGTAGCTGAAGTTTGAGGCCTTAACACGACCAATGCCTCCTCACTGCGCTGCACTGTTTCTGTTTTGCGAGTATAATTCTGCCTAATGAACCGAGACGAGATGGCTGCACTTGACTCAGAAATGCATCAGAGGTGCCACACTTGAGTACATATTCATACATATATAGGTTAATATTATCACAGAGATAATTACAGTTATTACTAACTCTAATAAGCCCTGCCTAGAAAAACATAGGCAGGTTAATTTGCGATTTCCTTCCTTATTCAGAGGCAAATTAAGTGTCAAGCGACTAATATGAAACATATTTCATTTTATGAGCTTTTAATTTAATTTTGCTTCATATTGTTGATGCCCTAAATGGATGCCAGCTCTATCCGGATTAGCAAGCTCTGTGGTAAATCTTTTGGACCAAATCTTTAATAACAGAATAACAAAACGATGACATTGGACATCAGTCGGGGATGTCTGCATTAGTCATGGTATATCCATGCTCAGAAATTTCTCAGAGCTTAATACACAAACAGCCCCCTTTATTCTCCTTAATGCACATAGAGATTACATCAGATTTATTACCTAGCTCCAGGCACATTTGCTCTGTAATTACAAGTCTGCAATGGCAGCCTTATCCTAAAAGTATTTGTAAAATATTAGACATGTGTTTAGTGCTTAGTTAAGTGGGTTAAAAATGATTCCTTCTGTTCACCATAGAGGACTTGCTTTAAAACAATTTCATTTTTTTCTTCACAAAGTCCATGTAATTACTATGCGATAACTGATTGCCACGGGTATGCATGGTGCCATCTAAATAACATGACTCATTTCCCACAATATTAAGCGTGATTTTCTAGTAAATAAAGATGCCTGATCATCCTTACAAATGAAGCCTGATCTGAAAACATGATTAAACATTGACTGTGACACTTTACACTGGAGAGATTTAAATGCAGCTCTCTCAGTGCTTGTGTGCTGGAAGTTTCATGTTTCTTTTCTGGACCTCAATTTGATTAGCACCCTTCCAATATAATATAATCGCCTTTCATTCCATCCAAGTTTGAAGTAAAGGTGGTGACTAGAGAACTTTGTGAACCAAGCAAATAAGTGAAGATGCTGTTCAGCAAAGATTTCAGTAACATCGAAGAATATTAAGCATAACTTATAAGACACAGGATACTTTGCAAATACAACTTCGTCCAGCATTATTGTTTATCTATCATACATTATTGGCATTACTTGAAATTATTAATTTAATATTCAACTGGAAGTATTGCAATTTGCCACTGCCTCAGTTCATATGCTGCTGAAACACTCATCAACACTTCTCTTGCCTCTAGATTCGATTATTCCAATGCTCTTCTGGCCAGCCTCCCATTTTCCTCCCTCCATAAAATTGAGTTCATCCAAAACTCTGATGCCTCTATCCTAACATAAAGCAAATCCACTTCATCTGTTACTCCTGAGCTTGCTGACCCACACATGTTTCTGTAAATAAAAGCAAAATACTGCAGATGCTGGAAATCTGAAACAAAAACAGAAAATGCTGGGAAAAACTCAACAAGTCTAACAGCATCTGTGGAGAGAAAAAAAAGAGATAACATTTCGAATCCTTATGACTCTTCTTCGGAGCTGAGGAGTCATAAGGGCTCAAAACGTTAACTCTGTTTCTCTCTCCACAGGTGCTGTTAGACCTGCTGAGTTTTTCCAGCATTTTCTGTTTTTGTTACATATGCTTCTTGTCCACCAATGCCTCAAATTTAAAATTACCCTCGTGTTCAAATACCTCCATGGCCACCCTCCTCCCTTTCCCTGGAACCTCCTCTAGCCTTACAAGAACTCTACGTCCTTCCATTTTGGCTTCTTGCCCAACCCCCCACTTCCTTCAACCCACTATTGTCGCTCTTGCCTTCAGCTATCCAGGCCTTAAACTCTGGAATTCTGTCCTAAAACCTCTCCCCATCTATCCACTTCTTTCTCCTCCTCTAAGACCCAGGTCTTTGACAAAGTTTTTATGCAAATAGTTCGATGTCAATTTTAAAAATGTATTTGTTTTTGGGATGTCAGCATTGCTGGCAAGGCCAGCATTTTTTGCCCATCCATAATTGTCCTTGAGGAGATGGTGTTGAGCAACCTTCTTGAACCACTGGAATCAGTGTGGCATAGGCACACCCTGAGCGCTTTTCCTGTAGCAGTTTGATACAACTGAATGATTTGCTTGACCATTTCAGAGGGCAGTTAAGCACCAACCTGTGGATCTGGAGTCACATGACAGTCAGACCAATGCATGGCAGATTTCCTCCCATAAAGGACATCAGTGAAGCAAATAGTTTTTTATGACAATCTGGTAGTTTCGTGATCATTATTAATGAGACTAGCATTTTATCCAGAATTATTAATTGAATTTAAAGTCCCCCAGCTGACATGGTCAGATTTGAACTCATGTCCCCACAGCATTAGTCCAGGCCTCTGGATTATTAGTCCTGTAACATTACCACTATGCTACCGCCTCACTAAATTGTTGTCTTATTACACACCTGTGAAGTGCCATGGGACAATTAAACACGATACATAAATACAAATGTTATCACACAGCTTGTACACACTGCATTTTAATTCAATTTATGTCAATTGATAGGAGCAGCTCTTGCTCAGTGATAACATTCAGTCCCATGATAACAACAAATTGTATTTTTTTAGCATCTTTAATATAAGAAAAAATTCTGAATTCACAGAAACATTATAAAGCAAAATCTGACACCAAGCCACGTAAGGTGATATTCGGGCAGATGACCAGAAGCTTGGTCAAAGAGGTAGGTTTTAAGGTGCATCTTAAAGGAAGAAAGAGAGAGGTTTGTGGAGGGAAAGCCAGAGCTTAGGGTCATGACAGCTAAAGCCACAGCCAACAATCACAGAGCAATCAAAACCGGGAATGTTCAAGATGCCAGAATTAGATGAGTACTGATATCTCAAACTGTAGTGGGATGGAGGGGATTACAGAGATGGGGAGAGGCCAGGCCATGGAGGGATTTGAAATCAAAGATGAGAATTTTAAAATTGAGCCATTGCTTAGCTGGGAGCCAATGTAGGTCAGCAAACACAGAATGATGGATAATAAGGACTTGGTGCGAGTAAGTACATAGACCGCAGATTTTTTGATGATGTCAAGTTTATAGAGGGTAGAAAGTTGGAGGCCGGGCAGGAGTACATTGGAATAGTCAAGTCTAGAGGTAACAAAGGTATGAAGGAGAGTTTCAGCAGCAGATGGACTGAGACAGTGCTGAAGTCATTTGGAAGTGGAAGTAGGCGGGCAGAGTGATGGTGCGGAATGTGGTTGGAAGCTCATCCCAGAGTCAAATATGAAACTAGGTTGCCAACAATCTGATTCAACCTAAGATAGTTGCCAGGGAAAGTGATGGAGCTGGAAGCTAAGGAACAGAGAATGTAGCAAAGACTGAAGTCAATGGCTTCATCTGCCCAACATTTAAGGCAGGAAGTTTCTGCTCATTCAATATTTGGTGTCAGATAAGAAATCTGATAAGTTTGTGACAGTTAGTGAGACGTGATGATGAGGTAGATAAAGCTGGGTGTCATGTTTTCAGATGCTGTCACCAAGCGGCAGCAAGCATGCAGGTGAGAAACAGGAGGGGGCCACGCACAGACACTGGGGATACCAGAGTTAGGAAGAGAAGCCATTGCAGGTGATACTCTGGCTAGATATAATAAATAAGGATAGAACCAGGCAAGTGCAGTTCCATCCAGCTGGATGATAGTGGAGAGATGTTGGAGAAGGAGGGCACGAAACAAGATAGAAAAGATACCAGAGAAAGATGCAAGTTTAGGACTAGGGCTGGGGAGCTTTAGAGGAAGTTTGGCCTGGTGGACTAGGAGAAGGGAGGGATGCAGCAGAGGCAGGCAAAGAGTCATACGGACTCGAAAAGTTAACTGTATTCCTCTCCGCAGATGCTGTCTGACCTGCTGAGTTTTTCCAGGTAAATTTGTTTTTGTTGAGGCAGGTGACTGGTTGGTTTCAATTTTAGTAACGAAGATGTTAATGAGCTCCTCACACTTAGTGTTGGAGGTGGGGGTGGAGGAGTCAGGAGAGAGGGGTTTAAGAAGACAGTATGCAGTTGAGAAAAGAAACTAAGGGTTACCTTTGCATTCCAGGGTGATCGTGGAATAATGAACAGCTTTAGCAGACGAGAGTAGAACCTGATAATGCTTTTTGTAGTCCAGCCAGATTTGGCGTGAACGACTAAACCAGCTGTCCATCATATCTATTCAACTCTTCGACCCTTGGAGATAAGAGAATGGAGATGAGGACTGTATTGGAGGATCAGCCAGGGTGCAAGAGAGTGATGGTTTTAGTGAGGATTACAGCATCAAATGTGGAGAGTCAGGAGGTGCAGGGTTCAAACTCACTCTAGACAGTCCCGCCAAACAGATCCAGTGTTCTGACTCTGGATATTGGGTTGTCAATCAGTGGAACTTGCCTCTGATGGGTGTGGCTGATCCCCACTCAATGTATGGGTTGTGGGAGCCCATGAGATCCTCCCACCTTAAAGGACTAACTACTCATCGGCCGCTCTAAAGGTGGTTATGACCATGGAAGGAGCATAGGCCATTAATGAGCCTTTGACTCCTTCTGCTACTTTACACTATTTCTGAGGGAAGAGTGTAACAACACGAAAGAACACATCAATTGGTCCTCTAATAACTGAGGACCATGAATGTACTTCAGCGCTTATTTCATTATCATAAGCACATTTAGATATAAAATATGTATAGTGCTGTGTCATACCCACACAGCCTGGCTCAATGGCACATCAGTTACATTTGTTAAACAAGTCTAATCAAATTAAATCAGAACAGTTCTCCAATAAACCCATTCAGTGTATTAGGGATGCAGTTAACCATAAAATGGTTAAATCTATTTGTATTAAAATATTTCTAAGCTTTGACCTATTATATGGTACAAGTCTATGTTATTAAAGACTAGTTATGGTAAATTTATCTCCTCTGTCTGTAACTTGTATTTCCTATCTCCTGTACTCTCGTTCACTTTTCTATTATCTTCTTTTACGCCCACTGCTGTACTACATTTGTTATTTTGTTAAGATGACACCCCCATCAATCACCTGGTACTTGTTTATGCAGACAGCGGAGCCCGTGGAAATGCAGCATAAAATTTTCATTATAGGCAATAGTGGTGCTTAAGGAGAGACTGTGACTTTACAAAACAACATCAAGTGTGATGATGACAAATATCAAACATAATTTGGTCCCAGTAAAATGTGTCATCTGATTGTCTTTCACGGAGCTCGGCAGCTCCTTCACTTTTATTGTTAGCTGTAGTGACTTATGTTTCTGAAGTAAACTCTGTTATTTTAATGTTTTATGCTTGATAGTAATTTCTTTAATTTTAAGAAAATCAAACAAAAGCATCAAATTTACAAATTTTCAAGTATAGTTTTTATAGCTGAATGATTTTGTGAATATAAAAAGCAAATTTAGAAGACTTTGTTTTCTCCAATTGAGAGGAAAGCACAACTTGTTCTTAAACAATATAATTGTTCATTCTCCATTGCGAATACGAATTTAACAGACTTCAAATGAACTGGCCCATAATTAACGAATTAGTAGAACCGACATGCCATTAATGAGGATAAAGGCGGATAAAGACACATAACCCCTTGAGAGAATACACCAGAAGTACAAGCACCAAAAGTACCCATGTCAGACGCCACAAAAACACAGTGGCTATTTCTCTTTCCCCTTTGCTTTGTCTCCCACCATTCCCCTCTCGCGGGACCCACTTGAAGCTGCCGCTAGCATCCTAGGCGGACAACATTCCTGAGGACCAAAACCAGAGAGCTGCATCGAAAATGCTCACTTGTTGTCCGCAGCTTGCCACCCACTTTCAAGATGCAGCAGCCCCCTCATCACCAGATCAGTGGATGCTGGTAATCTCCACCAGTTGGCTGCCTAAAGGTTAAAACCTACTCCACAGTGTCACGTCACCTCCCAAATCCTCCATTTGAATTCAATAAAAAAGGAGTGGAAAAATAAATAATTTCACCTTTTTATGGCTGTAAGGATCCTAGGTATAGTGAGCATTGGAATTCTTAACTGATTCCAAGGAACAACAACAAATTGTACTCATGTTGTACCTTTAAGGTCAACAACATCCCAAGACGCTGCACAGGAGTGTTAAAAAGTGGAAATTAACACCAAGCCACTTTTAGGGCAGATAATCAAAAGGGGTTAGGGGCATTTTAAAGGAGGAAAGTGAGTTTGAGAGTCAGAGAGGTTCAGGGATGCAATTCCGGAACTTGGGGCCCAGCCAAATGAAGGCACAACCGCCAATGGTGGAATAATTAAAACTGAGAATGCTCAAGAGATCAGAAGTAGATGAGTGCAGGTATCTTGGAGGGTTATGGGGATGGAGGAGTTTACAGAGATAGGAAGGGGAAAGGCCATTGAGAGATTTGAAAACAATTATGAGAGTTTAAACCCTGAGGCATTGCTTAACCAGGAGATAATGTAGGACAGCAAGTTACTACCCAAAATGGCAAATAATTTGGAACCTCATCCACAAAGACCTTAAGAAAAATAGGCATAAGTTAAGCAATATTACTGAAACAAAAACTTGACTCTGATCCAGTCCAGCTGTGGGACTGCTCAATATTGACCCTATCACAGAGCAAACTTACTGCAGTTTATTTTCCCCATTAAGCAACTGGTCATAAAACACTGCCTGGGTGGAGCAGCTAAGA
This sequence comes from Cetorhinus maximus, assembly GCF_964194155.1. Taxonomy (NCBI): domain Eukaryota; kingdom Metazoa; phylum Chordata; class Chondrichthyes; order Lamniformes; family Cetorhinidae; genus Cetorhinus; species Cetorhinus maximus. The sequence continues at coordinate 45,887,445 of NC_135882.1, read as the reverse complement.
GGAAAATCAAGAATTATTCTCTCAGCTTTCCATGAATAAAAATGAATAAAAAATACTTTGGCATGGGATTTATCAGTTTGTATTTTTTTTGATGTGATTATTTTTATTTAAACAGGGTGCACTGATAAATCATTCTGGGTTCAACAGGCATTCAGAGGTTACAGACCTAAACAGCACTAGATGCTTGATTAGAATGCTCAGCTAAAGCCGAGGAACCTCAAGCCAATGGACATAGAGTCTTAATTCGTCTGAATCAGCACAAGCCCTCACGACCAGCAGGAACTAGACTGGCCTTCTGCCAGTAATTATATAACTGCAACCAACCCACAGGGACCAGTTCTTTAACACCTCGTGGGTTCAGGCAGTATATTTAGTTTGGCATTCTAAAGTACCCCTAAAGGGTTTCATATCCAATTTTTTTTTTTAAAAATGATTAAGTTTTTTGTTTTCATGTTTGATATAGCAAAGAACTCAAGTCATAAAGTTGGATTTCATCGTGCTGCAGCCACTGTAACGATACAGACAACCACTGCAACCATTCTGCACATAAAAGATTCCATAAAAAGCTTTGAGATAAATGGACAGTTAATCTGTTTTAACAGAACTTGAGTATTGCTGAAAAAAGAAACATGATGTCGATACTTTTCTTCATGCGCTGATCAGGATAGACGCAAGAATGCCAAATTTCAAAGGAAGCAACAGTTTATACTGCACGAGACATTGGTTGGCAACTAGACTCTGATTGGTCAAGGCATTGTCATAGAGAATCCACCAGGAAACTATTGTTCCCCATGCTTTTGTTTAATTCAAAAAAGGCAGGACATGTCCCTTCGGGTTACAGATGACAGATCCCTATATGAAGCGTCTTTGAAAATTGGCATTCTTGCATTTGTCCTGATGAGTGCAAGACGAAAAGCTTCAACAGCACGCCTCTTTTTTCAGCAATAATCTGTTTCTGCTGATATTGTGAGCGAGGAACAGTGCCCATTACATCAGGAAACTCCCTGTTCTTCGTCCAATAGGTTCTGTGGCAGGGATGAGAGTGGTCAAAGAGAAAAAGCGCTGAAAATTATTGGCTGAAGACAAAAAGAAGTCTGAAAATCTTTTGCGATAAGGAATAATGTAATTATAGCACTTTTTATGATCTGTAGTGAATGCAAATGCTTCCAAGCCATTTCAAATGGGTGAATTATTACACTTTGAGTGGGTAGAAACATTAGTTACCCTTTGTTTACTTTCTTTTAGCATCAAGACTGTGGACTAATGCCATTGTCTTCTGTCCCCATGACAAATTCCATTCCTTAGCCACCAAATTCATCCCTCTCTGAGGCTGGAGCAGACTGTTCTGACTCTAAGATGAGCTACCAGCCACATATCTGTGTAATCAATAGACTGGTTATTTCCATCTCTGTAACATCACCCATCTCCACCCATCCCTCAGCTCATTAGCTGCTGCTGAAACCCTCATCCATGTTTCTGTTACCTCTAAACTTGACAATTCTAATGCACTTCTGGCTGGCCTCCAACATTCTATCATCCATAAACTTGAGGCCATCCAGAACTCTGCTGCCTGTATCCTCCATCTGTAAGTCCTGTTCACATATCACCTCTGTGCTCGCTGACTGACACTGGCTCCTGGTCAACAGCATTTCCACTTTAAAATCCTCATCCTTCTTTTCAAATCTCTCCACATCTTTATAATCTGCACCAGCTCCACAACCCTCCAAGATATCAGAGCTCCTTAAATTCCGATGTCTTAAACATTCCTGATATTAATCGCTCCATCACTGATGGCTGTGCCTTCAGCTGCCAAGTATCTAAGCTCTGGAATTCCCTCCCTGAATCTCTCCGTCTCCCTACCTTGCTTGCCTCCTTGAAGACATGCCTTAAAACCTACATCTTCGACAGGCTTGTGGTGATGTGACCTAATATCTCCTTATGTGGCCTAGTGTCATGCTTTGCTTTATAATGCTCCTGTGAAGCACCTTTTGACATTTTATTACATTAAAGCCCCTTCATAAAAACAAATTACTGTTATTACTAAGAACTTTGAATCACTGTAACCGATTTCTCCAACATATGGTGGCAGCCACAACCTCCAAACTAATTTAAACTACGTTTCTAAAGGGAGCTCTCATCTATTATTGTCTACAGTGAGTCTGGGGTTATTAGAAAGAGAATAAAAGTTTGTGCAGCATAGGCCTGACCTGGAAAGCAGATGCCATCGGCTGGGGGAAAAGGGGAAATAAATGCAGCACAGTTGTGCCTCTGCATGGTGCTTGCGAACTGTGTTGTCTAGATGTCAGCTGCCAGATTTCCTCACAGTCAGCAGCCATGCTCAGGGATGTCCCTCCCACCTGGCTGCCTCAAACTCCGGGCCACATGCGATCTTGAAATTGTCCCTGTGCTTTGTGACATTCACACACCGCATTCTATCCTTCCCTCCTCACCCAGCAGCTCATGCTCCGGCACACATCCGACAAAGCCACACAGCCCAACACATTGCACAGGTGACCAGGAGCAGGGTGCATTGCACATACACATCCCCATCTGCCAGAATCAAGAGCAAGTCTGTTCCCTTTCTGTTGTTGCATCTGTAAGCGTGATATATTTCAACTACCCCTCTGTGGATGTGGAGGTCAGAAAAAAATACAAGGGTGGAATTCCATGATTCCAAAGTCAGAATTCTGCCAAACAACGGAAATTTCTCATCTCTGTTGTGGGATCTTTTAAGTCCACTTGAACAGACAGTTGGGGTCTCTGTTTAATGCCTCATCTGAAGGGCAGCTTCTCCATTGATTCAGCACTCTCTTGGTACTGCACTGAAGTGAAAGTTGAGATGTTCTGAAGCACTCCATGAACCTACCCTTCTAGCTCAGATTACTAACTGAGCTAAGCTGACTAAATGCAATGCATAGAAGGCACAGAACTGCAACTCCCACTGAAGACTTTAAGGGTCTAAATTTATCTCCTTTCACTAAAATTAATGTAAAAGGTGGTGAGAGTAAAAGGTGATCTATCATACCTCAGACTCATTCTTACTATATTTAGCATAGAGAGCAAATGTACACCTGGAGTGTCTGCGGTTGCACATTCGTTTTTTGAAATACAATTCTTGCACTTTTAAGAGTTCTTCCAAGTTGGCCTCAACACCTTTGCTGAATTACAGTGACTGGCCACTAATGGTGTCCTAACCCTTATTTCCATCAAACTGCCACAGCAGTATGTTAAGCCCGTGGGCATAGAATAAGCCCAGACATGCCAGTGTTAGCTGCTAACTGATTGCTACTAAAGGGACCGTGAGCTCATCACCCACAAAAGTCAACATTTGGGCCATGCACATCTGGTCAAAAGGCCATGCAACCTCCATGGGACACACTGGTGTGCAATATAGAAAGTTACCGAGGGTGCCAAGCCAGTCAATGAGCATCATTGGTCAGCTTCTCAGAATGTGGCAGTGACACCCAAACCACATTGGTTGCAAAAGTTCTTCAGAACGCTGTGGTATGCCAGAATGGCAGATTAAACGGTCCAGAAACGGTTGATATTTAGATTACAGCGAGCGGGGATCCACCAGCCTCTCTTCAGCTCTGGTCATGTTAATACCAGCACTTTTGTAACAGTTTAAATGAATATACATTGTGCATGAAAGGTTATGTACAAAAAGAGGGTACCTCAATTTCATCCATTTATTTTGCTTTTAACAACTGTCACAAATTTTAGCAGCATTTACTATTGCTCTGGTACCTTTGCCCGGGGCCCCACAAGATTGGAAATCCAGAACAAGGGGAAACAAACTTAAAAATCAGAGCTAGGTCATGAGGAGTGAAATCAGGAAGCACTTCTTCCAAATAAAATGGTTATGGAAACCTAGAGATCTTCATGCCAAAAACTGGGACAATTAAAACTTTCCAAGACTGAGTGATAGATTTTACTTGGATAAGGATATAAAGGAATATGGAGCAAAGGTGGGTAAGCAAAGCTTGGGTAGATCAGCCATGATCTGATCGAAGGGCAGAAGAGGCTCAAATGACCTACTACTGTTCCTAAAGTCAACGCCCCCTAGGATCACAACCAATGTTAATTCAAGTGCCTCCTATTATTTAGACCAAGATTCTGGTTGGCTAGTTCTACCAACAGTTATCAGTGTTCACTTTTTAAACAAAAATTATGGCCTGGATTTTGTGGTCAATGGTGAACAAATGGTGCTAGTCTTTTGTTACGCTTAAGCTTGCCCACAGACTTTATATGGGCTTTTGCACAGCAATTCGTGATTATTGAAAATTTATTCCAGTGCAGCACTATCTACTGGGGATCTGAGACATGGGCGAACATGACAAGCAATGGTGTGTCTCCTCAACCAGGCTGAAGAATCCTTACTGAGAGATGCAGTGCCCGATTTTAACCCATTCACGTCAAAGTTAAAACCAGGTCTGCAGCATCTGAACCAGGAAGTGTAAATGAGAACATTTAATCCAATGCCAAAGCATGTGCAGAAAGTGAAATAAAGAGGTTTAAAGAAAAACTGGATTAAGGGAGAGATAGGAGACAGAAAGAGATATAAAAATAAAGTTTTATTTTAATTTTTAAACATCTCCAATAATAACTAAAATCTGAAGGAATGAGACTCCATACTTTTAAAAGTAAATTCTCAGTGCCAGATAGGCTGTTTGGCGATAATTAAGACTTATCATACTGTTAAAAATTCGCTCACACTTGAACAAACAGGCTCTAACTTTTTCTGGTTTATTTAGTGGGTACCTGGTGGGTAAGAACCACATACCGCACCATAACCTGTATGTAAACGTTGAGTCTTAAGGCAAGATACCATTCAAACAAAGTTTCTGGAGAATCAGAGCAACCTGGATAGCAAATTTCTGTTTTCCATGTTTGACTACAGATGTAATTACTAGAAGTTGCTGTCTGATTTAATCCTTAAAGTCAGTGAATGCTGATAGGCACACCAATATTTTTACCATCAAGATCCAGGTCAGTTTTTAAAAACAAATGAGATGTTGAAGTGAACACTAACACTTCATAAAAATTCGGTTTAAAGCAGTGCTGCCAATGATATTTGCTTTTCAAACAACATTATCCTGGTCCAAAAAAGCAATTAATCACACAAATTCTACTGTAAGTTTTACTTTATTCAGGACATTGATGGATCATACTCACATGTGCACCGGGGCAAGAGGCGATGGGTCATAATGGTAGCGCCCCTCATGATGTCTGGCATCGATTGGAACAGGTGGGTGGAACGATGGGAAAAGGGGATGTGGAGCTGTAAAATGAGAGAAAATAAGAGACAAGGAGGTTACAGGCAAATCTCAAACCTCACTTCATTATCACATTGAATCTTAGGGTTGCATTAACTGTTAACAAGCAAACATTTCATTTGGCATATGTATATTTGAAGAAGGTCGACGTTGGTTTGTATTAAAACCATTGTTTAATGCCACTGCCCCTGAGGTAACTTTATTTCAGTTCAATTTAATGATGTCAGCTTTGGCTTAATGGTAGCACTTTCACCTGTGAGTCAGAAGGTTGTACGTTCAAGTCCAATTCCAGGGATCTGAGCACAAAGTCTAAGTTTTTAAAAAATGTCCTAAGAGTTTCCCTTCACTCTTAGACATTTTGGTCAACTCACTGGACTTTTTAGCGACTATCCTAGAAGCTCCTTTAAGTCACACAATTCAACAGAAATCTTGTGGATGAATCCAGAACTAGGGGGCACTGTTTCAAATTAGGGGTCGCCCTTTTAGGACAGAAATGAAGAGAATTTTTTTCTCTCAGAGAGTTGTGCGACTTTGGAACTCTCTGCCTCAGAAGGTGGTGGAGGTAGGGGTCAGTGAATATTTTTAAGGTGGAGGTGGATAGATTATTGCTCGGCAAGGGAATCAAAGGTTATCGGGGGTAAATGGGATCATGGAATTCGAAACACAAGCAGATCTTATTAAATGGCGGAGCAGGCTCAAGGGGTCAAAAGGCCTACTTCTGCTTCTATTTCTTATGTTCTAACTCTGATATCGATTAAACAGTGACTTACAGAAAATTACCAAACCTTTTGATTTACAAGATTTAATTTCAGCTTGTTATAGTTTGTATATTTTATGCATGGGAAATGGAATATTGGTAAAGTATATGATTTATTAGAGATCCCTTCTCATGACAATGCAATTGGGCAATTAAAGTCAATTGAATAAGAGTAACAAGTAAGGCAGAATAAGGCTACTGGACCTCTACATTCATCCTGAGGGGAACAGTAATATTGTTCCTTACTGTGGAGTTAGAAGAACTTTGATACTGACAGGCAACTAGTGGCAGTGCAATGCACATAGGACATGTCACAATCAGCTGTGATATAAAAAAAAAATCAATATTTCAACTAATGAAGCAATTTTTCTTAATGCTTATAATCCTATAAATGCACTCTCCGCTGTGATAGTAAGCTCTGTTAACCAGGAAAGCCCCATGCTTGAGCCCTGCTCTGTGGTGATTTCAGCCAGTGCAAACGTGTAGGGACAACACATTGTTCTGAAGTTGGTCCATGTTTTGTTCTGACCTCTTCACTAGGCAGTGACCTCAGTTAGAAGAGAAGGCACATGAACATTGGATGGGCTGGACTGTATGCTTCCCCTCTGCCCACCACACAACCACCATGATAAAATTGTTTACCCGCAATTACTGTCTTAAGACCTATTTCCAAAAATTGGTTACTTAGGTGAAGGTGTAAACCAACTGTAGATCAACCAATACTCAGTGCCTTCAAGACAAAGGGAGTAAATTGAAGGAGGAAGATGGTGGAGGGGAAGGATAGAAAAAGATTAGATACTCAGGTGACAGTTATAAATCCTGGGCAGAAAAGCGGCCAAAACTAGTAGCAGAGTCATCCGCAGCAGCAGGAGGGCAAGCCATTTTTGATGGTTGAACTTCATTAAATGTGGTTGGGAAGTTGGTGGAAATGTTGGGAGCCCAGTGGCCATCAGTTGGATCCAAACTAAGAATGGGGACCAGGAAGGACAGTGAGGAGGGCAGGTGGGAGTAGGGAAATTAAGTCCAGTCAGGGAGGCCTACAACTATCCTGTGTGGTTTGAAGGAGCGCTGTTACATCAGTGGAATGACTAGGTGAGTGCTTCATTGACTTCCTAGTGAAGATGCCATTGGGCTTCAACTGACACAATAGGAATTTCACCTGACTCAGGTGGGATTCTCCTACGCTTGAAAAACTAGATCTTTTAAAATCACAACAGATCAAGGAAGGATCGGATAATTTACCCACATCATGTTAACTGCCCCCTGTCACCTGCTCAATTTTTGCCACACACACAGAACTATAATTTCTCCCCAAACATTTTCTGGCGTGTTCAATAAAAATTTTGGCTAATTTGTGCCAAATTGACAGACTGAAGAGTTTTTTTTAATTGACTCCCATGAATTAGTGTGCTCAGATACATTGTATCAAAAGAACTACTTATGATCCAATTCTGCATGGTTCTCATGGAGCCAACTATACAGGTAGAGAACTTGGAAAGCCAGTCAATAAAATGCAACATGAACGGCTGGCAACACCCAGAAAAAACCTACAAACAGCAAACCCAACCATAGGGCCATCAAACAAATGGCAAGAGGCCAGGGACAACAGGTAACAACCTTGTGTTTCCTTCATATAATCACAGAATTTTCTCACTCAATGTACCCCAACAACATTTGTAGCTTTTGTAGCAACAACTCATTTCACCTTAAAGTTTCCCGCAGGAATAGATGGACTCTGCATGCAAGATCCACCATTTTAAGGGGTGTGGGATCAAGTGGGTTCCAATTTTGTTGGCTTCACGATTACAGTCTCTCAAGATGATTAGTGGAAGTACCCTGTATTCGATTCACTGTATACTCAACAAAAGTTTACAATATAGCTAATAAGAAATATTCAAAACATACAGAACCTTTAACATCAGCAGTCGGGATGTTAAAAATCTGTTGAGTGAATGGCTTGCAAAAGAAACTATCCAAAGGCAAGCTGGAACACATACACAAGCACTTTAACTGTCACAAATGGAACAAAACCAATGAATTTCATTACCATCAGAACTCAACTATAAATAAATGAACTCAGCTCCTCTAGCAATTGTTCATTTCTGCCCCGTTTTCCACACAGCAGCTTTGAGCCACAAAACAGAGACAGTCCATCATACTGCATAGTCCGCTTAGGACAAACCCTTGTGACTGAAAGTAGCCTGCATCACTAGATCCAGCATAATTATCCATCGCGTGACTTATTATTCACACATGAACAATACATCTGGAGAACATCATAACTCAAGTGTCTGTGTAATAAGTTACTGTACTGTTACCATCTTCTGCTGCAGCCCTTGACAAAATGCCACATGATGACTTTTCCAAAGTCAGGCTAAAACTGCTGAAGCAGAACAAAATGCCACTAAACCTCCATACCTGCTATTTATCATACAATTTCCTGACTGATGGTTTCACAAACCAGCTGCTAAGTGCTGTGTACTCTACTGTCAGGAAACTAACATGCTAAATGGAAGACAGCGAGAGTAATGGGGAGAAGCAGTAGAATCAATTTTACTCTGGGAATTAGTTCTCTCAGAATTTTAATGCTAACTGGACTCCAAAGCACTTCAAATCAGATAGTTTTTTTGCCACTGAATGTGGTATATGTATGTATGTATCGAAAACGTATTTTATCATATCTGTCACATCTATAAAATTGTCTAGTTGAGTGAGATAAGATTAGCTTTAAGCGGGGTGTCCAAGGTCTTTTTTCTATGTGGGTCTCCCAGCTATGTATGATTCAGTCTCAAGGGCCACATCCACATTTTCTACATTACAAAGTGGATACACCTCAAAAGAACTTCAATGGTTGTAAAGCACTTTGGGACATCCTGAGGTTGTGAAAGGGGCTATATAAATGCAAGGCTTTCTTCAGATCTCAAGTTAAATGTCAGTTTTGGTTCAGTGATAACACCCTTACTTCTGAATCAGAAGACCCATTCCAGAGACCTGAGCACATAATCTAGGTGGATACTTCAGCGCAGTACTGAGGGAGTGCCACACTGTTGGAGGTTCCATCTTTGAGATAAGATAATAAACCAAGACTCCATCTGTCCTGTTGGGTGGATGTAAAAGCAGTATTAGAAAAAGGGCAGGGGAGTATTCACAGTGTGCTAGGCAATGCTTATTCCTTAAGCACCATCTCTAAAGCAGAGGATCTGGTCCTTATCTCACTGCTGTTTGAGAGTTCTTGCTGTGCTCAACTTGGCTTCTGTGTTTCTTACACTACAATAGTGACTCTCTCTCTCTTCGGGTAGCATACCTAAGGGGGTGTTGACGGCCATGGACTTCCGAGTGTTGGCCCATGGTTATGTTTGGCAAGGTGCTGCACTGGCTTACTGTTGCCTTCTGCAAGTTCTGGCTGACTAGGAGACTCTCTTGCTCTTATCGTCTGCCATAGGCATTTGGAAGGATTTGCACGTTGATGGTCAACTAGTTTGTCCACCTTATGAACCCACCTTCCATGACTATCAAGTCCTGTAGTGGGACTCAAACCCGGAGCTTCTAGCTCAAAGGCAGAGACACTACACACTGTGCCCCAAGACCCCATGAACAATAGTGGCTACATTTCAAAAATACTTCATTGGGCTGTACAGTGCCCTGGGGACTTCCTGAGGTCATGAAAGGCGTTATATAAGTACAAGCACTTTTTTGATGAATTAGACTTGTGTGTGGTGGGGTCAATAGAAAAGTGTGTAGAATTTTATCAGAAATTTGGAAGGCAGTGCACCTACTCTTGTGAATAATAATCATGAACAAACATTGGGTGGAATTTTCTCAGAATTGCACTATGTGCGGTAGCGGACGGGTAAAACGGAGTCCTACCCGCTGTCGAAAATGGTGGGTTTTCAGGCTGCATCTTTCCGAGCCTGCCTCTTATTTATATATTCCCGGGAAACATGCCGTTTCCACGGCGGGCGGGTTCTCATGCGCCCGCTCGCTATCACCCTGCTGTTGCATCATGCCAGCCGCCATCTTTAAAAGGCAGCCATCAGCAAAGCACTCATCGCCTCCAGCTCACCACCGCTGCCCAGGAGGCATGGCCAGCAAAGGCAAAAAGACTGCAGCTCCCCCCGCGTCAACGATGGGTCCCTCAAGCGACTGCTGGATGCTGCGGAGGCCCAACGGTATTTGCACTACCCCCTCTCTAGCCACAGGATGGGTAGCAATGTCACCAACCCAGCTTGGGAGGTAGTGGCGGCGGTGGTCAGCGCGAACACCCTGCAGAGGAGGACAGCCACCCAGTGCCACAAAAGGATGAATGATCTCCTCCATTCCGCCAGGGTAAGTCACTCTTTTCATCACTCCCAACTCACACACTCACAAACCCATCACACACCCACAGGGCCCTCCCAGTGCAAGGGACATCACCATTCACTCTTTCACACACACACTGTCATCCCATCCATGGGACCACTCCCCACCCACACAGGCCAGGCATACTTATCATCTGGCCGGGCAGGCATCCTGATACACTCTTCCCATCTCTATCCATGCAGGACAAACTGGCTCACAACAGGAGGGAAAGGTCACAGGCAGGTGGAGGGATGCCGGAGATCAAAGTTCTGACAGAATTTGAAAACAGAGCCATCCAGCTGGCCGGTGATGAGTGGGACCAGTCCTGTGCTGACGGTGAGGCCGGCGATGCTCTACCAAGGGACAAGCTGCTGCATGAGCCTCATCATAGCGTCGCTCTGCTGCAATTTGAGGCCACCGCACAGATGTCATCAGCCACGGCCTCTGCGGGTAGCTCGTCCCCAAGGAGCCAACCCTTGTAGCCTCTGTGGACCCTGGATGACTGCAGGGATTTGCCAGCAACTCAGGATATAGGTGCCGTGCACACTCCCTGGAAACAATGCGCATACCTGCAGGATGCGTTTCTGGTGGTCGCATACCAGCTGCATGTACAGAGGGTGGATGCCCTTGCAGTTAATGAAGTCCACTGAGTGTAGCGATGGAGATCTGAGCGCCACATGAGTGCAGTTAATTGCACCCTGCGCCTGTGGGAATCCCGAAATCAGGGTGAATCCAATAGCACTTGCATCCTGGCTGTCCCGGTCCCGGGCGACATGCACAAAGTTGTGTGCCAAGGAGAAGACGGCATCCGTGACCTCATGGATGCATTTATGGGTGGTGGATTGTGAAATCCCACAGAGGTCCTGTGGAGCACTGAAAAGAGCCACTGGCATAGAAATTGAGAACTGCTGTCACTTTCACAGCCGCTGGCAGTGGATGCCATCCATGTCTCCTTGGCGCCAAGTCCTACAGTAACTGGCAGATGTAAGCCACCAGGTCCCTAGACATGCACAGTCATCAGTGACACTGATTGTGCCGACAAGCTACAGCTCGCTGTCACTCTTGGGCAGCATGTGCGGGAGACCCTGCTGCCCCTTCTTCATGAGGTTGCTGCTCCTGCCTTTGTGCGGCCAGGTGCCTCAGTCGCTCTCTCCTCCTCTGTAGGCATACAGCTAGGTCACCAGGATCCATGATCCTGACTTGGTCCTCCTACAGCATGAAAGAGAGAGAGACATGGTTATCATGGCTGTACTTAGCACCTTTCCCGGTCCTGTGTGACTGCCCCTTAATGCTTCCCCGAGAGTGCTGGTCACCGCTCGGATGGCCAGGGATGAGTGCACTGCTTGGCTGCCCTGTCAACCTGTGACATGGGGGGCACTGGTCCAAACCAGGATGCTGAGATTGCAAGGGTCTGTGAGCGCCTCCAGCAGTGACTGCTACATGGCCAGTGTTGGCAAGGAGATTGTACAACGTGTGCAGTCCAACTGCTCCGCGGACCAATAAAGTGGTGGTGGTCTCCAAGTCTGTGCCGGGGGGGTGGGGGGGCGGGGGGGGGGGGAGATGTAAGGTATGGAGCACTTGGTGGCCCTTTGGTGCCTCCCTGTTGCTTGCATGGGTGGGCAGGCTAGAAGCCTGATCCCAATCATATCACTGTGGCTGCGCCTGATCTGTCTCAGTTGCTGAGACATGGTCAGTTTATACAGGTGTCCCTAATGCGTGGCCACTTTCCTTGCTTACCCTCCCCCATACCTGTGCGCGGGACGCAGTGCCAGGGTAGCACTTGACCCCCCCCCCCCACCCAGCAATCACCTCCAAGGCTGGCCAGCAGTTGGCCCAGACACTCCCCCCCTCAGCAGTCACCTCTGGGGCCAAGCAACAGTTCCCCCAGCCCCTGGCCTGTAAGCGGGCGAGCTGTGGAGAACGCTGCTGCTCACTCACCTCAGTTCCCCCAAAGAGAAGGCCGCCAAGTGCACGTTGCCTGCATGCTGTTGTGAAACACGTTGACGTGCTTTCCCGCCAACATGGATGGATGATACGGCGGGTTTCAAGAGCCTGGCGGGATGGCATTTTAATTATATGCTAATGTATTGCAATCAGCTCCCTGCTGACCGATGGCGGGAAACGCGGCCCACTGTCGACAGGCTGAGCGAATGATCGCGACCTGTCTTCACGCCGTTGTGAAGCAGGGTGTGCCATATTTCCACCTATCACACCCGCAGCCAGTGGGCTCAGAACATTCCGCCCAACATTTATTAAGGAAAAGCAGGGCACTGGCTCTGATTCTTCGTTGTATCAAGGTTTTTAAAAGCCACTAAAGTGGACAGCTTCAGACTGGCTCACCCTTTGCCCAGCAGCATATTATTTCAAACTTTCTAATTGGTCTAAACCAGCTTGGTTCATTTTGGTAATGCAGGATTTCTGCACAGTTGCAAATTCTTTGTTTACTGGACCAAATGATTGGAAACAATTCTTTGAATCCCCATCAACAATTCTAGCCATAAGTACTTGCACTGCAAAATCTGAAGATATGTTTAATGCACATCTCCTTTCCTCTTCCTCCCCTGCCTTGGGCTCAATTTCTTACTTTGTGGAAATCTGTGTTTATTTTAGGAAGAAAATGAACAGAGTTAAAAATTAAATGGTCACACGAACAGACAAAACACCATCTTGATACCCTCCCATTCTCAACTGGACCTTCCATTTTTCCATTGGGAAATGGCAGGTCTCACTTGTCGTTTTTTAATATAAATGAAGAAGCTATTTTACATTAAATGTTCATGAAGTGGCAAAGTCCATTCAAACATTCTTGAGACATGAAGAGCGCACGTTTGAAGGCAGTAAGTTTATAAGGTTTTACACCATGGTAAATATCTTTTCATCTTACTGCTCACCTAATGTTGCCAAACGTTTGACAGCTATACATGGTTAAGGTAATAGGAAAGGCAATCATTTTGACAACTTACTTTTATGTAGCGCCTTTGGCATAGTAAAGAGTCCCAAGCCACTTGACAGAGTCACATATTAGGGAGATAACCAAAAGCCTGTACAGAGTTGTTGGTTTTAAGGTGGAGGATAAATAGGTAAGGAGGCAGAGATATTTAGGGAGGGAGTTCCAGGGCTTAGCTGCAAATGATGAAAACTGGGGCTGCATAAGAGGCCAGGATTGGTGGGGCACAGTGATTGAGAAGTGTCGTAGGGCTGGAGGAGTTTGCAGAGATAGAGAAGGGTGAGGCCATAGATTTAAAAACAAGGATGAAAATCTTAAAATTGAGGCTGGACAAAGTGCCAATGTGGTCACTGAGCACAAGATTGATGGGTGAACAGGACTTGAAGTAAATTAGGATATGGGCAGCAGACATTCAGTCGAGTTCAAGTTTACAGAGGGTGTAAGATGGGATGCCAGTCAAGTGGTTATTGGAATAGTCAAGTCAATAGGTAACAAAAGTTTGGATGAGGGTTTCAGCAGCAGATAAGCTGTAGCAAGATGGACATGTGTGATTTTACAGATATGGAATGAGGCAGTCTTGGTAATGGTGAGAATATGGGGTTGGACGCTCATCTTGGGGTCAAATAGGGACCAAAGGCTCTGTGCAATCTGCCTCAGACAATGACCAAGGACAGAGATAGAGTCAGTGGCTGTGGAAGAGGCTTTGTAACAGAGACTGACAACAGTTACAGTCCTCCCAATAATTCTGCTCATCCATGCTGGGTGTTGGACAAGCAGAGTGCAGGGTTCCAGAAAGTGGTGGTGAGCTGGAGCTGGGTGTTCTCAGCGGACATAAGGATGGAACCTGACGTTATGATTTTGGACAATGTTGCTGAGGGGCAATTTGTAGATGGGAAATAGAAGGAGGCCAGAGATAAATCCTTGGGGGTCTCCAGAGGTAATGGTGCAAGAACAGGAAGAGAAGTCACTTCAAATGATTCGCTGGCTATCACTGGGTCAACAGGAATAGCATCAGACAAGGGAAGTACCATCCAGCTGGACAATTAAGGAGAGGCACTGGAGGAGGATGGTGTGGTCAGTTGTGTCAAAGGCTGCAGAAAGGTCAAGAAAGGCAAGGAGGAATGGTTTACAACAGTCAATGACATAGGATATTATTTGTAATTTTTATAAGACCTGTTTCAGCACTGAGGTGGGGCGGAAATCTGATTAGAAGGATTCAAGCAGTTGTGGGAAAGATGGGTATGGATTTGAGAGGGATATCATGTTCAAAGACTTTGCAGTGGAATGGGAGGTTAGGGGTGGGTTGGTGACTTGGAAGGACATAGTACAGACCAACCCATGTATTAAAAGGATGAGGGATTCTCCTCCAGGGAAAGACAACAGTAGGTTCCACTGAAAATAACAGCAGGAATATTGCTGCTTTGGGTCAGTGGTCAGTGCTTTCAACTCAAGCCTCAAGAAAAATACTCTAATGCTATGGACCTGTGCTGAGGCACAGTTTATCTGCCAACTGTATGCTGGTGGCACAGCACCCTGGCCAGTCATATGCCAGGGTGATGCGGTGAAGAACTCACCTGCTAAGAACTGGAACCTCAGAGCCAGCTGACATCCACAAGTGTGGCACAACCAGGAGCAGCCTGCACTGCTATATCTTTGCTTTTAGCGGCATTGGGAAATAGGGAAAAGAACAAAATGAAGGTGGTGGAATATTGGCTCGTTTGTTGATGCTGCACTGAGAACTTACACATTGTAAAGAAAAGAAAGAACTTGCATTCATATAGTGCCTTTCATGACCTCGGGATGCCACAATAGAGTTCACAGAAAATGAAGTACTTTTGAAGTATAGTCACTTTTGTAATGTATAAAACATGGCAGACAATTTGTGCAAAGCAAGGTCCCACAAACAGCAACAAAATAATCACCAAATCCTCTGTTTTTGGTGTTGGGTGAGGGATAAATGTTGTCCAGGACAATGAAAAACACCCCTGTTCTTCTTTGAACGGTGCCAAAGGATCTTTTGCTTCTGCCTAAGTGTGGGCCTTGTTTTAATTCCTCTTAGTGAGTCCCTTGGGATCGAGGATGACTTGCTCCTACGCTGGTTCAGGATTGAGATAGCTGATAAGTCCAATGTGCAATCTGCATGCGGGGCAGGGAGCGCTTGAAGAGTTGGGTGATGAGTTGTTTGGAGGTTTGTGTGCTCTCGCCAATGCCTTGACTTTGCTTGTGTGTGTTCCTGATGAACTCTCCCAATGTATTCAGTGCCCTCCTGAATGAACCTTCTCAATGTTGGTCAGTCATAGGCCAGGAATTCCAATGAGTTATCAGAGCTATTTGACCTCTTTAAGGGTGTCCTCAAAGCATCCCTGAAGCATTTCCACTGTCATCCTGGAAGTCTCCTGCCATGACAGAGTTCCAAGTAGACCAGTTGCTTTGGGAGTTTGATGTCAAGCATATGAATGACATGTCCTGCCCAGGGGTGCTGGTTTTGAGTGATTAGCGCCTTGATGCTGGACATGTCGGCTTGGGGGAGGATGCAGCCGTTGGACTGCCTTCCTTGCCATCAGATTTAGAGGATCTTGTGAAGGCATCGCTGGTGCTGTTTCTCCAGTACTGTGAGGTCATCCAAGTCTCCAAAGCTCATCGGAGTGTGAAAATCAGTGCTGCCTGGTAAACCATGATCTTAGGTTTGGGTTTGAAATCCTGGTTCTCAAGTACTCTTTTCCTCAATCGCTTGAAAGCTGAGCTGGCACATTGGAGGCGATGATAAATTTTGTTATCTATGTCTGCCTTCATCGAGAGGAGGCTCCCAAGATATTGTTGATCTTAATTGATATGGTGAGGTGTTATGCTTTGGGAGCTGGTTGGAAGAGGACTTTAGTTTTCTGTGTGTTTAGTGAAAGGCCCATTTTCTCAAGTGCTTTGGAAAAGGTGTCAATAATGGCCTGGAGCTCAGTTTTTGAGTGAGTGCACACACAAGCGTTATTTGCATCCTGGAGCTCAACGACTAAAGTTGGAGTGATTTTGGTTTTGGAGAGGGAAGAGCTCCTTGGTTTAACATGTCATTCAACAGTACTCGGACAGTAGTACTCAGAGTACCCTCTCAATACAGCGTTGAAGTGTCAGCCTAGGTTACATTCCTATGTGGAGTGGAATTTAAATGCGCAACCTTCTGATTCAGCAGGAGTGCTATTACCGAATCAAGGCTGATATGTTTCCCTCCTGCGAGCCTCCATGGTTAAACACATTGATCCTGAATGATTGCAAACAATGAACTAAATTGAGTGCTGCATGGGGCAAGTGGCTGAAATTATGAGCACTAACTTAAACAATTCTTGCTATGGAACCCAAGTCCATGTCCATGTTTTCAGGTTCCATAATGTTGGTTAGAAATGCTTTGGTAACGAACCACAGCCTGGCAAGTTGGCTGCCAAGTGTCAGGTTCCAATTTACGTGGCATATTCACAGTCCAACCAATGGAACAATATTAGTTCCTTTGTCTTACTTGGGAATAGAAGTGAAACATATCAAGTTCCCAAGAGAAACTGGTTTCCTACCTTGCAGCGTCAGCAATGTGTGCATTTTGTCAAGATTCCCTTCCCATCCAAGGAACACAGAACCACAGCTGCAAGGTTCAAATCTCCATTTAGCTCAGAGAATCACTTGGAAATTTTGGGGAGCTAATTTTCTTGTAACTGACGTGGGGTGTTATGGCTTCTGTCTCTTATTGCATATACTCCTCAATGGCCTCCAGTTCCCCTTTTCCCTATTAATAAGTTCCTCATTCATTTCAGAAGGTGCATTTCATTCCTATTAGCTGTGGCTTTATTCAAGAAGGGAGGATTTCTGGTAAGTGAAAAATTACTTTGAACAAGTTGAAAAAAACTGAAGTCATACTCAAGTAACAGCAACAGTTGTCAAAATATTCTTCCAATTCTAACTCCAACCATGTTTCTGCAACCTGTATCTAACTTGAACTGGAAATAAAGTATCACTTGTCTACATAACACGGAAGTCGTCATTCATCAGTACCCTGAATGCAGCCAGTACTTTGAGTTTAAAGATGATATTCTTCACTTACCCTCGAGCATACTGCAGCTTTCACACACAGTATTTATTCCACAATCAGGCATGCTAAATCTCGACAGAACAGAAAGGCTACCACATACTATTTCATTGCAGGAAAGAGAAGTTAATGTTGGAAGCCATCAACCAACATGTTACAACACAGTCAAAAAGGATCCACTGTAACCTAAATTGTAGGCCAACTTGAGTAGAGTGTTGGAGTGGGAGTAAGAAGGGGAGGAAATATGAACTTCCCTTTCACCTCAAATAGTTAAAACTTAGCCCAAGTTAAAATTAAGATGAGAAAGCTCACTCAAATGGTTCTTAAGTAGGGTTAACAAAACCAGAATTTTGAGGTTTGCTTTTGTGGTTTGGTTAAGTCTAGTCAAATTTAAACTGGTCAAAACCAATTTAACCCCAAACCTAAGTCAGAAGCTTACCCATCTCCACCATCACCTATATTTCCCTGCAACTACTAATATCAACATCTGCATTGGAGAGGAAATTCCTCCACCCAACCCCTCAACTCTCACAAATTAAGCTGACATCCTACCTTTCATACAGTTGCCCTGAAGATGGATTCCAGCTGCACAATGTTGTTAAACTGGTCTCCTCCCAGCACTAGGCTACACAGGAGCTCCTTCCTCAACTCAAACTCTTCAGCTAATCTCAAATTCATTCCACAATAAATAAACTAACCTAGCCCAAAGGGCAATCAAAGTTTCCACGTGAAATCTGAAGTTCCCGGAGCCACCAGCCTTACGCAGAATTGTGGCAGACCCTAATCAAATGCACCATTGCATCTGGATTTCCTCCTTACCCTCCAAACTGGCAACGAGAATCTTGTCTCTTTCAGTGCTACGAAGACAAGTTTCTTGATGTCTATAGACGTGTTGGGGTGAGAGAGGGGAGATAGCTCATTTAGATATTAATGCTTTAAAATGAATTCTGTAGTAAGTTGCAAATCCATACCATATTGAAATGTAAATAGGATGCTTATGAAATCTAACTTTTATTAGCTAATCTTAGAGAATTAGTTTTAACTGCAAAAAGACTTCCCAGCAAAGTCATCCACTGACTTAGGATCATGACTTTAAAAGCAGTATGTGAATTTTTTAAAAAGTTTACTTTTTAAAAATCAGTTATTAATTGTTCAATGTATTAGACTTGCCCTAACACGATGACTTTCAATCACAATCCCCTGAACAACTAGGTCAACCTTACAGCATGAACAATAGTCTAACTTGTTTCAAAATCAGTATACTTTTTCAGGTAGGTTGACTGTACTAGGGGGAAATTCAGAGTTGACAAATATGGGTTTGTGCCTTCAACTCTTCTAATACTGAATCCCTGTTCTAGGATAAACCATAAAGATTGCAGAATTGACGGGAAGCCAGGTGATTTCCATGGGATGTGATAAAGATGAGGGACAAATTGTCAGCGGGTGGGGGGAGGTTGGAAGGAGAAAAAGGAGAAGTGGAGAAGTGGGGGGTAGGGAGAATAAGATGGGAGAAGAAATTCCTGCAAATTCAAACTTTTACAACCCAAGAATCTCAACAAAAGTCACCATAATATTTTGGTGAAAAGGTGCTTTTTTTTCTTCCTTAATCCCCATTTCCCAGCCAAAATTGAAATCTGAGGTGCATGACTATGGCTAATAAAGGCAAAACACTGCAGATGCTGGAAATCTGAAACAAAAACAAAAAATGCTAGAAAAACTCAGCAGGTCTGACAGCATCTGTGGAGAGAAAGAAAGAGATAACGTTTCGCGTCTGTATGACTCTTCTTCAGAGCTGAAGGGAAGTAGAAATGTGGTGAAATATATACTGTTTAAGGGGGGGTGGTTCAGGTGAAGCTGGATAGAGGGCCAGCGATGGGTGGAGGCAAAGGAGAGATTGTGAAAAATGCCATAACAAAAGGTCAAAGGGTTGATAATAGTGGTGGTACTGGCTAAAGGAGGTGCTAATGGTGACATTAATAGTGGAAAGCAGAATGTGATAATGGCATAACCAGGGTAAGCACTCTGGAAAGTGAAAGATGGTCTGAGTGAGGGTGGTGCGGAGGGAGAGGACAATGGTGGGAAAAAAGATCGAAAAGGCGAAAAGCTGGGATAAAACAATAAATAAAATGGAAATCAATTTACAAAATAATAATATTGAAAATAAGTGGGAAAAATTTTTTTAGAAAAGAAAAAAGGGGGGCATCAGAAAGGGCTGGGGATGGAGGAGCGAGTTCATGGTCTGAAGTTGTTGAACTCAATGTTAAGTTCAGAAGGCTGTAAAGAGTCTAATTGGAAGATGAGGTACTGTTCCTCCAGTTTGCGTTGAGCTTGACTGGAACATTGCAGCAGGCCAAGGACGGACATGTGGGCATGAGAGCAGGGTGGTGTATTAAAATGGTAAGCGACAGGAAGGTCTGGGTCATGCTTGCGGACAGACCGAGGTGTTCCGCAAAGTGGTCACCCAGTCTGCAATTGGTCTCTCCAATGTAGAGGAGACCACATTGGGAGCAGTGAATGCAGTAGACCAAATTGAAGGAGGTGCAAATGAAGCGCTGCTTCACTTGAAAGGAGTGTTTGGGCCCTTGGATGGTGAGGAGGGGGGAAGTAAAGGGGCAGGTGTTGCACCTTCTGCGATAGCATGGGAAGGTGCCGTGGGAGGTATTGAGGTGTTGGGGGGTGATAGAGGAGTGGACCAGGGTGTCCCAGAGGGAACGGCCCCTACGGAATGCCGACAGGGGGAGTGAAGGGAAAATGTGTTGGGTGGTGGCATGATGCTATGACTATGGCTTCTTGTTTAAACCGACAATTAACCCAAACCAAGATTACCGACTGGATATTTGGGGTAATACTGGGTGTGGCCTCTACTCTTTATGTGAAGGGTGTTTAAGATAATCAGTGTTTTTTTATTTGAGCTGTCACCTCTGGATAATTCTACGAGAATTCTTCTCTTCACATTCTAACCTCCTAGCACTGATGTAGCAAGACCACCAATTTACACTTCCTAGTGTACATTCATGCCGAGGATAGGACACGTTTCCCTATGTAAAGGATATATGACAGAGGCATTCACTATACATTATTATGTTCCAGGCCTCATTAATACAGCCTTTTCTCCACCACACCCATTCCATAAATCAAACCATACTTTCCCACAGTTTGCTGAGAAAGTCAGAATTACCACAAACCACAACTTTGATAAATTGCAATGGCAGAGTTGATGGAAGTTTCAGAAAAAAAACGGAGGCACTGTTTTTCAGCTAAAAGCTGTAAGGCTTTCACTATAAAATCTCATGGAAAAGGTACCATGTAAAAATGATTTTGACACAAAGCCTTGGCAATCAAAGTGCATATAGCACAGTACTGCAATGGGTGGATTAATAGGACCTATTTTACAAAATTACATACCCAGTGGTGCCCCCAGCAGACAAGGCTTCCCATTAGAAGCTCAGTTTCATAACATTGGCGCCATTAGACATGAGGCACAATATCTACAAGTTAACCTCTGCAAAATTCTGCTGACATAACCAGTTGTTTCTCAAAAAACAGGTTTTAGATTGACAGCACAATATTTTAACATGTAAACCATGATGGGGATCCCAGACATTCTACTTTACAGAAACAGGTATGGACTTCAAAACAAAAGAATATAGTGCATGGCAGTTAGTTTCATTTGCACTCTTCTCATGCAGCATCCTATTACAAAATGCTCAAAATTATTACCAATAAACAAACTGAATTAATTACGTTGCTCCTTGAATCCTTGGAAGATGGTGGTGTAGTAGTGATGTCACTGGATAGTAATGAGACCCAGGTTAGTGCTCTGTGAACATGGATTCAAATCCCACAGCAGCTACTGGAATTTAAATTCAATTAATAAAAGCTGAAATTAAAAGCTATTCCCAGAAATGGTGACCATGAAACTATCATCGATTTGGAGAGTGTGCGAGAGGAGTAGCGATGCCATTAACAGTGAGATAGTGTGCAAGGAGCAGTGGGGCCATTGACAGCAAGAGGAGCAGGGCCATTAACAGTGAGAGTGTGAGAGAGGAGCAGTGGGACCATAGACAGTGAGAAGAGCGGAGCCATTAACAGTGAGAGTGTGAGAGAGGAGCAGCGGGACCATAGACACTGAGAGGAGTGGGGCCATTAACAGTGAGAGTGTGAGAGAGGAGCAGCGGTACCATAGACAGTGAGAAGAGCGGGGCCATTAACAGTGAGAGTGTGAGAGAGGAGCAGCGGGACCATAGACACTGAGAGGAGCGGAGCCATTAACAGTGAGAGTGTGAGAGAGGAGCAGCGGGACCATAGACAGCGAGAGAGTGCGAGGGGAATGGGGCCATTAACAGTGAGAGAGAGGGGCAGCGGGCCATTGACAGTGAGAAGAGTAGGGCCATTAACAGTGAGAGTGTGAGAGAGGAGCAGCGGGGCCATTGACAGCGAGAGAGTGTGAGGGGAATGGGGCCATTAACAGTGAGAGTGAGAGAGAGGGGCAGAGGGCCATTGACAGCGAGAGAATGCGAGGGGAATAGGGCCATTAACAGTGAGAGTGAGAGAGAGGGGCAGCGGGCCATTAACAGTGAGTGTGTGAAAGAGGAGCAGCGGGACCATTTATAGCGAGAGAGTGTGAGGAGAATGGGGCTATTAACAGTGAGAGTGTGAGAGAAGAGCAGCGGGGCCATTGACAGCGAGAGAGTGCGAGGGGAATGGGGCCATTAACAGTGAGAGTGAGAGAGGGGGGCAGCGGGGCCATTGACAGCGAGAGAGTGCGAGGGGAATAGGGCCATTAACAGTGAGAGTGAGAGAGAGGGGCAGCGGGCCATTAACAGTGAGTGTGTGAAAGAGGAGCAGTGGAGCCATTTATAGCGAGGAGAGTGCGAGGGGAATGGGGCTATTAACAGTGAGAGTGTGAGAGAAGAGCAGCGGGCCATTAACAGATAGTGTGTGAGAGAGGAGCAGCGGGCCATTAACAGGGAGAGAGTGTGAGAGAAATGGGGCCATTAACAGCGAGAGGAGCGGGGCCAATAACAGTAAAAGAATGTGAGAGAAGCAGGGCAATTAACAGCAAGAGAGACCAAGAGGAATGGGGCTATTAACACGAGAGAGTCCAAGAAAGTGGGGCCATTAAAAGTGAGAGAATGCGAGAGAATCAGCAGGGCTATTAACAGTGAGTGTATGTGAGAGGAGTGGAGCCATTAAAAGCGAGAGAACGCAAGAGGAGCGGTTCCATTAACAGCGAGAGAACGCAAGAGGAGCGGTTCCATTAACAGCGAGAGTGTGCGAGAGGAGCAGGGCCATTAACAGCGAGAGAACGCAAGACAAATGGGGCCATTAACAGCGAGAGAACACAAGAGGAGCGGTTCCATTAACAGCGAGAGAGTGCGAGAGGAGCGGTTCCATTAACAGCGAGAGAACGAAAGACAAATGGGGCCATTAACAGCGAGAGAACGCAAGAGGAGCGGTTCCATTAACAGCGAGAGAGTGCGAGAGGAGCGGTTCCATTAACAGCGAGAGAACGCAAGAGGAGCAGGGCCATTAACAGCGAGAGTGTGCAAGAGGAGTAGGGCTATTAACAGCGAGGGAGTCTGAGAAGAGTGGGGCCATTAACACAAGAGAGTGCGAGAGCAGTGGGGCCAATAACAACGAGAGAATGAGAGAGGAACAGCGGAATAGAAATAAAAAAAAAAATATGAAAGTTTCTTTATCTGAATGCAAGAAGCATCTGCAATAAGGTCAATGAATTAATGGCACAAATAGAAGTAAATGATTTAGATCTAATTGCCGTTACAGAAACATGGTCACAATGTGATCAAGCTTAGGAAATAAATATCGCAGGGTACAAAATATTTCAGAAAGACAGACAGAATGGCAAAGCAAGTGGGGTAGCTCTGATAGTAAATTATGACATAGGACATTACTGAGAAAGGATCTGACCTCAGAAGCTCATGAAGTAGAATCAGTTGGGGTGGAAATTAGGAATTGCAAGAGTCAGAAAACACTGGTAGGAATGGTTTACATGTCCCCTGACAGTAGTTATACCATTGTGCAGAGCATTAAACAAGAAATTATTGCAGCCCGCAACAAAGGAAATGTAATAATCATGGGGGGATTTAATCTTCATAGAGACTGGGACAATCAAATTGGCAAAAATGATCTAGAAGATGAGTTTATACAATGTTTTTGTGATAGTTTCCTGGAGCAGTACATAGTGGAACTGACTAGGGAGAAAACTATCTTCCTATTATTGTGCAATGAAACAAAGTTAATTAGTAATGCCATAGTAAAAGATCCACTGGGAAATAGTGATCATAATATCATTCAATTCCATGTTAAGTTTGAAAATGACATATTCCAATTGTAAACAAAAATCTTAAACTTAAACAAAGTCAATTACATAGGAAAAGGGGATAACTGGCCAAGGGTAATTGAGTAAATAGACTAAAAGGTATGGAGGTAAATGAACAGTGGGAAACATTTAAAGAAACAATTCAAAATGTTCAACAAAAATACATTCCACTGAAGAACAAATATCTCAGCAAGATAGACTCATCCATGGCTCACTCAGCAAGTTAAGGACAGTATTATATTGAAAGAAGAGGCTAACAGTGTTGCAAAAAACAGCAGAAAGACTGAGGATTGGGAATGTTTTAGAAATCAGCAAAGGGTCACCAAAAAGTTGATAAAAAAGTAGAATATGAGAGTAAACTAGCCAGAATAATAAAAACAAATTGTAAGAGCTTTTATAAGTATATAAAAAGGGAGAAAGTAGTTAAAGTAAACATTGGTCCATTAGAAGCAGAGACAGGAGAAATTATCATGGGGAATGAGGAAATGGCAGAGACATTGAACAATTATTTCATATCTGTATTCACAGTAGAAGACAAGTTCCATACCAGATATAGGCTACGGCCTAGGGGCTAAAAAAAATGAGGGAATTAGGGAAATTAATATCAGAGATAAAATATTGAAGAAATTTAAGGGACTGAAATCTGACAAATCCCCAGGACCTAATGGCTTAAAAGTTTCTAAAAGAGATGGTTGCAGAAATGGGGGATGTGCTGGCTATGATTTTCCAAAATTCCTTAGACTCAGGAATAATCTCACTAGACTGGAAGTTGGCAAATGTTACACTGCTTTTCAAGAAATAAGGAAGAGGGTAAGCAGTGAACTACAGGCCAGTTAGCCTAACATCAGTTTCTGGGTAAATGTTGGAATCTATTATTAAGGAAATCCTAACAAAGCACTTAGAAAAGCATAGTATGATTAGAACAAATTAACATGTTTTTACAAAAGGGAAATCCTGCTTGACAAATTTATGAGTTTTTTGATGATGTAACTAGTAGAGTAGATAAAGGGGAATCAGTAGATGTAGAGAACATGGATTTCCAAAAGGCATTTGATAAGGTGCCACACAAAAGGTTAATAGCAAAATAGGCAAAATAAGAGCTTACGGAGTTGGGGGTAATATATTAGCATGGATAGAGGATTGGTTAACAGATAGAAAACAGAGAGTGGGCATTGACAGGACTTTTTCAAGGTGATAGGCAGTAAATAGTGGAGTGCCACAAGGACCAGTGCTGGGGCCTCAGCTATTTACAATGTATATCAATGACTTCGACGAAGAGACAAAGAGTAATGTATCTAAATTTGCTGATGATAGGTGGAAAGTAAGCTGTGGGGAGGACACAGAGAGGCTACAAAGAAATATATACAAGTTAGGTGAGTGGGCAACAAGATGGCAGATGGAGTATAATATAGGGAAGTGTGAAGTTATTCACTTTGGTTGTAAGAATAAAAAAGCAGAGTATTTTCTAAAAGGGGAGAAACTTGTAAATGTTAATGTTCAAAGAGACTTGGGTGTGATGGTACAAGGAAACAGAAAGTTAGCATGCAGGTTAAGCAAGCAATTAGGAAGGCAAATGACATGTTGGCCTTTATTGCAAGGGGACTGGAGTACAAGAATAAAGGAGTCCTGCTACAGTTGTACAAGGTTTTGGTGAGGCTGCATCCGGAACAGTGTGTGCAGTTTTGGTCTCCACATTTAAGAAAGGACATACTTGCATTGGAGGCGGTACAGTAAAGGTTCACTAAATTGGTCCCTTGGATGAGGGGGTTGTCCCAAAATGAGAGGTCGAGTACATTGGGTTTATATTCTCTGGAGTTTAGACGAATGAGAGGTGATCTCATTGAAACTTACAAAATTCTGGAGGAGCTTGATAGGGTGGACTCAGGGATTCTTTCCATTGGTCCTGTAATCTAAAACATGGGGGCACAGTCTTAGGATAAGGGGCCAATCATTTAGCACTGAGATGAGGAGAGATTTCTTCACTCAAAGAATTGTGAATCTTTGGAATTCTCTACCATAGAGGGTTGTGGATGCTCCATCGTTGAATACATTTAAGATTGGGATAGACAGATTTCTGGTCTCTCAGAATTAAGGGATATGGGGAGCAGGCAGGAAAATGGATTTGAAGCCCAAGAGCAGCCATGATCGTATTGAATGGTGAAGCAGGCTCGATGGGCTGTGTGGCCTATTCCTGCTCCTATTTCTTATGTTCTTATGTTGTCCCAAAGGGACATTTAAGTCAAACAGTTTGTTCTAAGTTTACTGACTTGATAACTAAGGCATATTTGAACAATCCACAGTTTACTTTAGCTGCTGTTTAAATACATTCCGGCACCATTTTTTAAATATTTAAACAAATGGTTCACTTCATCAGAAAGGCTAACAGTGTGGTAGCAAAGTGCAACCACTTGAAAAGAAAGATACAGAGCACAAAGAAAAGGTTGTACTCCACACAAAGCAGCAACAGCGGAACACTTCAAAAGTCTTCACTTGGACATGCTACACAGCTACTGGTGTGTATTGTGTTACCCTCCAGAGCTAATCTGCATAGCTCAGAAGTTGGGGAGATGATTATCTCAGTCATTCAATGCAAATATTCACTTTCATAGAATCTCACTACAAAACACTCAGGGGATGAAAGGAAAATAATGCATTTTCTGTCAGCAAAACAAAAGCCTCATTTACATGCTTACATGAAGTAACTGGGCTGGAACCCCGTCCAACTATCTGTTGCAATAAGTATCAGAGCTGCACTATTGAAATGTGGGCTGTGTGTGCTCACTTCACCTCAAGGCACAATGACATTGGTGAGCTAAATGACAGTATAGGGCACATCACCATTAGACGGCTACAAGGCTGAGCGCCAGTGTGTCGGCTACCCCTGCTTTTAGAACTAGTGCCACGATTCTCCTTCTGACACTTCCAAAGCGCTAGTGCAATCTGCAATCACTTGCCTGATTTCAATGAGATCACCTCTCGCATTGCCTTTCCTTTGTTCTGGCTGCAATCTAGTTGCAGCAAGCACGCTGTTGACCTCTTATTCAAATTTAGAGTCTTCTACATTGCTGTTCAATTTTCCTCTGATTGAAAAGAGCTGAAGGGATAGGCGACTGTTTTAAATCAATAGAAATTACACTGGCAGTGAAGGAAGCTAACAAGTCAGACTCTCCTCAGACACTTGAGGCTTTTTAAAAGGAACCTGCCACCTTCCAGTCCATGTAATGGTGTGGGCAGGCAATGTAACTTGGTGTGCTCTGCTGAGATTAACAACTCAGAAATTGCCAGTACAATAAGCAGCTCGCATAGAAGTAATACCAACAAGGAATCAATGCCTGGTAAGGTAAATTCCCACACACAAACAAATCCCAGCAAAGCTTTCAAATTCTTTCTACTTCCTTAAGCTAATAGTGATAAGTTACAGTTACAACAGCATTTTTTGGTCATCCCCAAAACAAAGTAAAAATGTTTTGTGGCATTCAAAAATGAATCAAATCAAGATACCATATTGTATTGGAGAGGTTTTGAACTTTTCCTGCTCAGTTAGTTCCTTTGAGTAACAATAGGTTTAAGCGTCTCAAATTATTCTTCAATTTGCAAAGTGTAGAACAGGAAATAGCTAACTCATGACTTGTTAGCTTGTTTTCAAAAATGAAACACTCAGTATTTAGCCATGTATTAGTTGTGGATTTCTAATTGTATGTACAAGTTTGTTTTGGATTTCTTAACACGTTATCAGTTGAAGTAACCTACAGCCACAATCCAACTCTTCAATCTTTTTATTATCTCAAATCAAAAAAACTACAACCTGGGAATATTTCCTCCAGGTTAATAAAAGTCAACAAACACTTCAGCCATTTGCCACGCCAGTACAATCTGTTAGTGAGAGCATGTCCCTCAGCGATCAGTAACTCCAGCCAAGGAACATGTTTCAATGTGAATCCCAGTTATCACTTGAACTAGATTCGCCTGACTATATTTCTTTTCAGCCCTGAGAACTCTGCTCCTCTGAAATGCTCATAAACAACAAGTTGCACATATATACCCTTTTTAACATAGTAAAATGTTGCAAGGTGCTCATAGAAGCACGAAATAACACCAAGCCACTCAAGGAGATATTAATACAGGTGACCAAAAACTTAGTCAAATTAGTAAAAGAATGACTTAAGACTGACTTGGCTTTATATCGCACCTAAAATGGTCACTAGACGTCTCAGAAGTGCTGTATATCCAGTGAAATATTTTTGTGTAGTCGCTGCTGTAAAATGCAACAGCCAATTTGCACACAACAAGATCCTCCAAACAGCAGTGTGATAATGATCACAATCTATTTTTGTGATTGAAGGATAAACATTGACCAGAACACTGGGGATAACTCCTTTGCTCTTTTTTCCCCAAAACAATGTCCTGACATCTTTTAAGTTTGCCTGAGGGGACAGAGAGTTTCTGCAAAAGTAGGTTTTAAGGAGTGCCTTAAAGGAGGAGAATGAAGTAGAGAGGTAGTGGGATTTAGGGAGGGAATTCCAGAACTTTGGACCTAAATAGTTGAACATACAACCGCCAATGTTTGAGTGATTAAAATGGGAATGTACAACAGGAGCGCATCAGGTGGAACACAATGCAGCTTTTTCTGTTTTGGGTGAGGACTCTGATGTTGGGATCAAATGTGGATCCTCACACCACATTGCATCAGGAGTAGTGACCCAGCACTGATTTTTTCAGAATTGGCAAATTAATAACCGAGGGTTCACTTGCAGGTGGCTCCCAAAGCTGGAGGGCCAATCAGAGGCCCTTTGGCATTGTTATGTTGGTTGCCCCAATATCTTGAGGTGGGAGCTGCTGGGGCCTATATAGAAAGAGAGCGAGAGAGAGAGGGTACCTCGCAATGGAGGAACCCTCTGAAAAGAAAGTTAAAAAAACTCCTGCCCAGAGTACTTTCTTGGAGCTTAAAAAGCTAGGAGGAGAAACACTCCTCCAGTGAAACTCAATACCTGTCGGAAGATAACAGAGCGGCATTGAAAACTGCTCTGGAAAGGTAAAGAGCTTGAGCCACCCATCCCGCCTGGCAGGAGGAGAAAGAAAAACAATGGTCAGTTTGAGTAGGAACGAAAGTAAGTACAACAGTGGAGTATCTGTATATTTCCTACCTTATAATGTTGAATTGCTTTATGTGCTGGGCATTCACTAATTATATATAATGTTAAGAAATTAAATTGTATTGTGTTTTCTGTAATGTTTAATTTGAACTGGTAATGTATTATGAATACATTTAATGAATTATGTATATTTTTGGGAAAAAAAAACTACACACAGAGTTAACTGTTTATATCATAATTATGTTGGGAACTAGAAATTTTCAAAACACACAGGGATTACTAGTACTGTGACCGCAACTTCTACAGGCCTCAAGAATGAAAGATTTTTAAGCAGCGTAATACTCATTTAGAAGGAAATTCCTGTAAGTAAAACAAATTATTACCAATTCTTAGTCATTATGAATTTTGTTTAGAATCAAAAGAGACAAATACATGATTATTACTGCAACAGAAAACTTACTATTTTCCTTTGCAACATGTGCAACTGTCAAGGGCATAGGCTAGTTTGTCACTGTCAGAATTCCCATTAGCAGGAAGGATCAGCAGCCAGGTATTAAATCTGTCTTTGGTCATTTAATGGGCAGCTGTTGAATTTGATGCTATGCTTTCAGTCTTTTCTGGTTAAGCTGCACCAAGAATTTCAGTGACAGCATGGAAGTGGTGCAGCAGAAGAGAACTTGCTTTTACCCACCAACAACTGGTGACAACGTGGAAACAAAGTAGAACACATTTCCAATATAAATTTAATTAAAATCACAAGGTTTCTTGTATTTATTATGGTTGCTAAAATACAGATGAGTTGGAAGGCATAGAATTATTTAAATATATAGCACAGATACAGGCCATTTGGACCAACTGGTCCATGTTGGCGTTTATGCTCTGCACAAGCCTCCACCCATTCTTCCTCATGCAACTTTTTCAGCAAAACCCTTTATTCCCTTCTCCCTCATAGGCTTATCTCATTTCCCCATAAATGCATCCACCTCAACCACTCCCTGTGATATTAAGTTCCAGTTACTTGCCATTCTCCCGAATTCTCTATTTGATTTCTTGTTGACTATCTTGTATTCATGGCCTCTAATTTTGCTCGTCCCTACATGTGGAAACATTCTCAGTGTATCTCCTCTATCAGAACCTTTTATAATTGGAAAGACCTCCATTAGGTCACCACTCAGCCTTCTCTTTTCAAAAGTAAAGATATCCACCCTGTTCAGCTTTTCATGATAGGTATAACCTCACAGTTCTTGGCATCATCCCTGTAACTTTATTTTTGCAACCTCTCCCATTTATTTTTATATAATATAGTGGCCAGAACTGTACACAGTCCAAATACAATCCAACCAAGATTTGATATAAATCACCATTACAAAGACATGGGGCTGAATTTTCCTGGTGGTGGTGGGCTTGGGGGCCGGGGAGCCAGGAAATGTTCTTTTTTTGGGTGGGAGGGAGGGGTTGGCGGTGGCAGGAGACTTTCCCAGGATGGGCTGGGAAGCAGGCAGACAGCGTGCTCCATGGAGGTGGGCAGCCAATTTGCAATAAGGTCCCAATTAGGTGCATTTTGCCACCTCTCTGACTTTGTGCCAGTGACAGGCTGCCCCCACCCCCCACATATGGAGGCTGCCAGTTTAATACCTATACCCTTTCTGCGGAAGGCCAGAGGGTCATCAAAGCCTTAATAAGATGGTGATCTCGAAGTAGCCAATTAGGTGCTCACCTCCCAGAAAATTGTGACACCAGCCTTGTTGCCGACAACTGCAGGCTCAGAGATCCCACTTGGTCCCAAAGTTGGCAGGAAAGTTCTGTCCATGGCTAGAAGTTGATCAAGGTTGGGACATAAATACTCCAAGGTACAAAACATTTTGAATGGATAAGCAAATGGAAAAGGAAGAGGAGTAGCCCTGATAGTAAAGGCTGATATAAGGATATTAGTGTGAAGATCACGAAGTAGAATCAATATGGGCAGAGATTATGAATAATAAGGGTCAGAAAATGCTGGTGGGAGTAGTTTATAGGCCCCTAACAGTAGTTACACCATTGGGCAAATTTCTTGCCATTGAGCAAGGAATCATTGGAGCTTGGAACAAAGCAATATAATAATCTTGAGGGACTTTAACCTTCATATTGACTGGAAATATCAAATGCGCAATGTTAGTCTGAAAGATGAGTTTGTAGAATGCTTTCATAACTGCGTCTTAGAACAATACGTTATGGAACCAACTAGGGACAAAGCTATTTTAGATCTGGTATTGTGTGGTGAGGCTGGGTTAATTAGTAATCTCATAGCAAAAGATCCTCTGGGAAAAAGTGATCATAATACAACTGAATTCCCTATCAAGTTTGAGAGCGACACTCGAGTCGAAAGCAAGAATCTTAAACTACAAGTCAATTGCATAGGTACAAGCTGAGTAAGAGTATTTGGGTAAAAGGTATGCTGGTAAATAAACAGTGGGAAATATTTAAATAAATGATTCAAAATACTCAACAAAATATATTCCAGTAAAACAACCAAAACACAGTGTTGTGAAAATCTAGTTCATAATTCATGTGAGCTATGTTTTAGAATATGACTTTAAGTTCTAAGAATACAACTTTTAAGTTGTAGATTATAGTGTTAAATGTAAGATAAAATGGAAAAAGCTGTGAAGAAATTGGTAAACAACCCTAATGTAAAGGTAAATCAAACAAGCCTAGGTTTCATTAACCTGTGTATCCTGGCCAGAAGACAGGAAGGAAAATATATATATATATCTATGTCAACCTGGCTACTCTATAAAATTATTATTTTTATTTTAACCATGGTCAACGCTTTATCCTGACTAGCCATGACTCAAACCAAAGGAATTTCTAACCTTCAGAAACCAGCAGGAACCTCGTTATCTTCAAAAAGGTGCTAGTACTCTCAATGGCAACTGACAAAGAAATTCCAAAAAAATGCGGCCAGAGACGGTATGTCTACGAAGGACAAAAGGGACCCTGACTCCTCTATGAAACACCTCAAGCTTCCAGGCCTGGGAAAACACATTCTTTGTCAAACAACTCGGAGAAGAAGTGGGAGATATGTCACATGACCTCCCTCAAGCTGTTAGGTTCTGTAATATTTCCCTGTGGAACTGAACCCAGGCAGTCTACCATTTTATCATCTAACAGGTAGCAGCAGAAAGAGCTCCATCCAGGTAAAAGTGCCTGGCTCTTATTTACACTGTCAACTACTGGAACATTGGAACTTCTGTATCTGTGCCTTCGAGATTAATTCATTTCTACGTGCCTTTTCCCATTGTGAAAGTCCTCACTTCTGGAAAGATGTGTCATCTCTGAAGGAATATGCCACTGGACCTTTTGATTCTGGACTCACGTGAAACTATAACGCTTATTTTTATTGTGGCCTTTCCCTGTACCCCTTTCTTTCCCTTACCCCTCTTTTATCGTACAAATGCAAAAAAGGGACAGACATTGTGAAAACCCTTCCTGCGTTGTGTGTGTCTGTGTGTAAAATAAATTAACCCTCTTATTTTACTTTATCTCGTTTGCTGTAGGAATATTAATAGAATATTGAATCACTCCAAACTGAAGGGTTGTGGAAGCTAAGACACCACTTAAAAAGGGGGGAAATCAGAAATCAAAAACATATTTCCGTTTATGGATCGGTAGTAAGAGAAGAAATCAGGGCTGTTTAAGTTAATCCCCCTCCTATCCATAACATGTGTTTATCTTACAAGGTCAGAGTTAATAGTGAAAAAAAAATAAACAATGGTGGCCCATTTTTGGATCTCTTGGCAGAGGCAGGATATCTGTCATTATCTCCATAAAATACGCTAAATGCTAGCAATTCTGGGAAAGAGGATTGTAAAACTCCATTAGAGATAGAAATTATTCATAAGCGTTGCAGAATCAAGAGCTGTGTGAAGGTAAAGTAATCTGTTTGCATTTCTGTTTGAACCGTCCCAAAGCGTGCCACATTGCTAGAGACAGTGATTCAGGGTGGAGCCTTGTTTATATGTGTGCGTTTGCTGATAGAAGCAAGCAGCTCAGTTGGGGACAGACACAGCTTTGCTGTGGTATAGACTGCATCTGACTGGATTGAAAGAGCCTACAGGAGATGATAGTTAGGCCTGTACTTCAAGCAGAGAAAATGCTAACTACATCATTCATCATGTGGAATGTGGATGCATCTCAATCTCAGTTTGGATATTGAGAGAAACACAGCTGGAAGATTTGCTCTAGCTTGCAGCTAGTGGAAGAAATCTACAATGGTCCTCACAGAGTGTTGTGGTAGAAAGCAGTCAGCAGTGTTAGCTTGGAAAGCTGTGGGAAGGCAGTTGGGTAACTGCTGGCAACCTAAACAAGGAGAGGAGGCATCCACAGTCACGAGGTCTGTAAATAAAAGGTGGAGGGTTGTGTAGCCTGTAAGTTGATGGAAAGGCCCACATAGAATCTTACCTCAGAGGATAGCTGGAACACTGAGATGAAATCAAAATGACTTATGGAAGCTGTGGCATACCTTGTGGGTTAGTTCCTGCAGAAGTGAATGAACCTACAAGATTGTTCTGATGTATAAGAGAACTCTTGGGTTTGGGGCTAGGTTGGGGTGGTGGCGGAGAGTAAAAAGTAGAACTGAGTTCATAGCATAAGTAGTTATAAACTATGATGTTAAACTAACAGTGCTTGGTTTGGTTAATTCTTTTTATGGACAATAAAGTTTGTTTTTATTTAAAAACATGACATCTTGGGGTATAGTTGACGGTTAATTGCTGGCTGTTTGCATTTCATCGTTAAACATTAATGGTCCCTAACAGGATGTTAGCACCAGTGAGAAAGATCCATCCATGGCTTATTGGGGAAGTTAAATATAGTACTGGATTAAAGGAAGAGGCTTATAATGATGCGAAGAATAGTAGTAAGCTTAGGATTGGAGAGTTTTAGAAATCAGCAAAGGACAACCAAAAAATTGATAAAAAGGGAAAAAGTGGGATACAAAAGTAAACTAGCTAGGAATACAAAAATAGGTTGCAAGAGCTTTTATAAGTATATAAAAAGGAAAGTAGCTAGTAAATTTAGGTCCCTTAGAAAGAGAGATAAGAGAAATTAACTGGGATCAGAAGTTAGCAAAGATACTGAACCAATATTTTGCACCTGAATTTGCAGTAGAAGGTCACAAATTACATACAAGAAATAGAGAGTAACCAAGTAGTAAATAAAAGTGAGGACCTAAAGGTAATTAATATCAGCAGAGATAAAGTATTAGAGAATCATAAAGGATAAAAGCTAACAACATCCCCAGGACCTGATGGCCTATAGTTGCAGAAATAGTAGATGCACTGGTTATGATTTTCCAAAATTCCCTAGATTCTAAAACAGGCCTGGCAGATTCGAAGTTAGCAAATT
This sequence comes from Cetorhinus maximus, assembly GCF_964194155.1. Classification (NCBI taxonomy): domain Eukaryota; kingdom Metazoa; phylum Chordata; class Chondrichthyes; order Lamniformes; family Cetorhinidae; genus Cetorhinus; species Cetorhinus maximus. The sequence continues at coordinate 45,853,243 of NC_135882.1, read as the reverse complement.
TAACACCAATATTCAAAAAGGGAGGGACAGAGAAAACAGGGAACTGTTTTAAAGACCAGTTAGCCTGATATCAGTCATCAGGAAAAAGCAAGAATGTACTATTAAAAAAGCCTTATCAATGCACTTAGAAAATAATTATTTTAAGTTCAGAGACTCGCACAGGATGGGAGCTGGGCTGCACCTTTTGTTGACACACATCTCTTTCCATCTTGCCCATTCCCACAAATGTCCATTTTGTATATAGTTGCAGGAGAGGGCCACAGAAAATAGTCAGCAACAACTCCAGATTGTAGGCACATCAAACCATGAGAAGAGAAGCATGCAGACTATTGACTAGAAGGCAACTGAGGAAGTGGTTTGAATTGAAATCAGAGGGCTATCACCTGCTCATTACTAGAAGCATGCCATTTTTCTCTCTTTTCTCCCTTCACTCACTGATACTTTAGCATTCCGAAACTGCACTCAAAATACTGTCAGTGAAATCCAAAACTAGTAACATGGGCTTTGAAGTAAATCATCAGACTGACCCGAGAAATCTCCCATAATTAACAGATCCCAGAGAGTAATGTGCATCCCAGCCCCATAGCTCACAGCAAAATGCATCATTCACTCCTAACAAAAAAAAGCCAAGAAGGATACACCCCCTCAAAGTGGGGGAAGGGGAATGACTGAATTGCAGTGAGCACACGCTGAAGCACAAAGCTTATGCTGGTTGGGGGATAAGTTTGACGGTTTCACCTGTGCTGGGATTTGGTCCACACAATATCTGCTGACAAATGTAGCTTTGTAACTAATTAGCAGCTCATGTAGTCATTCAGGAGTGCACCAACCATTCTGCATAGTCTCGCACAGTTTAGAGACTTTTATGGAGGAGTAAAGAACCCACATCTGTGCCACGCCACCTGACCATGCTGCTGACCACCATGGAACAACATGTCTAAAGGAAGAAAAGGAAGAAGGAAATAAGGATGGAAAGAAAGAGAAAGAAAGGAGGGAGGGACAGAGGGAGGAGGGAAAGACCTGCATTTAAATAGCGCTTTTCACAATGACCAAACATCTCAAAGCACTTTACAGCCAATGAAGTACTGTTTGAAGTGTCATTACTGTTATAATGTAACAAACACAGCAGCCAATATGCACTCAGTGCACTTCACAAACAAGGTGATAATGACCAAATAATGTTTTTTGTGATGCTGATTGAGGGATATATATTGGACTGGGCATCAGGGGTAACTCTCCTGCTCTTGCTCAAAATGGTCCCATGGGATCTTTTCATTCACCCGAGCAGACAGATGGGACCTTGGCGTAACATCTTCTCTGAAAGATGGCACCTCCAACAATGCACTCAACAGTTCAAAACAGTCTACTCCAGGGCATTCTGTAGCTGAATAACCCTGATGCAGACCCTTCAAAAGGGCTATACAGCCTCTGGCCTGATCTCATAGGTCGACTGTGGTCAAAGCACATCATCGCTACTGATGACAGATTATCACATTATCAGCACATACAGCTTAATGCAGTTTTGGCAAAGACTTTGAAGGAACTAGTTACATTTTCAAACCTGTGACACTTTTAAATTGAGAAAACTTTGCACGCATTACCAAAACAGTTATATTTAACTGGAATCACATGAAACAATAGGCGAGACTCCTACCAATTGGAACCTCTCAATTGTTATTTAAAAACATCCACAAAATTTTACTTGAATCTTTTAGTACATTCTAAAACTAGTGAGTAAAAGACTTTGTACTAAACAGCCATTAATATTTCTACAACACTAGCAAATCCATTCCAACACAGTTGGCTGCCACACTGAATATAACATGGGAGATGAATCTACTCTACCCACATCTCAACACTGCAATTGAACCAATTTCTTTAGGCTGAAAACTCACCAATATTAACAAATTTATGGAAAAAAAACTGGATAAAGAATATTTCTTCCATGTTTATTTATTTCAAATGGCAAATTCTCAAAGTAACACATTCAGCTGCTGTTCCAAAAAACAATTTCAGCAACACTGCACGAATATATGTTAATGTTAAAGTAATTAAACACTGCCAAATTGCTGTTTTAACTAGCACCATTAGTTTCAATTAAGCATGCACAGAGTTTTAGAAGCTAATTAAATTAGTACCAATCTAGAAAACAGCCAGGCTGCCTGTGATATATACAAATAACTGTGCAGATTTTATTGGTCTCTTAATGATTTAGAGGAGGAAATGAAGTTTTAAACAGGAAATTCCAATATATCAGTCACCAACTATAATATAAAACACACCTTGCAATCAAGTGCTGTCTTAAAAAATCCAACAACAGAGAGCAGAGTCTAGACACGTCTGACACAAAAACCATCGTTTTACTGTGCAGTACATATGTTCCTTAACTTACTCCTTTTTTAAGTATTCTGCATTTAGTTTCCTGAAGGAGTTTTTTTTATATTTGTTTGTAGACAACAGCATAGCATGGATACATAGCATGGCAATAAAGACAAAATTAGCTGCCCATTGGAAAATGAATCAGGGCTTTAATTCACACACATGTAATCATAGCCTAATCCATATACCAACATAGTCAAAAATATCCGACATCTTTGAAGTCACTATGATCTTTCGTTCTTTCCCAGTAAAAACAAGATTCCTATACTAATTTTGACACAGCTTCATCGTAACTGCTGTAGATATATCTTAAATAAGTTGCAGTACAGTAGCTTTCCAAGCTGAGATTTATCAGTTCTTCCCTTTGAGTTCAGCACTGGACCTAAAAAATGTTTGCATTGGAGACAACTAGTTCACAATGAGGAAATAGTATATACCTCCTGTGGCTCAAGGAGAGTTGACAGGTCTACTTAATGTAACAGTTCACCTCAACACTCCTTATTTACACTAACCTTCTTCAGTAAACTCAGCCAAAGAAAGATTTCATATCAACCAGGGGTGTCCCAACTTTTCCTCTGTGGCTGAATAGGTATCTGTAGAATGGATTCCCAGGGACCACATGTGAAGTTTGAATGCATGTTCCCATGGTCAAAAAAACCTACATCTTTTGAAGTCATGCGTCCCTTCATTACCCTCCCAGTAAAAACATTAGTCTGCAGTTATCTGAAGCTGGACATACTAACTGTTCTTGCTGCTCTGGTTCAGTATTTTTCCGCCAATGAGGTAACAGCACCAAGAACAGTCCTTTAAATGCCTCTAGGTCCACAAAATTTAAACAGAGAAAACGAAGACTGATAGGGCTGGATTCCCAGAGCTTGCAGGCCAAACATAGCCCACATTTTGTACCTCAAACGTAAGCAGGTGCATTCTCAGGACTGCTTGTGCCTCAGTACTGAACCTTTATTAAATTGCTATCAAGCAGAAAAATTATGAACTATAGCAATTGTATACTCTGTAATATAAGCCATATCAGTGAGTCATCAGTGGTAGTAAGGGGATCCTTGGCAAGTGAGGAAATGATTACTGGAAAATTGTTTTAACTTCCTTAAGAGAGCCATTAGTAGTTGGATGGGACAACTGAGGTTACTGAAATGAAGATGCCCAAAATGTACGGTTTCAATTTTATGCCATGTACCCCACTTTTTCATTGGTGGCTAAGTGACATAGCAAGTCTGGTACACAACAGTAAGCCAATAAATTCAAACTAACCATTTGTATCAGCAGACAGACAACATGAATTTACTATCTGACTGTATTGTACTCATTTCCAAGGGCTGAATTTTCCCCCTGTCTTTGGGGGTGGGGGGAGAGAGTTGATGGGCGGGCACGCTTCTGATCAGCGCCCCCGATCAGAGGCGCGGCGCCATTTTACATGGGCGAGCCAATTAAGGCCCGCCCAGCATGACGTCCGCAGGGAAGCGCTATGTGCTTCCTGTGTGGGCTGGGGGGGGGGGATGCCTAAAATCGAGAGTGCGCTCTTTCACGCATGCGCACGAAAGAGTGCACTCATTTCCCTGAGGCTAAGTGCTGCCTCAGGGAGATCACCTCTACTTTCAAAAATATTAAAAATAGAAAAAAAATTTCCCTTACATGTCCCCTCATGTGACAATGTCACATGAGTTGGGACATGTTCATAATTTTCAAAAAAACTTTAGTAAAATTTTAAAAACCCTACATGAAACCTCATCCCACCAGTGGATGAGGTTTCAAGTTTTTTCTACTTCCTGCCGGGGCTCCTGGCCTGCCCGCCAACCTTAAGGCTGGACGGTCAGGTCCACTAATTACTTTAATTGCTCTGTCAATGGCCTCAATTGGTCATTGACAGGTTGGTGGGCGTGCAGCTGATTTTGCTGCGCACCCGCCTTCCTGAAAATTTAAATGGGGCGCGGTGACGTTGGGAGTTCCGCCCGACATTTTACGCATCGGTGAGCAGGCCCTGTCCCCGCTCGCTGACGGTGAAATCCTGCCCCAAGTATTGAAGGACAAACAATTATCCTTTGGTCCCAATTCTACTATCCTAATTATTAACCTGCACCTGGCGGAAGCCTCATGTATAAAATATAATTTCAAAATATTATTGGAGGATATATATTTGGTCACTTGGGAGATTCTTCAAACAGTTATAGCCGAATGAAGTTAAAGCTATTCGAGGAAACTCTTTAAAATGGCAAAGAGATTCAATAGATAAAGGAAAGCTATTCTCTCTGGTGGGGAAACAAGGAAGCACAATCCTAAAATAGAACTAGGCCATTTAGGAGTGAAATCTGTAAACCCATTTACCTTACAATAGATTATGGAAACCTGGAACTCACTTTGTCCAAAAGGCTGTGCATGCTGAATCAATTGAAATTATCAAGATTGATGTAGTATATTGCTGTTGGAGAGGTGTAAATAAAGCTAGTTTAGCAATGTCTGCCTGCTGTGAGTGTACAGTCCTGCCGTTCACGGGGGTTATGTTCCCACGAAACCTCGCAAACGGCGAAATCGCAAACAATGAACATGCTTTTCCATGGGGCTGGATTAGATCGGTTCCAGCCATGTGAGGGGAGCACTGGTTTGGGCTGTTACTCTACTCTAAATTGTGGTGCAGTACCTGTATCCGACAGACGGGGAAGCCTCTGAGCAATACATCGGTAAAGATTTCAAAACGAACACAGCCATTATTGCAGCGGGAGTCTGACATTTCCGTATTAGTCCCATCATTAGGGCTGCACTTCAGCTGCAACCATTCCAGTCTCTGCCCCATTATGGCTGTTGTATCCCCAGGGAAAGAAGAGAGAGGGAGAAGGGAGACGAAACCACGGATGAGCGAGCATTGCTCATGCGATGCTGTATGCAAAGTTCAAAGCGCAGGTAAGTGAAAATGCGAACCAGGAGGCTCCAAACGGCAGGACTTTCCTGTACATGCTAATCTCTCAATGCAATATGCAGCAGGAAGATGATGAAGAGGTTGGCATAGAACTTTTTACATTTAATGTGAGAAATTAAGGACTGAAGAACATTGTGTCACATTTTGGAACTCCTAAAGTTGATTTTGAGGAAGTTGAGCAGATTGCTCCATGTGCACTTTGTATTCAGGTACACAGCGAATCAGCACAGTATGTAATTGAAAAAATGGCACTGTAGGCATATTTGGAGACAATGGGGGAATTCAACCCAGAGGACTGGTGTAATTATAAGCAGAGATTACACTTTTGGCTGAAAACAAATAAAATAGGAGATGAGATAATTTTTTTTTCACCCTGAGGGGACCAGGTGCTTTTGAGGTGATGTCTAACCTAAGTTGCCTGAAGGACCCCAGTATAATGGACTATCCTAGAATTAATGAAATTCTGGACTCATATTAAGGCACAACTAAAAATGAGATTGCACTGAGAGTTGCAAGGGAGTTCTTTTCCTGAGTCAGCAGGGAAGGTTGACCAGGCCGCTACAGCCAAGTTCATTGCCTCAGAAATTTAGATGCTACTATTGCCATGGTAGCTACCAACCCTTTAACTGTCCCCATTTCCAGCCAAAGTGCTATGCCTGTGGAAAAGTCGGTAATTTCCAGATGGCATACAAGAGGAAACAGCAATGCTCTAGGTCACAGGAAAGCACCAAGTCACAGCGATGTATCAGGTCGAGGTTGTGGTACACCTAAAGCTAGTTCAGGAGTCTGAAAATCCTCAAATTTGCATATGATAGAAATGGAAACAGAAGTTGATGTTATTGAGCAGGATGATCAAGAGATGTACTCAGAGAATAAGAAAATTGGTACATGGAAGATGAGAGTAATGAGGCTGAAGATATAATTTCAGTGCCTATAGTAGGAATGAAAGTCAGTGATACACAGCTTACTTTTATTGTTTCTGCAGCTGTGTCTATTATCTCGAAAAGAGAGTACAAGAAGTCTCTATGTCACATTTCATTACACAAAGCTGATGTGAAACTGACTACTTATCCCAATAACAGTATTCCAGTGTTAGGTCAAGTTAGTGTTAGGGTGGAATATGATAATTAGTTTCTATTGGTAGTAGTAGGAGGGAACAAAGTATCCCTGATGGGAAGGGATTGACTTAAGTAGATACAGTTAAATTGGGCTAAGTTATTGATAGTTGGGATCAGTAAGAGTGCATCTAACATTGAGGAAGTGTTAAGAGAGCACAAAGTGGTCTGAGCAAGGTGAACCAAATGATAAAGTTAGCTATCAGTACGATATTAAATATCGTACGTCAGCAGATCATGCAAATACAGGTGTTCGTTTCAGATTTCCCGTGAAGACTGATTCATTTTTAGCCACCAAGTTACTTGTGAATTAATTTACATACATAAATGACATGCCAGTGTCTGCCCGAGATATTAAAGAAACTGTCATGAAAATATAACAATTTTCATAATATTTTTGTGATTTATTGCAAAGGTAATTTAATAGTGAGGTTTGGATGAGTTTGTGAGTGTGTCTGTGTGTGTGTGTGTGTGTGTGTGTGTGGGATTTAATTGAATTGGAGACAGCTGGTTTGGAGGCTTTGAGTTATCAACAAGAAGCTAGGTTTGAAATGCTAAATGTGTAAACATGGCTGAAGTATTAGAATGTGAGGTGTGAATAAAAATTAACATTTATAGATAAATTAGGTTAGTTTGAATTTCAAAGGGATGGTAAGATGTTACACCTAACCAGAAGAAGCTAAGCCAAGCTAAGCTAAGTTTATTTTTCCTAAAGGTTACTGATAAAATTAGTACTATGAAAAGATTTGTATTATGAGAAAGGTAAAATTCCAAAAACATATGGGAACAATGAAATTTGCATTAAACAGGAAGAAACATGTATAAAGGAGATGAGGCTGTGTAAGAGGGGAAGGAGTTCTAAAGTCTAACACAAATGTGAAAAGCCTCCAGCCTCTGTGCATCAAGTTGCTGTCTACAGGAACCGAAGCTGAGAAAACACTTTGAATTCGTCTGTCCAGGGTATTGTGTGGCTTTGCCTAGGTCTGTTTAATTCCATTTGTTTTTACTGTTGCCTTAATGGGGGTGTAACTGGACGCCAGGTTATTTAGGGGTTTTAGGAGTTATTATAATAGTAATTTGTAGACTCATGAATGTGCTTGAAATCTTTTCTTTTGTTAATAAATGTTTCATTTAGTTTTCTAAAAATCTCTGAAGTCGTGGTAGTTTCATTACTTCTGAATTCAAGGCACACATCTCAAAATAAAATACAAATTGCTAAACAGTTGTGACCGCATGGTCTTTCGCGTCGATTTGATCCGCTTGGCACATATCATCTGCCATATCATGAGAAATCTCACAAGGATGTGGTGCTCAATAAAGTGCTCAATTATGTCATGAATGACTGGCTTAAAGAGTGTGCTGATGAGAAATTGCAGGAGTATTTCACATGTAGAAGTGTACTGAGTGTAAATCAAGGTTGTCTCCTTTTGGGTTTAAGAGTCATTATTCCTCCAAGGTTTGGAGAGAGATTGTTTGAAGAACTTCATCAAGAGCACACAAGGATAGTCCATATGAAAGCAGTAGCAAGAAGCTATTTTTTTCAAATCCAAAGGTAGACAGAGATATTGAAGAGTTGGTGAAAAGTTGTGAAGTGTACCTCAGAATGACAAATGATCCAACCAGGGTTCCTTTCATTCATGGTCAAACAAAAGAAAACAATGTGAATGAGTACATGTTGATTTCTTTAAAGTGGAAGGAAAAGACTACCTTGCTTTGATTGACAGCAAGTGATAAATGTTGAGTCTATGCCCAATATCACAAGTGCCAAAACTATTGAGGTTTTGAGAAATTGGTTTGCAATTTATGGGTTGTCAGAGGTGTTGGTGTCAGACAGTGGTCCACAATTTATGTCAGAAGAGTTTGAAATATTTTTGAGTAAAAATGGAGTTGAACACACTCCAATGCCACCATATCACCCAGCATTGAATGGTGCTCTAGAATTAGTATACAGATTTTGTAAGAGGTCCTTATAGAAATATTTGCTAGGTGGCAAGCTAGGCAGTAATTCTCACGTTTCTTTTCGACACAGGCTAGACAATATTCTGTTCTCTTTCGGAATAACTCCACAGTTTACAACAAGCTGCTCACCTTGCGAGTTAGTGTTTAAACACGTTCCTAAGTCAAGATTTAGTTTGTTTCAGTCTAATATCAATAGCAAAGTAAGTGAAAAGCAAGACAAAGTGAAGATGAGTCATGATACACCAGGCATACACCAGAGAGTTCAGTGCTGGTCATGGTGAGAAACCACCAAGGTGAAAGGAAGTATGTGATTGGAGCTCTTGTGAAGAGACTAGGTGCATTCACATAACTAGTGAAGATTAGAGAGCGACTCCGTCAGTGTCATGTAAATCATTTGCTTGAAAGAGGGAATCTGACCAAGGGAGATTATGAGAAGCCTCCTGTAGAACACTTTCCTCCTACAGCCCAAAGTGAAAGTCAGCAAGAAATCAAAGTCAAAAAGAAACTGAAAGTTTGCTGGTGTTACAGAATCCAGAGAAAAATGAGTCTCAGTTTTTGATAAAGTCAATCAATGTTACAGTCCGAACCATCAAGTGGAGTTGATAGTCAAAATCAAAGTTCAGGTTTGACACAGTCAGAGATATTGACAGAGCAGAGTCAAGCTGATAGAAAGACACCCAGTCAGAAAGAGACAGAAGCCAGATAGGTTAATTGAAAATATGTAGGAAGAAATAAGTTTCTATTTTCATTATTTATGTCAAATGATATTTTTTGTTAAACACATGCTGGTGTTAAGGAAAAACAATTTCTTTTTTACATGTAAATCACTCTGGACGTATTGGTCACATATGGTTTGGCTATGATTACAGTAAAAACAAATATGAAGCCAACCTGTTAAATTTTAGGAATTGTTGATGTTGGTCTAGTCATATATAATTTCCCAGAATAAAATATATGTCCCATTTTACATTTTAATGTATTAGATTTTTTTTTTAAATTGGGAGGGAGTATAGTAAGTTGCAAGATCTGAGCATTTTATTTAATTGCTCTCTTTTCTGCCTTCTCTGTTGGGGAGGTGTAACCAAAGTTAGTTCAATCATGGTTGCCTGCTGAGAGTCTACATGTTAATCATCTCTCAGTGAAATACACAACAACCGGGACTGATAGATCGTTGTTGGTTAAGGTTGTCAAGAGATATTGGTCAAAGGTACGTAAATTGATTTGAGGTACAAATCAGCCATGATCTAATTGACTGGCAGAACAGGCTCAAAGAGTTAAACGGCCTACTTCTGTTCCAAGGTTCTGATGAGATATATTCAGATTTAAGTCAAGAGTTTTCTGTCATTCTAATCAATCTACTATTTGTTAGGGTGACCTGATATTTGGGGGAAAAAAAGCTTCCAGGGCTGAGCAGGTGAAGAACTTCAAGGTGGTGAATTATTTAATATTTTTATGGCTTAAGAGGGGAAAATAGAAAGGAAACAGCACTGGTTTTTGTCTAAAATGTTGTAGAAGTCTGAAGCCCGCTCCAACTCACCCACACTGCTGTAGAGTATCATGTAGAGATGAGGAATTTGTGATGGCAAATTATAAAAACAAAAATTGCATTTGGGAAGAAGTAGGTAGAGGGAATAAATGAGGGAAACATTTGAAATCATTGTCATTCCAAAATTCTCGAACAGTAAGAATGTAATAATTAGGAACAAGAGTCGGCTATACAGTCCCTTGAGTCTACTCCGCCATTCAATAAAATCATGGCTGATCTTCCACCTCAACTCCACTTTCCCATCCTATCCCAATATTCCCTTACGATTCAAAGGTCTATTGATCACAGTCTTCAATATACTTAATGACTGAGCATCCACAGTCCTCTTGAGGTAGCAAATTCCAAAGATTGGAATCCTCTGAGTGAAGAAATTTCTTCTCAATTCAATCCTAAATGCCCAACCCCTTATTCTGAGACTACAACCCCCTAAGTCTAGGCTCTCCAGCCAGAGAAAACAACCTCTCAGCATTTATCCTATCAAGCCCTTCAAGAATTTTATATATTTCACGTAAGTGAAGTCTTCCTCACTTTTGCTATGATGTGAGTGTAACATCATTAGCAAAGCCAAAAGTAATTCTGAGGCAATGAAATTGCTATGGGCTCCTATTATAAAATAGAGGCAGGCTTATTAGATGGCATGATATCCATCAGCCTAGCTCCATTACAGAGTTTTACGATAACAGTGACAATTAACTAGAAACTACAAAAAAGTCAGAAAGCTAATTATCTAAAAATGCTTACACTGCATGGGCATGTATTCAAAATTATGTATTTTGCTTGAAGATATTTTAAGAAAGCATTTTTTAAAAAAACTTTTCTTTTCCTCAAAGAAAAATAGAAAGATGAAATCAAACACATGCAAATGACAATGGGTCCCTCACAATTTCCTCCCTGTTCTCAAGCAGGCAGCATTCCATACTGAAATATTGCTCTATAAATGCTAACTACTCTCCAGAATCCTATCTAGCTGTTCATGTTTTGTGTCAACCAAGACAATGTTCGTTGGCTAACAGGCTGTTTGGGTGGTAGGGGGAAGCAACACAATTTAGCTAATCCTACATCTAAGTCCAGACCTATGTTAGCATCTAATAGGTTCTGTGTAATGAATGTTAAATACCCAGTACTTGATGGTAATAAAGTGAACAGGTGTTAGGTGTTGATTTGTAAATGATACTCAATTGTCTATAAGGAAGAGTCAGCCAATACAGGCTGTCTAGTGCGTTAGGAGGGAGAAGTCAGCTTTGTGGTGAGCAATAAAACACTCTTAAACATCCTACTCTCTGTGTATCCTTCACATCCAGGCTTGGGAGTCAGCCAACAACCCACACCTAGCTGGAATAACTGGACATGAATCAGGGGCAGGAAGGCTGACTTCTTCCCTTACCTAATCTGTGTCGAACTGTTACTTGTCTGATTGCAATCAGCTGACTCGTTACAAAACTGGTCCTTCCCTGGCTGAGTGGTGCTGACGTTGACCCACTAGAAACACATTGGATCCAATAAAAACGGAAAATAATAAAGCAACAAAGTGAACTCACAATCTGCACCACAGGACAAAAGCCACCTGCCCAGAAACAAATATGGTACTTCCCCAGGGAAAATACATATATAGCTGCATCTGCCAAAGATCCTCATTCTCTTTGTATCATCTACTCCCATTTATTATTAAGGTTGCTGACAGGAAGAGCTGAGACAAAACCACAAAGTTTGCACAACAAAGTGACTTTCCTTCACCTGAACATGGTGAGAACCTGGAAAGATAACTTCAACAGCAATGTGTGCTCATTGACATGTCATCATCACTGACTCACTGGTTTTAGCTAACACTTAAGTCCTTTTCTGGAAAACCTTACTCAACAGAAAAGGATACTGAGAAACTACTGAAAATATTACAAAACACAACAAACATGTATGTGCAGCAATGCACATTTGTGAATCATGATGTTCAGTGCTGCAGCATTGTTTTATCATACCAATCTCTGTTATTACACAGTAACAAGGAGAGTCATATCAAGATAATTATGTTGTTGACTGTGTGGAATTTGATCTGTCTTCTTTCTGCCTGGCCGGAGACTGGTGCTTCAAACAAAACATTTGCTTTTTTTGTTTAAGTGTTCAAGATGAAGAGGGACTTCACTGGGAAAACCAATTACCTAATGACTCTTATTACTACCTACTAACAGGAGTAGAAACAGTACAGATGGAAACCAGGACCCAAGGTATTGCACCACAGCAATGCTGAACCCCAGCTTCTAAAAATAAAACATACCTCAATCCTTAAATGTGTCATGCCCATTCCCCAAGCACTTCTCTGCCCCAACCAAACCCAGACAAAACAAATCTGTAGGAATGTCTTGTGATGCTGATTTGTATCTACTGGGAGACCAACAGAGAACACCTTTCACAGCTTTTCATGTGGGATGAAGCTTGATAATATGCACCATCATAATCAGACAAATGATTATTGGGAGAAGAGAAGCACTTCAGTGACTGCTGCACAAAAAAAATTGTAACATTTTATTCCTTTCCAATCAGGGTACAGAGTTTAACACTTCTTGCCTGTTTTCAGCATCAATGGCAGCATCAGCACAGTTAAACGTTCCCAAGACTACTGCACACAGATCTTTTAGGCTCAGATACCTCGTGATTACAACTCAGGACCAAAAAAGCTACCAATCCATGAATTTGAGCTGCTTACATATACCCTCATTGTTGATGTAAGTGGAATGAGTCCCTTCAGAGAGGTGAAATGGGAAGTCTCCAAGGACAAAAAACTCTTAAAAAGAATTCTACTTTGCTATTTTAAACTTTAAAAAAATACTTTTAAAAACTGGAAGGGCAGTATTGAAAGAAATTCTCTTACCACCCCCCCACCACACACACACACATTTACCTCCCTTTAACCAGTTAAACCACCCTACATAGTTCTTTTAAGCTGCAACTTCCATAATGAATGACAGAGTTCAAAGTTGACACTGATCCAATATCAAAATTTGTGGGGAGGAATGAAAAGGTTTTCTAGGTATACAATATCTGAGAATATTTTGTCCACTTCAACCAGCCTTTTGTGATGAATGAGGCATGTTAAGATCGTTGGGTATGGCTAAGTCTGCAGCAGAGTATTAGCCCATAATGCTATCAAAGTTCATTTTGTGTTCAAGGTAAGATATGAGGAAGTCAAAATAGAAATGACTTAAAACTGTAATGAAAGACTTGGTGGCATAAACTATCCTCGGGGAAAGGCAAATGTCAAACCAGTCCTTAGTGATCTGCATAAGTGAAAAAATACTCTTCATCCAACCTTGTAGCTTATGAATGCATCCAGCTACCATGGTGGCTAGAAGCAACTGTGTTTTCAATTAAAGTGAATGAGAGCTTCATTAAATGCACTCTTACAACAATTTATTATTGTAAATAATATTAGTTCAAATTTCTAACTATTTCCCTCTTTGCATCAGCTGAGGTTGCTCACGATTTTAAAAATTCATTTTCTGGATGCGGGCATTGCTGGCAATGCTAGCAATACTGGCATTTCCTGCCTATCCTAGTTGCCATAAAAATGAGTGGTTTGCTTGCCCACTTCAGAGGGCAGTTAAGAGTCAACCATTTTGGTGTCAGACTGGAATCATACATAGTCCAGACAGGGCAGATGAAAGGCCACAGCAACATGTCTCAGGTTGTTCAGTCAAGGCAATTGTAAGTCAGCTTAATATTATTTGAATCTTTTCCCATTCATATAAAAAATGTTTGAAAATTCACTATTTGCAGGAATGTACACATTTTGATTTTTCATTCCTCCCCACAATCCATTTGTTCAGAATCATGGAACAAATGAATGTAAAAAGTGCAAAAAAAATAAATGCCAGGATTGCCCAAAGCACCTCAAAGACAGTGAACTACATTTGAAGTGTGGTCACTCTGTCCTGCAGGCAAACATAGCAGCAAATTTACCCATAGTAATGTCTCAAAAGCAGCAATGAGATAAACAACCAGACAATCTAATTTTGGTTGCATTGGTTGAGCAAAGGAATGTTGGTACTGAAAGAACCTCCTTGACAAAGTGCTGAGAGATCTTTCACGTTTGCCAGAACAGATGAAAGGTACCTCAGCACAATGTTAATCCCAAAGATGACACTTCTGACAATGCAACAGTGCTATACTTGGGTGTCAGCCCGAATTATGTGCTTAGGCCTAGAGTGGGCCTTGGTCCTACCACACCTTCTACTCAGAAACAAAAGCCAGTGCAGGTAAAATCTCTTTGTTACAAGGGTGGTCAAATTACTAAATCTACATTTTGCATGTTATGGCCAGAGCTATACTAAGTATAACATGAAATGTTTAGAGAGTAATAGGAAAGATTTGCATCACTGCAAGTTCAGAAAAGAAAACAGAACCCAGTGAAGAATTAAAAGCATCCCAATTTGAAGAAGCATACGTGTGCATATGTACACGTGCAAGAGGACACATGCATGAAATAAAGATTTATGAACAAATTAACAAAACTAAAATTATGTCCCTTTTTCTTTAGTCTTTCTTCTTTGAACACAGTTTGTTCTCAGCTCAGAAAGGGACCATTATCCTCTTGGGGAAAAAAGGCACATTCCTGACAGCCAAAGGATCTGCCAACATAAAAATATGAGTTTTTTTCCATAATTTATTCTTCTCAAGGTAGAATATTGGTTAGCTTTACACTGCAAAGTAAACGTTGTGTGAATTGAATAACAATCGCCAAACATTGATAATCAGAATTTGAAACAGTGGGAAGGGGAATAGTGAGAAAGGCAAGCCATTTTACTTTGTTTCTCATTTGTTTACCCTCTGATTATGGTAGTGACAAAAATGGAGGGAGTCCACCTAAGACTTGAGATGTATGCTTCTTCAAAGGATTTTCAGACCAAAAATGGTCAGTATTTTAAAAAAAAGATGCAGAAGAATTACTTATTACCTGCAGGATTGTTCCACGTGGTGCAAATGGCTAATGACACAGTCTGAATGCACAAAACAGATGAACTGATAGCAAGAATAAAGTACATAAGTACATAAATAAGTACAATCTGATAGCATTGCAGAGACATGGCTGCAGGATGACATAGATTGGGAGCTGAATACTGAAAGGTACATGACATTTAGGAAGGACAGGAAGCTAGTAAAAGGTGGGAGGGTGGCTCTGTTAATTAAAGATGGTATTAGCACAGTAGAGAGGGATGACCCAAGAAACCAGGATGTAAAAGCAGTTTGGGTAGAGATGAGAAATGATAAAGGCAAGAAGTCATTTGTGGGAGTGGTGTACAGCCCCCCTACCAGTAACCACATAGTAGGATGGGGTATAAAGGAAGAAATAATGGGAGCTTGTCAGAAAGGTATTGCAATAATCATGGGAGATTGTAATCTACATATAGACTGGGAAAATAAAATGGGCAAAGATTGCCTAGATGAGGAATTCATAAAATGGTTTTGGGATAGTTTCTTAGGACAGCACGTTCTGGCACCAACCAGAAAACAGGCTATACTAGACCTGGCATTGTGCAAAAAGATAGGATTAATTAATAAGCTCATAGTGAAGGTGCCCCGGGATAGCAGCAATCATAGTATGATTGAATTTTACATTCAATTTGAGGGAGAGAAGAGTTGGGTCTAAGACTATTATTTTAAACTTAAATAAGGGCAATTATGAGGGCATGGAAATAGAGCTAGCTAAAGTGAACTGATAAATTAAGTTAAGGGATAGGTCAATAGAGATGCAGTGGCAGACATTTAAGGGGATATTTCAGGATACACAGAACAGATACATTCCGATGAAAAAGAAAAATTCCAAGGGGAAGACCCAGATTCCAAGAGGAGTGCTTAACTAAAAAAGTTAATGATAGTATCAAACTTAAAGAAAAAGCATATAATACACAAAGATGGGTAGCAGGTCATAAAATTGGACAGAATATACAAAACAGCAAAGAATGACTAAAATGTTAATAAGGGGAGAAAAAAATAGGGTACAAGAGAAAGCTAGCTAGAAATATATAGACAGGTAAGTAAGAGTTTCTATAGCTATTTAAAAAAGGAAAAAGTTAACTAGATGTGCGTTGGTCCTATAGAAAGTGAGGCTCGGGAATTAACAATGGAAAATAAGAAGATGGGGGATGAACTGAACAGGTATCGGTCTTCACTATAGAGGATACAAGTAACATACAAGAAATAGCTATAAATCAGGAAATGGAAGGGAGGCAGGAACCCAAGAAAATGACAATCACCAGGGATGTGGTTCAGAACAAAATTGTTGGAGCTGCGGGCTGACAAGTCCCCAAGTCCTGATGGACTTCATCCTAGGGTCTTAAAAGAAGTGAAATAGTTGATGCGTTGGTTCTAATTTTCCAAAATTCCATAGATTCAAGGAAAGTTCCATTAGATTGGAAAATAGCAAATGTAACTCCTTTATTCAAAAAGGGGAGAAGACAGAAAGCAGGAAACTACAGGCCAGCTAATTTAACATCTGTCATAGGGAAAATGTTAGAAGCTATTATTAAAAACATTAAAGCAGGGCACTTATAAAAATTCAAGGTAACCAGGCAGAGTCAACATGGTTTTATGAAAGGGAAATCATGTTCAACCAATTTATTGGAGTTCTTTGAAGAAGTAACATGTACTGTGGATAAAGGGAACTGATGGATATACTGTACTTAGATTTCCAGAAGGCATTTGATAAAGGTACCACATCAAAGGTTATTGCAAAAAATAAAAGCTCATGGTGTAGGGGGTAACATATTGGCATGGATAGAAGATTGGCTAGCTAACAGGAAGCAGAGAATTGGCATAAATGGGTCATTTTCTGGTTGGCAGGATGTGACAGGTGGTGTGCCACAGGGATCAGTGCTGGGGCCTCAACTTTTTTACCATTTAATAAATGATTTGGATGATGGGACCAAAAATATGGTTGCTAAAGTTGCTGATGACATGAAAATAGATGGAAAGTGAGTTGTGAAGAGGGCATAAGGAGGCTACAAAGGGATACAGATAGGTTAAGTGAGTGGGTAAACGTCTGGCAAATGGAGTATAATGTGGGAAAATGTGAAACTGTCCATTTTGGCAGGAAGAACAAAAAAGAAACATATTATCTAAACAGTGAGACTGCAGTCTGAGATGCAGAGGGATCTGGGTGTCCTAGTGCATGAATCGCAAAAGGTTAGTATGCAGGTACGTAAGTAATTAGGAAAGCTAATAGAATCTTACTGTTTATTGTGAGGGGAATTGAATACAAAAGTAGGAAGGCTATGCTTCAGTTATACAGGGCATTAGTGAGATGGCATCTGGAGTACCGTGTAAAGTATTGGTCACCTTATTTAAGGAAGAAAGTAAATGCATTGGAATCAGAGAAGGTTTACCAAACTAATAACTGGAATGGGCGGATTGTCTTATTTGGAAAGATTAGACAGGCTAGGCTTGTATCCGTTGGAGTTTAGAAGAGTAAGAGGCGACTTGATTGAAACATAAGATCCTGAGGGGTCTTGAAAGGGTGGAAAGGAAGTTTCCTCTTGTGGGAGAACCTAGAACTAGGGGTCACTGTTAAAAATAAGGGGTCACCCATTTAAGACAGATGAGGAGAAATGTTTTCTCTTGAGGTTTGAGTCTCCTTGGAACTCTGTTTCCACCGACTTTGAGGAAGAGTATCTTTGAATACTTTTAAAGCAGAGGTAGACAAATTCTTGATAAGCAAGGGGGCGAAAGGTTATCGGGGGTAGGTGGGAATGTGGGCCTGAGGTTACAATCAGATCGGTTATGATCTTATTGAATAGCAGGCTCGAGGGGCCGAGTGGCCTACTCCAGCTCCTAATTCATATGTTTGTATGATCATAACTCAAGCAAAATGAGGTTCCACTTTATCTAATGACTGCTGATCTACCCATTCATTACAGATATGGAAATGCTACAGACCATGTGGAGAATTTTTAGCCTGCATGGGTGGGGTGGTGAGGTTGGGTGCAGATGTTGGTGCAAGTGGAGGTAAAAAGAGGTAAAATGTCAGCATGTTGGAAGCAGAGATAACCTGCTGGCTTCCATATTTAACTCATATGTGTTTTTAGACCTACAGGAAACCCTTGTGGGACAGTAGGGTCAGCATTTATCATATGCAAATTGGCAACTGACTGAAGGTTTAACCCTATGATCTGGCTTTAACTGCCAGCACGCAGGTTTCCAGAGCTGCCTGCAACTCGCCTAGATCAACAAACAGCGTGTATTGACACGGCTGTGAAACTGACTGAACAATGACAGCTGCTTCCTTGCCTAAGTGAAAGGTTTTTGCTCACAGGACTCTGAGAATATGTTTTCACTGCTTTGTGTGTGAATTCCAAGGCTTGAGATCATTTCTGCTACCTTGGACCTTTTTGACTTTGATCTGCATCTTAGCCATCAGACTTCCCAGCAGCGCCGGAGTATCATATGCAGTTCTACCATGGACCTCTAATGAGTAATTAATGAGAACCAACAGGAGCACCACCAGCAGGGGCAGCAAGTGCCTTCTCCTCAGCCAGCAGCCACTCCAAAAACAGGGGGAATGAAAACAGAGCTCCAGCATGAAGGAGACGATACCCCCAACACAGGCAGCTTTCTGGATGTAACTGAGCAACAGTGCCTCACAACACTGACTTTCTTGGTAAATCATTGCTGAAACATGAAGCCACCTAGAACATCAAGAGGACCAGGTGGGGATATATTGTCAGTGGTGGTCAAGGTCACCACAGCCCTAAATTCCTTCACCTCCAGCTCCTTCCAGGAATCTAATGATAACATCTGCAAGATTTCACAATCTGCTGCATATAAGTGGTGACTGTGTGTGATCGTGACTGAGTGGGGGAGGGGGTGTGTGGGGGCAGGGGTGGGGGGGTGGGGGGGGGGATGGAAACAGGGAAGGACAAGTGGGAACACCTTGAGCAGTGCCCCCACTTCCTTATTTTCTTTCTCCAACATTCCTCTCAAGGCCCACGCATACTTTCCTACCAGCCAAAGCTAGCGAGCATTTTACTCAGGTGCTGAATGGCCATGACGAGGCTTTCCTCCATCATATTTAAACTGGCAGACTGAGCGTACAAGCCATTGGTGAGGCCAAGATACACTCGGTTGCCTGGTGCATCTGAATCTCCACTCAGGCAACCACTCTTTGCGCAAAGGTGTACAGCATAAAGGCCTGAGACGTTATGGGAATCAAGCAAGAGACAGACTCCTGCAATTTCTCTGCAATGGTACGCAGTGCCCCTGGAAATGCTGACAGAACTAAACACATTTTCTGCTGCTGTTTTAGGATAGTTCTCATTGCGGATGGACCCCTAGGCTCAGCAGTTTAACTAAGGAGATCTTGGAATGTTCTGAACCCTCCAATGTGGACAGCAAAATAGGGACTCCACACTGCTGTCCCTGTCTCCAATACCTGCTCCTGTTCATTTGTGATATGTGGTTCACCATGTGACAACATATCTACCTCCATTGGAGGCCCTATCAAGGTGTGTGTACCTGAACTGGTAGAGCATGTGCATGAGTCATGCGACAGTGCTCCCTCAGAGTGTGTGCCCTCCTCAGAGCACTTGTCAGCCTCCTCCCACACCAACTCCTGCTTCACGCTTCAAGGGCATGAGAGTTATGAAAAACATGAATTTAAATTCTTTCCCCTCATCAGTTGTTGTGTAGATGATCATATTTCAGTTACTGGTGACATCAATTCAACTTGAGTGGCTGGTGTGCGCCTTGTGGCTGTGGGATATCTAACACTGTCACCAGGTACCTGGGAGACTCACTTCTCCATCCCCAACAGCCATGCACCCCATTACTCTACTGTTCTCCACTGCCTCCACTGCAGCAGCAGTCAGGATAGCAAGGCCATCCTGCTTTTTTGCCTCTCCCTGGAGTTCTGAACTCTCTTCTCCTGCAAGAAATGAAAGCAGAAATTTACGTGTGAGAAATGGAATGTGTGGAGAGGATGGAAGGGCAACATTTAGGAGGTGACTGAGGATTAGGTGTGAGATGGTGATAGATGAGGGTGGGTATCAGTATTGGCTGCTCAGATGGGGATGAGAGATGGTGCCCCAAAAGAGAGGAATAGTTGGAGCTGTAAGATGTGTAAGTCTGATGAGTGCTGCGCAGAAGGTGAGGGAAGTCAAGTGGAGGGCTGACACTTGCATGTGGCATGCCACTCACTTTTCCTGCCCTGATGAGATCATTTTTGTCAGCACTGTATTCTTGTGAGATACCACACTCCTGCTGCTGACTTCCTGAGCCTTGAGTCCTACCTCCTTGAGACTGTTCTTTTCCTCCTGTCTGCTGGGAAGTTTGTTTCTCTGTGGGCCTGTACAGCCCGTAGCATGACCTCCAGGAAGGAGTATACGAACTGGGCAGCCTTTCCATGTTGAGACTACATCATTGCATTTCCTCTCTCATTCCCAACAGATCCATTCTGACCCCTGCCTGAGTTGCTTTAAATAGTGAGGCTTGGGTCAGGTGCAGGCTGTCATCACTACTCTAATTTTGTCTGGCAGCTCTTTTTGAGTTATTAAAGTTTACTGAATTTCCAGATTTTTTTTTGAAGGTATTTATCAGACTTTTTTTCATATCAAAGTGAGTCCAAAGCCTTTAAACAGAGACAGCCAAGCAAAGTAACTTCTATATGGAGAAAAGTAGTATTACTACGTTAAACATATTACACTTTCATTAAAAGCATGTTGGTTGTAAACTACTTATTTTCCACTACAGGAAAAGCTAACTAAGTTTAACAACTATGATAAAATTATGCGTTGCGTTATTGCTACTGTTTGCCTGTTCTTTTATTGTTTAATAAATTTGGCAGTGAAAAACCAAGCCAAGCCCGAGATTAGTGAAATTCTACTGCTCTCAGAACACAAGGGGATCATGTCATCGCAGGGGATAGAACCAGTAAATGAAACAAACTGAAGGAGGTTGGTTCTCTTCACACTATGAATTTACTTGGACATCTGAACATGAAAACACTCTCTGGGACACAGCAGCTGGCACTCACTTACAAGAATGATCAGAAATTCAAAAGCCAAAAATATCCGGAGTAAAAGAAACCAGAAGCCACCCAAAAATGTAACAGTTGTCAAATGAACATTGAAGAGTTAACTTGCAGCTCCATGCAGCCACTATTACAAATAAAGCAAAATTAACAAATATCAGAACTTATTGCACAAAATGACTGTGACACCACATCATCATTTTGTATTATGTTCCTTTAAAATTAAAGATTTTCTGGACGCCCATTATATCTGCTGGAGAAGGTTGAGGAGCTCGATGGAACCACCTGTTTCACTCCTGCAACAGTGACAATGTTGGGCTGAACACTGGCCTAGGACATTGGAGAGCAAGTTCCCTATTCAGCTGGACCAGATATGCAGGTGCAGAATGTGTACAGTGGATTGGAGCATGAGGTGAGCAGGCCTGAGACAAGTTTTGTCATTGTTCCTTTCTGCCCATGACATTCTGGAAAGCTGCAATGTGAAGGCTGGAGTGCATACATCTCCTGCCTTAGTCTTATTTAAGCCTCAGGATATGTGAACAAGATCTCTATAAATATCTGGTGCAAAAATTGCACGTTTTTCCTTCCAAGCCCAATTTGACCAGAAGTAAAGGAAGATCCATTTGTAGTGGAAACAGAACAGATTTCAGAATTTTTTCTGTCACACCATTTACAGGTTATTTTTTGTTAGTACTGCATTTTTATCACAAAATTCTTTTGATGTTCCTGACATTTTAAAAGAAAAGAAATAAAAGAACTTGCATTGATACAATGGCCCTGACAATATCTCTTAAGGCATATTTGGAGCGGGGCAGTGCCATGTCGAGCACAAAACCCAAAATAAATCTTAAATAAAAACAGAAAATGCCGGAAAAACTCAGCAGGTCTGGCAGCATCTGTGGAGAGAGAAACAGAGTTAATGGGCAGAATTTTCCATGCCCATTAGGGGTGGGCGTGTTTGGCAGCGTGAGCGGACAATATGGCGAGGCGGCCAAAAATGGGTTTCACGTCGGGAATTTCGTTGTGATACATCTGCATATTATTATTCCAGTCCTGCTCGCCGGAATCATCCCCTCCACGCTGGAACATCCGAGCACATCGGCGTGATTGTGTGCTGACGTGTTTCACAACTGTACATAAGTGAAGTACACCTGGCGAACTGCACTTCGCTTGGGACTTTGAGGTTTGTTTGTCTACCTTGCTTCGGGCAGCACTCACAATCATCAGCGCCAGGCTTCGCAGGCAGCAACACATCACTTATAGGGGGGCTCACGGGCAGGTCTCTACCTACCAGACCAGCCATAAGGCGGGGGTGGTTTTCAACAGCTGCAGGGCTGGGGCTTGCTTGGGAAAGGGGGAGGAGTGGCCTCAGGCAAGGGAAGAGGCTGCAGGATGAGGGCTGTACTGAGCAACAGGGGTATCACAGGGTGTTTGTGGGGGCACAAGTTGATCTGTGCAACTGGCCTCAAGATGGTGAGGGCTGAGGAGGCAGTCTCCAGGGCAGATGTAGCCAGATGGAGATGTGGGGGTGTGAGAGAGAGTGAGTGGTGAAGTCCCTTGAGCTGGCAGTGAGTGAGATGCCAGTGAATGTGTGATGGGCTTGAGTGCGAGAGTTTAGAGTGATGAGATGGTTGCCATACCCTGGCTGCACGGGTGAGATTGTTCATCCTCTTTCTGCATTGGTTGGCCAACTTCTTCTGTGCAGCATTGGCACTGATCACCACTGCCATCACCTACCAAGCTGGAGTGGTGAGATTGCCGGACCTCCTGCGGCCAGAGTGGGGGTAGAGGATATCATTGTGGGCCTCCATGGCAATCAAAAGGCGGCCCAAGGACGTGTTGCTGAATCGGAAGGGGCTGCAGCCTTCTTGCCTTTCGGGGACATTTCTTTCTGTGCAACAGTCCTAGGCTGGAAGCACAGAGGTGTCCGCGCAGCTGCACTTTTAATATGGCACCCTGCATGAGGAAGCAGTGTGGTGACAGTGTGGCGGGCAAATGAGAACCCGTCTGCCATTGAAATTACATGTTTCCTGAGAACGCATGATTAATGAGACGGGTTTGGGATGATACGATGTGAAAAGTTGCCATTGCGGCTGGTGGGTAAAACATTCTTTTTCCCGCCCGCTACTGCACTTAGGACAATTCCGCCCAATATTTTGAGTCCAATATGACTCTTCTTTGGAACTCCTAGTAGAGTCACTTTCCAGCACTTTGTTTTTATTTCAGACCTCCAGCATCTGAAAAAGATCTTTGTGCATCGGTACAAGCAATTCCAACAGGCCTCCATTTTATATTATTTCCAGGTTTCGCATCCATTGCACAACAGCGGGTGTGGTGAGGATCCACATGACCCAATCCAAGCTGAAGCATTTAAAGGAGTAATCCAAGGATGCAGTGAAAAGTAGGAGAGCGATACTCTCCCTCTGCAACAAGATGAAGAAATCTGCTGCTGGCACAGAGAAGGCATGGCTGGATTTGGCTGATGGAGTCAGCAGCAGGAATAGTTTGGCATAGGAGGCAGTACAGGAAGCACTTTAATGACCTACCCAGGTCAGAAAAGCCAAGAACAGTTGCACGTTCAGCTACATCCTGTTGTGCACATTACCCATCCCCTCTCGCACTGCTTTGTCAAGCCTACTCCCATCACAGAACTCTTCACAATCACTTTCCTTACAAGTCCTTCTCTTTCTGTGCACTTGCTCACATCCCAATCTATCCAGCCGCCACTACCACCCATCCTGATATTGTGACACAAACTAGGGGAGACCGCACTGCGACACATGCCGGGGGAACCCGCACTGCGACACATGCCGGGGGAACCCGCACTGCGACACATGCCAGGGGAACCCACACTGCGACACATGCCGGGGGAACCCGCACTGCGACACAAACCATGGAGTTCAGCTCAACATGAACCTGATAGTCACCCTCACCAAGTGCACTCCGTCCACTGGGTGAACACATGCCTTTTTTTTTATTCTTTCACAGGATGTGGGCATCCTTGGCTAGGCCAGCATTTGTTGCCCATCCCTAATTTCCCTTGAAAAGATGGTGATGAGCTGCCTTCTTGAGCCATTGCAGTCCATGTGGTGTAGACACACCCACAGTGCTGTTCAGAAGGCAGTTCCAAGATTTTGAACCAGTGACAGTGAAGGAACAATTATCTATTCCAAGTCAGGATGATCTGTGGCTTGCGGAGAAACTTACATGTGATGCTATCTCCACATGTTTACTGCCCTTGTGGAGAGTATTCCATCACACTCCTGACTTGTGCTTTGTAGATGGTGGACAGGCTTTGGGGAAATCAGGTGAGTTACCTACCACAGGATTCTCAGCCTCTGACCTGCTCTTGTAGCCATATTATTTATATGGTTGGTCCAGTTGGGTTTCAGATCAATGGTAACCCCCAGGATGTTGATAGTGGGTGATTCAGTGATGGTAATGCCATTGAACGTTGAGGGAGATGGTTAGATTCTCTTGTTGGAGATGGTCATTGCCTGGCACTTGTGTGGCGGGAATGTACTTGCCACTTATCAGCCCAAGCCTGACTGTTATCCAGGTCTTGCTGCTTTTGGACACGGACTGCTTCATTATCTAAGGAGTCACGAATGATGCTGAAGATTATGTAATCATCAGCGGAAATCCCCACTTCTGACCTTGTGATGGAGGGAAGGTTATTGCTGAAGCAGGTGAAAATGGTTGGGCCTGAGAAATTACTGCAGCGATGTCCCAGACTGAGGTGATTGACCTCGAACAACCACAACCATCTTCCTTGTGCTTGGTTTGAATCTAATCAATAAGTGCCTTGTTCCTCCTGCGGCTCCAATCCTTGCTGCTGCAATGTTGTGCACAGTGCACTACAATCATCTTAGAGACTGTCGCTGAGGGGGACTGAAGAGCACTTCTAGATGGTTTGCTTGCAGGTCCAAAGAGGTTGGGAGCTTGAACTGCCACAGGACAAAAGCAACTCCCCAGGAATCCAGTGCACAATTTCATCAACTTTTTCTTGCTGTTGCACACCAGCTGCAAATTAATCAAATGGAATCCCTCGTGGTTGACGAATATTCATTGTTATTCTGCAGGTGCACGTATTACCACATTCACTAAAACCCTGCAGCTACAAGGAGCTGACCAGAGATGCAAACCTGAGTGCCCGCTGACTATTGCCATCACAGATAAAAGTGACATAGTTGACAATCTTGGCAAATAATCCACCAGTGACCTGCCTTATACACTTATGCACAGCCAGTTGGGAAGTCCTGGATTCAATTCAAGTAGCACCCTTAAAGGATCCAGAGGCAAAAAGGCTGAGGGCAGAGGTTACTTTTACAGCCAGTGGTTCTGCATAGCCACCAGGTCAAACAGCTGGCAGGGCTTCTTCTAGCAGACTACAGATTTCTGCCACCACCTGGAAGTACTGCCTTTCCAAGAGGTCAAGGAAGCTGAGGCTCTATCTGTACGCCCTGTTATGCGGGTAGTGCCTCCTGCAACACTGACCTCTTTGCTGCTCTTTGCTCTGATGACCACCTGCAAATCCCTCCAAAGCCTCTGCAGCTGTTGCTCATGGCCCAAGGTCCAACCTAAGCAACCAAGGTGCCACTCATCCTGATTTTGAGAGCCTCAAGACCTCCAAAGTCCACAAATTGGCCTCTCAACACCAGTACTTTCAACAAATCATTTCTGAATGGGCAGAAAGAAAGCAGTTACAAAAACTGAGTATTTGTGCATGTCCATATTTGGGACTTTTAATTACTCTCATGAATACAGTGCAATCTTCTCACTTTCCTTTCCATGGTGACTTTCAAGAAGCCCAAGCAGCCATGTTAAATTCAAGCAATGTTAAATTTAAACACCAGTAAAGATCTCCTCAAAATTGATTCATTTTAATACTATAAGCAATAACCTGCCTTTCCACACAGGGTTACAAGGATGCAAACAAACACATCCAAGATAAGCCAGGAAGTCAGCATGTGGCCGCGGACTTCCAGACTCACTGTTATTTCTGCCGATTTTAACAATCCTCCCAAATGTCAATAGAAATGCTGTTTGCTATTAAAATTCTCCCAATGTCTTTAGCTGCTTAGGTATCTTTTGGGGCTAATTTCTGGGTAGAAAATCTTTTTTTGCTCATTTCCTTTTCCAACACCGACCCATCTCAAAAGTTGATTTGTAAGAAAGGAGCAGATAAATAAAAAGAAGGCACACGAAGTGGAGTTCTTCCCTATATTTGCGTGCCCTGGGAGTTTACTTTTCTGCCACGAGTCAGATTTCTTGGATTCCTTCCCAGAGGACTCTGAATTTTTTCACTGTGCGTGAGACATCAAACACTTTGTCCATACTTAGAATGCGCAACAGAGGAAGGGAACAAAAGAAGTTCCTCCAGTCTAACCTGGCAAGACAAATAAGTCGTACCCGTCCAAACTGAGTGCAGTAGAAAAGGTGGAAAAGATCTGCAGGAAAAGCCTCATTGGGTCCTAGGGTTGCCAACCCTCCAAGAATGGCCTGGAGTCTCCAGGTATTGAAGTTCAATCTCCAAGACACTGCTGTGTGCAATACTGGAGAAAAAAAACATCGGGACATTAAAAAAGGTTATCTTTTGTCATTTTCTTTGAGCTTTTCTTTTTACCAGATATAAAAATATTGAAAATGGGAGAAAAAGGTTGTTTGATTGACAATCGAGCATCATCCAATTGGGTAATGAGTCTTTTTGCTTTCCAATTGTTTTAGGAAGGCAGTGCGTCACAAGGATGGATGTGTTGGCTGACTAATGGCTGGAATGTGGGGGAAAGTCATGTGATGAAACCTCCTGAAATACATTTAATCACAGTTGGCAACCCTGGTGGGTCCCAGGTTGAATTATAATTTAAGGAATGAACAGTTGCACGGGCTTATTGAGCTACCTCAAATTTAATGGCCAGAATCAATCAAAAAATGCAAATTATGCGTCTCATTTGTGAGCAAATCACACTTTACATTGCAACTTATATATATTATATTTTACAATGAAACTTTACCAATTTCTGGAACTCACCCCATAAGCCCCTCCAAATCTCCTGTATTGACACCCTCATTAGAATCCACCTCCTTGACAAACGTATCATCAATCCTAGTAATATCTCTTTCTTTGGTTTGGCGTTGATTTTTGTCTGATAACGCTCCTGTGAGGCATTGCATTTTTTATATGTTAAAGGCACCATGTAAATGCAAGTTGTTGTTGCAGCAATTGAAATAGAGGGCAGGATTTTCCGGCCCCATCCGCCGCCGGGATTGCCCGGTCCCGCCGAAAGCCAGTGGATTTTTGGTTGGGCCGCTGGAACCCCTGTGGCAGGTCCTACCCTGGCGGTGCCAGAAAATCCCGGCCATAATTATTGGTGGTTGTGATAAATTACACGTGTACATCACCCACAATTAGATTTATGTTTCACCTAAATCATTACGCAACATTCTGATCCCATCAAGATATTGGAAATTCATTCTCTTTCTATTAAGTCATCTTGTACAAGCATTTTTTAAAAAAACAATTCCACTGACTGAAGATAGAAAAACCAGGTCAGCAATGATCACTGTCAAAAGCCCATTCACTCAACAGGTTTCAAAAGTACAAGAATCTGCACGTTGTGAAATACAAATATGGAACTAACAAGAATAATAAGTTCTAGTAAGTAATGGGTACAGTCTCAAAATTTGTCCTGCAGTCAGTCCTCAATAAAAGGTCAGCCAAAGCAAATCAGCCCATCTTTCTTTCACTGGCCCAGGAACAGAAGCTTGCAATTACCACAGAGGTCAATCATTCCTGCAAGACTCCTGCTGCCTGTTCAGTGTTACTGAATTCAGTACTGATACCACTTATGAATGACAAACCTTTTGCTCACGAGGGTTAATTGTGCAGTAACTTTGTGGGTGCAGTCACATGATTGGGAACCTGGCCATTGGATCATAAATCTACCATTTGCAAGTGGTCAAATGAGAAAGTACAGTTTCACATTTTGTCCAATTAGAAGACTTCTAAACACAGTCTACAGAAATGTTACTGCTATCCAATCAGCCTTTTGTATTGCTGCAGTCATATTGTAGAACTTTATTCAAAATGCAATATGCAAGCCACTGGGCATCAAACTTGACTCAGAAGGTTGAGAGTTCAAGTCTTTCCTCAGGACACAAGCACATATCCTAAGTTGACGTTCAGTGCAGTCCTGGTGGAGCTGTGTCCTTGACCCGGGACTTTTTTTTTCATTTCTTCATGGAATGTGGGTGTCACTGGCAAGACCAGCATTTATTGCCCATCTGCAATTGCTCTTGAGATGCAGAACATTCTGTAGGAGGAAGAGAGTGAGCCAGGGGCTGTGGTACATTTTGGTATCAATGTGGGTTGGAGGGTAGTCCGATCAGGTCGGGAGGGTTTGTCAATTCGTGGGCTAGACATGTCTAGACAGGGTCAGGTTGTGTCAAGTCAGTGTTGGCAAGGGGATAGTAGGGTGGTGGGACCTAGTCACGGGGAAGGAGTCTGGTGGTCAGAGATGATAATCAGTGGGGAGTTTGGGGTGTCAGTTGTATAGTTACTCAGGGGTTAGACCAGGATTTTTTCTGTCCAACATTTCCTGGGTAACTACTCAGGTAAGTATGTCGGAACTGTCCGAAGTCTCCAACTCTAACTTGGAGTCAGAGGGTCCTGGGGATCAAGGGAATGCCCATTGGAAGTTCAAATGTCCCAGGCAACTCCCACAGAGTCAGCACATTGGGATTTCTGCAGGGTCCTGAAGTGCATCTTGGATGGATACACAGTCTCCAACAATCCAGAGGCTGGAGGATCTGGGCCATAGATGGGCTGGCACAATGGATAGACAAGTGAAATATAGATTTAAATACAGAGAAATATGAGGTGATGCACTTTGGCAGAAGGCATACGGAGAGGCAATATAAATTAATGGCACGGCTCCAAAGAATGTGCAAGGAACAGAGGGACTTAGGGGTCCATATGCACAGATCACTGAAAGTGGCAGGGCATATTGAGAGAGCAATTAACAAAGCATATTGGAGCCTGGGCTTCAAAAATATGAGGTTTTGAGTACAAAAGTAGGCAAATTATGCTGAACCTGTATAAAGATCTGGTAAGGCCATTACTAGAGTACTGTGTCCAGTTCTGGTCAATAATCTTAAGGATAGATGTGAGGGTCCTTGAGAGGATGAAGAGGTGATGCACCAGAATGGCTCCAGGGATGAGGGATTTTAGATGGAAGGTTAGGTGGGGAAACTGGGGTTCTTCCCCTTGGAATAAAGGAGACTAGGGAGAGATTTAATTGCCGTGTACAAGATTATGGCAGGTTTAGATAAGGTGGTCAAGGAAAAGTTGTTCCCATAGCTGATGGTACAAAGACGAGGGGACATAGATTTAAGGTTTTGGGCCAGGGATGCAGGGGAATGTGAGGAAGGACTTTTTATGCAGCGAGTGGTAATTGCCTAGAACTTGCTGCCAATTAGGGTGGTGGAAGCGGCGAACGATGATTGATTTCAAAGGAAACTAGATGAACACGAAGGAAATAAACTTACAGGGGCATGGGGATAGAGTGGGGGAATGGGATGGATTGGCTTTCTCTACCTCCGGTGCCGTAATGGCTCTTTGGGCTAGGTTTAATCCTACCATCATGACACCCACTGGCAGACCTGGAAGCCGTTGGTGCAGATAAGTGGCAGCCGATTGAACGTGGCGGCAAGCTCATGTATGTGGGTGATGTGGGCTTGCTGCTGGATCATGTGGCAGAGGGTGGTTCTGGCGTCGGGAAGCTCACATCATCTGATGGCCATGCAGGATCTGGCGCCATATTTAATGGCAGCCAGCCCTGTGTTTGAGTTGGAAATCATCTTGCAGGTTTTTTCAAAATAGCTCTGCAGATTAAGTCTCCAGCATCTGAATTTCTGTTGCTCCAGCACAAAAAGGTGTTCCGAAGTCCAAGGAGAAGATTCCTCCACTATCACCCAAGATCATTCATTGGCAACTACGGGTTCAACTGAGGTTGGAGATGTCACAGTCCAGCCAGCGCATCCCCTCCAGCACTCAAGGAGGAAGAAGGACAGGGTGGATGATTCTCATGCTGCCATTACCTTTCCCTTTTCATGCAGGCAGCCTTCTAAGTGTCCTCTCCTTAGGGACTCAGATCTTTAATGGCACTTCAAGGGATGGCCCCTCTGCACCTCATTTGTACACTGCCCCTTTAAATTTTGGACCCTGTACTTCTGGGTTCTGAATTTTCTCCCCGAGTCGTCCCCCCCTCAGTCTCAGCTCAGCAAGGCTTTACACAGAGAAAATGTTTCCAAGATCAATCCAATGCCCTCTAACTCAGTCTTCTAAAAGTCCAAAGGATTCTCATATGTGGCTTCTGTGACTCACTGTAAGTCGCCAGCTTTCACAGTGGGTTACTGAGGGCATGAGAGACATATGTGAGTTTCATTAAATCAGGGAGGCAGGGTTAAATCACACTGAATTGCATTCAAATTATATGCAAGTGGATATTTAAGCTTATCGATCAAATTTCCCACCACTACTGGGTGGGCTTCCCATTTTGTTACCTTCCCGCCGTTGACTTAATCGCTTACACTGTTTCCACCTCCAGAAGTCTGATGTGCATCCTCCCACACAATGCTCTGTGCCTGCCCACTATCTTGTCCCTTCCAGCAGGCTCCACGAAATCCAGCCCTATGACTCTTGAATGTGGTGCTATTATACTAAGGCCGTATCTACCTGCTCAGGTGGACATTAAAGATCCCATGAAATTATTCAGAAGAGAGTTCCCCTAGTGTCTTGGCCAACAGTTCTTCGTCAACTAACATCATCTATGTGAAACTTGTGTGCTTTGTGGGATCTTGCTATGTGTAAAATGGTTCCCACTCTTGCCAACATAGCAGTGGTGGCTGACATTTAAAGAAACAATATTTTCCATGGTACTTAAAAAAGTGACATAACTTGGGCTGATTTATTGGGTATGCTGCAAAGTAAATATGTTGCAACAGGTAAAGGAGGATAATACCCCCTTTTTGGCAAAGTCATTCAATAGTCGTCTTCAAAATCTGCCGAAAATGTAAACTCAGCAGTTAAGGTTGAAGTTCCAGCCAGATAATTTCCAGCTGACTGTGTCCTTACCCAACCTCACCCATGCCAACACCCCAGCACCTGTTTCGCTCTTAACGCCACCGGGCTTTGGGATTGGAAAATCTTGTATGCAACATATTTTGAAACATTTGAGAGGTGAGATAAGATAAATACAAGAAGCTCTCACTGGACTTGCTCTCCTCCTCCATAATGGTGAAAAAAAATTACAAACATTGTTTATCAGTTCTAATGAAGTTCACCAGAAAGCGCCAAAGTATGTATAATAAACTAGGATTGGAAATGTGAAAAAATGCATAGGCTACTTGAAACTCTAATGATGCTGACATGAGAGAAGGGGTATATTTTTACTGCTTTGGATTAACAGTTTAAATAATAGTCACAACTTACAAGTCCATTATATTGGGAATAAAAAATACGATTTGTTGCTATGGTGATATTGACGATGAGCAGCACAAATTAAACTTTTAAAAAATCATTCACAGGATGTAAGTATTGTTGGTAAGGCCAGCATTTATTGCCCAACCCTAATTATTCTAGGGATGGTGGTGATGAGCTGCCTTCTTGAGCCATTGTAATCTGTGTGGTGAAGGTACTCCTACAGAGCCACTAGGTACTAGGAGTTCTAGGATTTTGGCCCAGTGACAATGCAGGTATGATGATATATTTACAAGTCACGATGGTGTGAGATTTGCAGGGAACTTGCAGGTGGTGTTCCCATATGCTTGGTTCCCTTGTTCTTCTAAGCAACAGAGGTTTCAGGTTGGGGGGAATGCTGTTGAAAAAGCCTTGGCAAGTTGCTGCAGTACATTTTGTAGATCGAAAACACTGCTGCCAGTGGCATGGGTGGTGGAGAGGGTGAATGTTTAAGGTGATGGAAGGGGTGCTGCTTTATCCTGGATGGTGTCGAGTTACTTGAGTGCTGTTAGAGTTGGAAAGTGAAGAGTATTCTATCATGTTCCTGGTTTGTGCATCATACATGGTGTAATGGCATGAAGAGTCAGGAGGTGAGTTACTTGCTGCAGAACACCCAGCCTCTGGCCTGCTCTTGTGGTAACAGTATTTAGATGGCTGGTCCAGCTAAATTTCTAGTCAATGGTAACCCCAAAATTTTGATGATGGGTGAATTTATCAACAGTAATGGCAGTTGAATGTTGAAGGTGGACATTGCCAGGTACTTGTGTGGCACAAATGTTCATTACCACTTATCAGCCCAAGCCCAATTATTGCATACGGGCATGGACTGTTTCATTATCTGAGGAGTTACAATTGGAACTGAACATTGCAATCATCAGCGAACATTCCCACTTCTGACCTTATGGTGGAGGGATGGTCATTGATGAAGTGGCTGAAGATGGTTCACCAATTCCATGCTCCCAACAGGAAGCCACACTTTGAGGAAACTCGAATTGGAGAATTGGCTTCAAGTGTTGCACTTTTGCTCCTTACCCAGATTTTATGTGCAGTCTCAGCTGGGAGTTCAAGATTGATAGATTTACCCTCTCGTGGGACGAATTGGAGGGGGCTGGTTGAGGCAAAGAGTCAGAAACTAGCAAGCTTGTGTTGATTTGGACAATTGGCAACCTGACCACACAAACACAAGAACAAATCCAAACACTTCCAAGTTTTTGACACCTTTTATTATTTTAAAACACATGCATCAGTAACTAATGCAGCCCAGAGGGTAGAGGACTGCAGATCGCAGATAGCATGTGCTAATTTAATTGACTTCAGATCAACTGAGCTCTATTTTTTGACAATTTTTAGGCTATAAACATAAAAGCTCTGCTACTGTAAAGGTGGCATTACAGAGGAAGGTAAAACACTGTGACTATGTAAACTGGAATGAGCCTGATGAGCTAATATAGTTTAATAGCTCTGCTCTGCCAGAAATGTCTAAGGTAGTATCTTTATAAATTGCATAACACACCACTTTGTGCACACTTAAGTCTTTGTTTAATAGAGAAAGCTGAAAGGAATGTGACTGTTTGTTCATTTCCCAAAGGCTGGGAGCGAAGGTTATTTCACCATGTCTTTTGGGAGCAGCAATCTAATACGTTTCTGATTTATCCCAGACTGAGCAATGCTGAAGCTTGAGAACCAGGCTCTGCTCCAGAGTGGTGAGAATTCTTTCCCAGCTGGCCAGACTTTAAGAACTGTAAAGCACTTAGAAATTGAGAAGTAATTGCATGTATTTTTCCTATTAAAACTAAAGCTAGGAAAATTAAAAAGGATGTCATAAAATGATTAGCTCCTCTGCAATTGTGCGTGTGTGGAAATAATGTCAGAATAAGTAAAGCTGTGTGGCTTTATGCAGCACAGAGGCATCAATATTTACTCAAATGAAGAAATATCATTTCTGGACAAAGTGATGTAATTACCGAGTCTTGATCCCATCTTGCAGATGCCTGTGCTCAGTTTAGAAGTGCCTGTGCATCACATGGATGCCGGCCCAATGACAATAGTTACACTGTTGGGATGCTGTTGTAAAAAATGCTGGCATTCCACAGGAAAAGGAATTAAAAAGATGCATTTATATAGTGCCTTTCATGACTTCAAGATGTTCCAATCATAGGACAGCATCCCCGACTGTACAACACTCCCTCTGCACAGTTGGAGGTGTTGTCTTTCAGATGAAATCTCAAACCAAGGCCCTGTCTGCCCTCTCAGATAATGTGAAAAATCCTGTACAACTATTTCAAAGAACAAGTTGAAAAAGAAAAATTGAAATAGCATGAAGGGCACTATAATACAATACATCTTTCAGTGAGCAAGCACTATGGGGTTAACAGCCTCCTTCTGTGCTCTAAAATTCAATGATTAAATAGTCTCGGACTGAATTTCAATTCACAGCTGATTCCAGATTAGAAAAATGAATGCCAATCAGAGGTGAATCGCTGCTTAGAAAGAGAATACACTTTCAAACACGATGTAGTCATTCTGGCTTTGAATGGGTTAGGATGAAGAAAATTCAAAAGAATTCAACCAATCCTTTCTGGACTACTAGGGTGATTACTTTCAATTTCTCCGCCTGGGTGATAAGCTAGCAGAGTGGATCACCCATCCACTGTAGAACATGGCTGATTTTCATTCAACTCAATGGAATCAAAATTACCTGGGTTCTGAAGCCGAGGGGACAATCCACTACAGCAGGTTATCACCCAGATGGCAAAGTTAAAATTATCCTCATTGATAGATCTTTGGAAGTTTATTTTATATATGCTTAACTGCTCTGCACAATGAAATTCAGGCAAAGATATGCTGCTTAAATTAAATTTTCGGAAACAATAGACTCGATTGTTCACCAAAGGGTTTACGTCACAATTTATTTAATGAACTACTATTAGACAATCTAATGCAGCAGCTCAATCTAGAAGGTTCATCCCTTTTCTGCTTGACCACAGCACAGAGAAAAATCCAGCAGAAAGGATCATTTGCCTGTAATGGAGTTGGGATTAAGTTTGGACCCATTAATTTGGTTGGAAAAAAAAATCAGGCAGACAGTGCGATTTTCCTCCTCTAATTTTCCTCTCTGCACTTCGCCCAAATAAACCACAGAAGTCCAAAAGCAAGAGAAAAGTCTGACCCTTGCCCAATTTCTAGCTCCATGAATGACTGGAAGAAAATTGGGTGAAGGGTAAAAACTGTGGCACAAACCCATCAACGTTTATTCTGCTGAAGTCTTTGTATTCAATATGCAGCTTCCCGAACAACAGTCAGGAAATCCGACTGTGCAGACAGTCTAATGAAAGAGGGCTTTGTATACTTCTGGACTGCGCAGTCTTCAAGATGGCCTTGCCTACTCACTTAGTGCCAGAAGGTAATTCAAGTCAAATGGTGTCGAATTTATTATGGATCAGTACTGTAACCTTCTCCAGAATCCACTCTGAATATGGAAATCCATATACTGCTACAAACACCTGGATTCAAACCCGAGGAGTTCATTTTACATATAACACCAGGTATATTTCCCAGCCCTTGAATGCCACAAGCATCTGGAAACCACAGGACTACTACCTGCATGCAAGGATTTGGAAAGTCTATCAGTATATAATTTCTAAACTTAGCTCATGTCATGCGACTTACTAGCAGGCTACTAGAATTTAGCATAAACTAACATAAAGATACTGAAAATGCCTTGAACTCTGTGCTAATACGTCATTTGTTGGAACGTATCTACGTGTTTTAGCCACGGTACTCTGTGAGGGTCCTAATCTTCAGCGGGGACCCAGGAGCTGTTCTGTCTCCATCCTCTTCCACTTATAAAAGTAGGGCCACACTACATGATTTGGCCAAACTCGTTTTGCCATATTCTAAAGTTCTTTCTTTATTAGTAATACTTTCACAATTGTAGGTCCTTATTGTTTGGAATGCAACAAAATCAGTCCATTCAAAAAACTGCAGCTAGTTTCAATATGTAACATGGGTCAATCAGGTTGGTGCAAAGCAAACCATTCTATTCCTAGATCATTGCAGAAAGGGGTACAAAACAAAAGTATATTTTAAGCAAGACTAGGAAAAAGTATCCTCAGATATTAATGAAAATTACTTCATTGTTAATGGCTTTTTAAAAAATAGCTTTAAAATTTTCCTGTAAAGTGGTAGGCTTCCTGATTGCAAGTTCCAAGGCAGAGGGGTTAATATGTGACATATTTGTTTTCTAACCTGGGTTCCAGTACCCCCACTGCTCACGATTTCTATTTTTCAGAAAATATGCAAGTCAACAGAAGGCAGATGAACTGAAAATATCTGTTCTCCCAAGAAGTAAATCTACCGGTCTAAATTTGTAGTACAAAGCTTGTGCACATAATTTTATGGTTACATTTGGCATATCTTTTTCTTCTTCTTGCTTTCCTTATAGGAGATAAATCTGGTGCCAGAAACTTTCCAGCTAAGTGGAAATATATTGAATTATCCTCCTTAAGGACAGTGTTGCAAACATCCATAGAAATAACTTGTATGTATGTAGCACTATTTAACACCTCAGAGCAGTTTACAGTCAATTATGTACTTTTGAAGTACAGCCATTGTTACAATGTAAGAAATGTGGTGGGCAAAGTATGCAAAGCAAGATCCTACATAGAAACATTAGAATATGGAAGCTTAATATGTCTGATTGTTGGGTATTCAGGAAAGATAGGGAAACAAAAGGAAGTGTGGCAGGGAGGGGTGATAAAACTGATCACAGATAGAATTAAGGCAAAGTAGGGGAGCTGAATGTATACTATAGGCAACAGGTAGCAGGAAGGAGAGAGAGAGAAGGAAACTTGCAGGTAAATTGCAGAAAGATCCAAGAACTATAGACTAGTGAGAATAGGGCACATCAATTTGACTTGTGACCAAAGTTAGAGCTTGTGGAATAGAAGGGACAGTTGTAACATGAATACCAAATTGGCTAAGTGACAGGAAACAAAGAGTAGTGGCGAATGGTTGTTTTTCAGACTGGAGGAAGGTTTATAGTGAAGTTCCTCGGGGATTGGTGTTAGGACCCCTGCTCGTCCTGATATATATTAATGACCCAGGCCTTGGTGTAGAGGGCAACATTCCAAAGTTTGCAGACGATAGGAAACTTAGAAGTGCTATGAACCATGAAAAGGATAGTGTAGAACTTCAAAAGGATATAGATAGGTTGGGGAAATGGGTGGGCAAGTGGCAGATGAAATTTAATGCAGAGAAGTGTGAAGTGATTCATTTTGGTAGGATGAACGCAAAGAGACAATACAAATAAAAGGGTACAATTCTAAAGGGAGTGCAGAAGGACCTGGGTTTATATGTACATAAATCACTGAAGGTTGCAGGACAGGTTGAGAGAGTGGTTAATAAAGCATACAGCATCCTGGGCTTGATCAATAGAGGCATAGAGTACAAAAGCAAGGAAGTTACATTAAACTGTATAAAACCCTGGTTTGATCTCAACTGGAGTGTTGCTCCAGTTCGCGGTACTGCACTTTAGGAAGGATGTGAAGAGGGTGCAGAAAGGATACACAAGAATGGTCCCACGGACGAGGAACTTCAGTTATGTAGATAGATTGGAGATGTTGGGACTCTTCTCCTTGGAGGAGAGAAGGTCGAGGGGAAATTTGACAGAGGAATTCAAAATCTTGAGGGGGTCTGGACAGAGTAGATAAGAAGAAACTGTCCCCATTGGTGGAATGAGCGAGAGCCAGAAGGCACAGATTTAAAGTAATTGACAAAAGAGGCAATGGTGATATGAGGAAAAATACTTCCATGTAGCAAGTGTCTAGCATCTGGGATGCACTGTCTGACATGCAGGGTTATGGGGAAAAGGCAGGGCAGTGGCACTGGATGAATTGTTCCTTCAGAGGGCCAGCACAGCTGCCAAGTGGCCTCCTTCTGTGCTGTAGCCATTCTATGATTCTAAATGACCAGATAATCTGTTTTTTATGTTGGTTGAGGGATGAATATTGATTATGACATTAGGAGTACTCCCTGCTCTTCTTCAGTTAGTATAATGGGATCCTTTACATCCATCTGAGAGGGCAGACAGTTTAAAGTCTCATCTGAAAGATGAGACCTCTTACAATGCAGCACTCCCTCAGTATGGCACTGAAGTGATAGGCTGGATTATGTACTCAAGTGGGGTTTGAGCCTACAACTTTTGACTCAGAGACAACATTACAACCAGAGAGCCATGTCTGACACCTAATAGGCCACAAAACAGCCAGATTTTGGCTTAGGTTTCAAATTAAAATGTCAGATGTTCACGTAGTTTTGCATTATGATTTCTGATGTATGCTATATTAAGAGATATTCTGTTTCATAATCGTTTTTTTCCGGTGTGTTCACTATAATTTTTAATAAGAGACATGAATTAACATTTTTTAATTCAAATATACTCCCAATGTCCTCACCCTCTGGGTAAGTACATTAAATGGTGCGGTACTGAATAATATAGCCCACATTTCCAAACAAATCTCCTTCATGGTGCAGAACACCCAGCCATGCAATGGAAAGGTTTCCTCAAGCCCATTTTTCAAATCCAGGCACCAAGCTGTGAGGTGTGTTAATAGCAAAAAGGTGAAGCAGCTGCAGTAAGGTGGGTTCTGGATTACATCATCCAATCCCCAAGTATCCTGAGAATGACGAGTTCGCCTCACAACTGATTTCCCCTTGGCCAAAGTCCCTCAGACACAATGAGCTGGATTAAGCAGTTGTTGAAGAGTAAGCTTGGTACCTGGCAATCAGTTTGAACATCCAAAATGTCAAGGCGGCTAGCATGATGGAAGCTGCTTGATACTGGCCCTTCCATCGCACAGAAGGCAGATGCCTATCATATCCTTTGCCAGTAGCTTGAAATGGAGAGTCTTGAACATGTTACGAACAGTCCCCAGGTGAGGTCCCCCAATTTAACTTCCTGAATAGGACCCCAATTTTGTTATGCTCCCGAGTGAGGAGGAATGTTCTGGCTCCCCTTCTTTATTCAACCCCCTCGGTTGGTAGCAACAAGTTAATTTAAAAGGGATCCCCTCCCCCGTGGATACCTTTTCCCAATTTAAATGTATTTTTTTTAAGAAGGAGCCAATTTAACTAGGCTTTCTCAAGTCAAAGGAAGAGTAAGTTTATTAGTTACTAAAAACCCAAAAAAATACCCAATAAAAATGCAATGCACATACACACAGATCAGAAATTAAAAGCTAAGAGTCCAAATAAAAGTTAAACAAGATATACAAATCAGTCTTTGGCTTGCCTGTGAGGCATAGATAGCAAAACATTGCGGCCATTAAATTGGGTGATTCCAGTAGAGCTGACTTTGGCAGCTTCACAGTGGGTTTGGAGACACTTGGTTCTGCAGGGTAGCTGAAGAGGCTGTCCTATTTCCTTTTTGATTGTGGCTTCCACTGAGCCTCGCCTCCAGCAACGGCAAGAGAGAGAGAGAGGGGCAGGGTGGGCAGGGGGGGGGGCTTCACCTGCAACTGCAGGGGTGACTAGTTGGTCTCCTCCTTGCTGTCGCTCATGCAGCACACTGACACACGCTGCATTGCTCTGCAGCTAGCTTTTAAACCCAGTGTATTCCTGTAAGGGAAAAAAGCATGCTTTGTGCCCAGAGTCTGTTTTCTTTGATCGCCGGCCATTATGAGA
Source organism: Cetorhinus maximus (assembly GCF_964194155.1). Lineage (NCBI taxonomy): Eukaryota > Metazoa > Chordata > Chondrichthyes > Lamniformes > Cetorhinidae > Cetorhinus > Cetorhinus maximus. The sequence goes on along the minus strand of NC_135882.1, from coordinate 45,814,102 downwards.
TATGAATCAACAGGAGATGGATTTTGATGCCTGCTGAGATGTGGCAATCAGTCTTTTGTCTCTGCAACCACAGGAGATTAAAGTTCAGTCTTTTGCATTTTTCCTATATCCCTTTTAAGTGTTCCTGCTTGAAGAAGCCATGACACCTTTTCAGATGCGACACTCCATATTCTCTCAGGACAGGTCTGTCAGTATAATCCACGTAGGAATTTTTCCAGAAAGTGGTCACTTAGTGTTATCAGCCATCTTTTGCTCAGTGTCCTTGTTTGTATTTCTTTAAAAATGCACACATCTTCCTTAAAACATTCAATATTGCCTGTAAGTAATTTGTGGCTGTAACTGGCTTTTAATGACAAATAGTATGATGGGCTTCCATGGGCGTCAGATACCCAGCTGCTGAAAAAAAATGGTGGCTGATGTAGGATCTACAGCATTATACTATTAATGCTACAGCCATGCTCTTCTGAAGATTTAGGTTAAAGATTCTTGGCTTCAGTTTTGCACTTCCATTTGTACCGACGACACAGGAGTCCCTTTCTCTTGAAGAGAGAGGATTGGGGAGGGAAGGAATGGACGGAGGGAGGGAGTTTTGGATGACAGGACAGAGAGAAGGACCTACATTTAGGTTGCATCTTTCACAACTTCAGGATGTCTTAAAGCACTTTACAGTCAAGTAAGTATTTTTAAAGCCAAAAAATGGGTTGCATCTGTAAATTAAGTCACTCCAAAACTGCTAAAATAAATACTGCTATACAGACAAACTGGCAACCTTTGCATTAGAAATGATTCTCCCTTTGCTCAGAAGTAATATTAGTCCATGCCAGTGAACCCCAGAAACAAATAAAGACAACAGCGATAAGATCTGTGAGCAACTTCATCTCAAATAAATGATTTTTGGAACAGCAGATAGATTTTCACCCCTGGTGAGAGGTCAATTTGAAACATTTTGAGGGACAGAATTTAAATAGAAAACATATAAATGGTGGACCCAAAGAAGAATTGTTCCTCCAATTCATGGAAACTACAAAAGGGGGCCTAACAATTGGTGATTGCTTGCCATCTTATTCCATAGTAAAGTGTAATTCTGCCAGGGAAGGGATAAAATCAAAACAGAAAGAAAATGCCAGTGCTGGCAAAATTTTGAAGAACGCCTATTCAGCATTTAAAATCTAAACTACTTCAGTGTCGTTGAAATAAGTCAGCTATTAGCCACAAGTGGATAACTGGCAATCCAGATGAGGTTAACTGACTTTCTGATTAGTAAAAGTGAACAACAGACACCATCACTGGACATGTTGGGCTGGGTTTTTGTGGAGTTGAGAAGACTCTGTGGAACCTTAAAAACGGCGGGCAGGACCCAGATCCGGAAGGCCTCTCCCTTTTTCAACAGATCCAATTTTGACATTAGGAGAAAGGGGGACTGGGCCTGATTCGCACATGAGGGAAACCCAAACTCAGCAGGGCCATTTGAACTCAGCGCTGAGTTCAAACAGACCACATTTTGGCTACTGCAAGGGCCTGAACCCACAGTGTGGGAATCACAAATTGTGGAGTAGACATAAACACTCTTGAAGAGCGGGTAAGGTCTGTATAAATGTCATGATCTGAAGTCTTTTAAATGCCCCGTAGAAAACAGGCTGCAGCTGTCAGTGAGAGTTTAAAAAACCCTCTGCTGGAATGTTTTGATTGACAGGCATAGGTTAGGGAAAAAAACAGTAGCATATGTAACAGTTTCAATATGTTATGATCCAGTAAGGGACCGTTAGCATTTAAAAAGTTTTAACCAAGAGGACTACGCTATAAGGTTACACTTTTTTTAAAAACAAAGCAAGCTTTACTGTATATGAAAGAATTAAATAAAACAAGAACTATTAACAATATGGTGTATAGCTATATATGTTATGCACTTTGGTTTACTTCCTACTTACCCCAAGAATTCTCTTATAAGACACACCAATCTTAAAGTTATTTACATCTGTAGGCACCACCACCCGCGCCCCTGCCCCCACCCCACCTCCCCCATAGGTACGCCACAGTCCCCTGGAGAATTTTCCTCAACTCCAGCTATTCTTGGAGGTAAAACTTTAGTTTGCCCTCTCTTGTCTGTGGATGCCACACTCCCTTGTTCTGGTTACTTTTCAATACTTCCCAGCTAATTTGCTGGTTACTTTCTTTTGAAGTATGACAGTGAGGCCCACTGTAGATTCTCCAACTAGCTTCAAACTAGGCAACCTTCAAGCTTCTGTTCCACAGAAGATTTAAACTGAGGTTAAGCCTCACCTGCCTTCCACGTGGTCAATGGTGAAGTTAGTGTTTTACTCTGCTTACCCTGCAGGTCTGTCTAACTGTCATTTATTTTGGCTACCTTCTCTCAGTAAACTGCAAATCACATGACATCACAACTGTAACTAAAAACCTTTCCTAGCAAATACCCAGAGAAATTGAAGCCAAAGAATCTTGCTAAGCTCCACCCAATCCCTTGATGACATAACCTGCTCTGGGCTATCCTCAAATATAATAAACCCTCATTTGCAATTTTTAAAATCTGATGAAGTATATGGTTTTTAGGACCTTTCAAGGTTTATTGACTAACTCCCAAAACATCTCTCTGGAGTGCCATTACTGCAAGGAGTGCAGACATCACGTCTCCAGCTAAGTAAGCCCACCTGCTGTTCTATTGCTCCCTCTCCTCTATTCTGACCTTTTTAGCCTGCAACCTAGGGGTTACATTCCTAAAACTAAAGTTATATTCTAAAACACATGAACCATAAACTAGATATTTGCAACAAATAGAGCTCTTCGTTGGCATTTCTCTAAGGGCTACCATTATGTCATTATGAATGTTTGGCTGAATTTCAAAAGCTACCATTAACAGGGATCCGGAGTTTGATTGAAAGCTTAAAGAGGTATTAAAAGATTAGCTGTCTTTGTGGAATCTGAATAGAAGCTTGTTCTATAAGAGATGAACCATTTGAGGAGATTTAAAGGCTTTGCATGAGTTTTATGAATAAGAGTTTTTTTCACTATCGAGTGAGTCGGAGTGAGAGTTGTATTTGATTGTTAGTTTTTTTTCCAACTCCACGTTGGCTCCTGAGGTCTGTCGATGGTGCATACTGCTTAAGTGACTATAGAAGTGGCATGGTGGTGGGACGCTGGGTGGGGGTGGCATGAGGGGTAGCTGAGTTAGTATTGAGTAGACATGGAAAGTATGAGGGACCATGGAGCTATGTGGGGCATGAGTTGACAATGAGTTTTCATGGAGGGTATGAAGGGCCATGGGGGTGGGTGGGAGATGAGGGAGTGTGAGGGATGAGGGCTAGAGGGCCCAATAACTTCAAAATTAACTTGGACAAAGTCCCAGAGAACCAAGGTGGGCCTTCTAACAAGCTGCCTCAATGCTCACCCGCCGCCATGGCCACTTATGCTGTGCTTCTAGAGTCAGCAGGCCTGACTCTATCCCGTATCTGCCGCCTGGAGCAGAAGTCCTGCGGCTTGGGGTACTTTTTACCGAGGTATGTCTGGCAAGTTGGGAAATTTTCCAACGTCAGCTACCAGCCTCGGGAGCCAAAATCTGTCCCGTGGTCTCAATACTCATATTCATGTGGCAAATGCATGTGAACATTAACTATTTTGTACAGCTGTTAATAAAATGGTAAGATGAAAAGCAGTGTGTGTAAATGTTTTTCGATTATTGTTGAGTGCTATACTCACTTAGTTACTGAATGGCGATGGATGCTTGCTAAGTAAGTATACACACATAAAGAACATTCACCTGTATTGTACAAGTGCAAGCGAAAAATTAATGCATGGGGCTAAAATTGTGTCACTTGGACAACACTGCTTCACTTGACCAGGGAATGTCTGATGTCCAGCAGGCTCACAGCTGAAAAACTAATCGAGACACATACAAATAAAAATATAATAAAGTGATCAAAACTTAAACAAAAGAGGCTGCAGTGATTCTGCACAACACCAAACTAAGGTGGACTTCAGCACATGAGGCTGTTACTTCGAAAGGTAAATCTCAAACTCTTTTTGTACATGTGTTTCTACTCAAATAGCTGGCAAGCACTTTATTTTTCTTTCATTCATTTTTGACCCCAGGCTGCAATAAATATTTTGCACCTATCAAGAAAGGCTATGTGCACATAGGTACATGGATTAGGACTGTTTTAGGATCGCGTTCCGCCCAACCCAGCCCAGAGTTAACAGCCAAGAATAGCTGGATAAGTAGGATCACCGGAAAAGGGCAATTTAGTGTTAACGGTCCAAAGCCTGCTTTTCAGTATTCAAGCTGCACTTAACAGAAATACTGCGACAGTCGGAAGCAGGAAAGTTTTAGTTTTCTGCCAGATTCCATTAAAAATGAACTTCGGAGAAGCAGAATGAGAAACATGTGCCTGTGCTTTATGCAGGTGGCACCAAGTTCCCTGGCTGGGCCCCCAAGACAAAACCCTGGCATGTAAACCTTAAAGAGGATTAATCCTCAAGGACCACCGTAATGAGACCTTAAAAGGCAGAACAACAGCCGTCTATGATTAAGGATGCAGCAGTCTGTTCCCAAAAGCCTTCTCTTGCTGAGCTACATCAAAGTGAACTGGGACTAGATACCAGAATTCTGCAGGAATCTCTTATCTTGGTGTTAGCGGATGCTTCTCCTCTGATTGTCTTGCACTGCCAGCTGTCCCAGGCTACACCAGACATCTTTGAAGAGAACGCTAAGCCTGTGATGGATATGACCTCCTTGGGCTTTGATTCTTTTATGTCTTTCTTTGTTTCTTGGTTTGTTACATCTTCTATCTGTACTGCCGTTGCAGGGAGCACAGAGAGAACCCTTACAACATCTGCTCAAAGACACAATTCCTGGCTATAAATCCGAGAAACTAGAGAACAGGTTCAAGGAGGTTTTCAGTATGGCTGTCTCCTAATAATTATCACCCAATATACTTCATGTGGCTATAACTATAGATAACTATAATATTTTTGCTATGTTTCAACACCTGCACATTTGTAAGGATTCTTATTGTATAAATTTTCAAAATAATTTCTCTCCCCCATTTAAAAAATGTTGAAATGGCCCATTTGGCCATTGCATGGTGTAATGGGATATTATGCTATATACAATAGGCAAATTGCTGGTTCCATCCCTGCTCTCTGACAAAAAGTGCTACAATTAGTCTCAGCATCCCAAACTCAGGGATGGAAAAATCGAACAAGTCAGCCCTGTTTCTTCGGTGTCCCTGGTGGCTAAGTGCACAAGTGTAGATGGCAAGTAATGGTGGGTTTGAGATTGCAGTACATGAGCTAGCACTCACTGTCGAGACTTATACAAGATAGTCATTTGAGCAAGGGAACAGAGCACATTCACAGAACTGTAACCCAACATGAGTTACCATCTTTGGGACATGGGGAAGATAGACAGAAAGGAGCAGGAAATGATTTCATTTTGCTAAAAAATTATCTTCCTTTCTTAGAACAAACTTTTAAACGCCAGTAGTATTGTTCAATAATAAAAACTGAAAATGCCAGAAGCATTCAGGTAAGGCAGCATACGTGGAGAGAGAATCAACATTAACATTTCAAGCCAATGACCTTCCATCGGAACGGGAAAAAGTTAGTGACGCAACAGCTTTAAGTACAGAGGCAGGAAAAGTGGGGAAGGGAGGAAAGGACAAAAGTGAAGGCCTGTGATAGGGTTGAATGCAGGAGGGATTAAATGAGAAAAGAGATGATGGTGAAAGGCAAAACAGCATAGTAACAGGGACAAAGAAAGAAAAAAAAGATGGGTCTTGAGGAGTTGAAATGACAACAGCAGGTTGCTGTCCAAAAAGACAAGGCAGTGATAAAAATCTGAAATTGCTGAACTCAATGTTGTGTGTGGAAGGCCGTAAGGTGCCTCATCAAAAGATGAGGTGCTGTTCCTTGATCCTACATTGAGCAAAAATTTGTCCTGGTCAAAAAGAAGGACTTGATGAGAAGGATGAACCACCCGTGGTTAACAAAGGTGGTCAAGGAGAGTATCCAATCAAAAACTAAAGCATACAAAGCAGCGAAAACTGGTGGTAGCCCAGAGGGTTGGGAATTTTTTTTAGGAACCAGCAGCGGATGACTAAAAAGCTAATAAAGAGGGAGAAAATTGATTATGAAAGTAAATTGGCAAGAAATGTAAAAACAAACAGCAAGAGCTTTTACAGATATTTAAAAAGAAAGAATAGTGAAAGTGAGCGTGGGGCCCTTGGAGGATGCGACTGGAGAATTGATAATGGGGAACAGGGAAATGGTAGATAATTTAAACCAATATTTTGCATCGGTCTTCACGGTTAAGGACACTATAAACATTCCAAAGACATCAGATAAGCAAGGAGCTAATAGGAGGAATGATCTGTAACAGTCTCTATCACGGTGGACAAAGTAGTTGAGAAACTAATGGGACTAAAGGTAGACAAGTCGCCAGGACCTGATGCCCTGCATCCAAGGGTTTTAAAGGAAGTGGCTGCAGAGACAGTGGAGGCATTGGTCGAAATATTCCAGAACTCACTAGATTCCGGAAGGGTCCCAGCGGATTGGAAAACCGCTAATGTGATGCCCCTGTTCAAGAAGGGAGGGAGACAAAAAGCAGGAAGCTATAGGCCAGTCAGCCTAACATCTGTCGTTGGGAAAATGCTAGAGTCCAGAAATAGCAGGATATTTAGAAAAGCTTAACGCAATCAAACAGAGCCAACACGGTTTTGTCAAAGGGAAAAGTTTGACAAATTTGCTAGAGTTCTTTGAGGATATAACAAGCAGAGTTGATAAAGGGGAACCGGTAGATGTAGTGTATTTGGATTTCCAGAATGCATTTGATAAGGTGCCACATAAAAGGTTATTGCACAAAATAAGAGCTCAAGGTATTGAAGGTAATGTATTAGCATGGATTGAGGATTGGCTAACACACAGAAGTTAGAAAGTCTGGATTGATGGGTCTTTTTCAGGTTGGAAAGGTGTAACTAGTGGAGTGCCACAAGGATCAGTCCTAGGGCCTCAATTATTTACTATCTTAATGACTTGGAGGAGGGGGCAGTGTTTAATATATCCAAATTTGCTGATGATACAAAAATAGGTGGGAGGGCATAAGGAATCTGCAAGGGGTTATAGACAGGTTGAGTGAGTGAGCAAAAACTTGGCAGATGGAGTTTAATGTAGGAAAGTGTGAGGTCATGCGCTTTGGTAAAAAAAAATCAAAAGGCAGACTATTATTTAAATGGAGCGAAACTCCAAAAAATGCAGCACAGAGGGATCTGGGTGTTCTTGTGCATGAAACACAAAAAAGTTAGCATGCAGGTGCAGCAAGTAATTAAGGAGGCAAATGGAATTTTGGCCTGTATTGCTAGGGGGTTGGAGTTTAAAAATAGGGAAGTCTTGTTACAACTGTACAGGGTGTTGGTGAGGCCGCACCTGGAGTACTGTGTACAGTTTTGATCCCCGTATTTAAGAAAGGGTATACTGGCATTGAAGGCTGCTCAAAAGAGATGCCCTAGGCTGATTCCTGGGATGAAGGGGTTGACTTATCAAGAGCAGCTAAACAGGTTAGGCTAGAGTTTAGAGTTTAGAAGAATGAGGGGTGATCTCATTGAAACATACAAGGTTCTGAGGGGGCTTGACAGGGTAGATGTTGAGGAGATGTTTCCACTAGTGGGGGAATCTCAAACTAGGGGGCATAGTTACAGAATAAAGGCACACATTTAAAACTGAGATGCAAAGGAATTTTTTCTCTCAGAGGAATTCTCTACCCCAGAGAGTTGTGGAGGCTAAATCACAAAGTATTTAAAGAGGATGTAGATAGATTTTTGAAATATCGAGGAGTTGAGGGCTATGAAGAGCTGGCACGAAAGAGGAGTTGAGGCCTTGGGCAGATCAGCCATGATCTTATTGAATGGCAGGGCAGGCTTGAGGGGCCAAATGGCCTACTCCTGCTCCTATTTCTTATGTTCTTATGTTATGTTCACTGGAACACTGTAGAAAGTCAACGACAGAGAGGTCAGAATGGGAGTTGGCCAAAAATTAAAATGACAGGCAACCAGAGGCTCGGAGGCCATGTTTATGGACAGAACCAAAGGTGTTTGGCAAAGTGGTTGCCCAGTCTGTGTTTGGTCTCCCCAATATATAGAGGAGACTGAATTGTGAGGTGCAAATACAGTATGCTAAATTGAAAGAAGTACAAGTTGATATTTCACCTGCAAGAAATGTTTGGGAAGAGTGCGAGAGAGAGTATGGAGAGTGAATATTCATCCGTTCTTGGGACAGGGGTGTGTCTTTCCCTCCTGTCCCCTATGCCCCCTTCCCCACCTCCAGATTGAGGGGAGGAGGAGGGGAGGAAGAGGGAAGGAGGAAAGATAGGTGGTATGTACGCATTTCCCTCCCTGCAATTGAATGCCATGTGTAGCTCTCCAAAATGTATTATACCTTCTCCAAACTCCTCCCCTCCCCTTCTTGAGGGAAGAATTATGTGACATCCCATTGAGGAAGTGTGTGTGCATGTGCATGCAAAAGCAGCTCAGAACAAGGAAGACATCACAAATTTTACTTATAGAACCCTGAGCTTATACTGCTCCTGCTGATACCCTGGGCAGTGCAAGCAGTCCTGTAATAATCAATAGGTGCAATCCAGGATCAAAAAGCACAGTGTAAAGCATTATATCACTAATTTAAATTAAATGAAGGGAGATGCTCAGATCATTTTTAACTTTGGTTTGAATTTATCAGACCTCACCCTCAACAGCTCTTTTCACATTTAAATAAAATCTTTACACTGGGTATAACTTGATAAGAATCACAATTCCCTGTTGCCATTATTGTGCTTGGTGTTGATTTTGTAGACCATTTAAAAGGTAAAAATACATGTTTTGATTACCCACCAGTCGAGGTTTTATATAAAAACTTTCAAATTTAGATGTTTAGAAGGCCTCTTGATGAAGCGGCGATTTAAAATTTTCCCAAACTCCTTCCTCTCACCCCCTCTCTCACATCCTCATCTCTGCCATCAGATTTTGGAAAACTTGTAGGATTGTCTTCAAATGTCGACCTCTGCCCCCTCTTTCCTCAGAAGCCCTGGATCCCAACACTCTCAGCTGCCCAACCCACACTTCACACAACACTAGTTTCTGGCTCAACCCACCCCTTTCCTGCCATTAGCACTCAGCAATTTCTAACTCCATGAGATTTACCAAACATTTCTTTAGCTCCTCCTCGTATTCAACTGCCACTGTCACTTCCTGACTAATTCTGACATTTTAAATTTCTCCCTTTTAACATATTAATTCACCCAAAACCAATGACACCATCCCCTTTCTGCCTCCCCTTGACCTCTCTGTCCACTCAAATTATCTTTCATCATTAACACTCCCTCTCAAGTTCTTCTCAAATGTGTCAGCCTTGGCTCAGCAGCAAAATTCTTGCCTCCGAGTTAGAAGCTTGTGGGCTAAAGTCCCACTCCAGACACTCAAGCACTAAGGGATTACTAAGAGAATACCACTGACTGGAGTATCATCTTTTTAATGACAAGTAAACTGAGACCCTGTCTGCCCTCTCAGGTGGATGTAAAAGATCCATGGTGTTACCTCAAAGAAGAGCAGAGAGCTTTCCACGTTTCCTACTTTACAAACATAAAATGCACTTTAGAAAGTGCTTTGAAATGTTCGGAGGCACTATGTAAATGCAAGCTCCTTCTTCATATCCTTGAAAACATCACTGCCATCCAACTCCATGCCTACAGCTCCCACTATTCTGTTTGGGCTCCTCCGGGCTTTTTTCTGTCACTGGTCTTTCTCCTCAATCTCGCTGATACAACTGACCTTTTCATCTCCCTTTTAATTGCCAATTTTCATTCTATTCTTACCTGTCCTGCCAAATTCAGTGCATCTCCTTCAATCAATTTTCCTCCCACTTCTATACAGTTGCCTGAAGAAGGCCCAGCAGATCCTTCCTTTACTTCTTCCTATTTCTCAAGTCACTGGTTAGGCTTCAGCTACAAGTATTGTCCAATTCTGGGGAACTCACATTCAGGAGGATGTCATGGAACAGTACAATGGAATTGGGGTGTGGTTACATAGAGAGGCTAGAGAGGATGGGCTTGTTCTCCTCAGAGCAAGGATGGTTATGGGGAGATTTAACAGAAGCGCCCAAACTCATGAAGGGTCTGCTAGAGTAAGAAAAACTTTTTCTACTGGCAGGACAATTGGTAACCAGAAGTCACAGATTTAAAATGATTGGCAAAATAAAACAAATGGGAGATAAGAAGAACTAATTTTTCCCTCAGGGAGTTATGCTCTGGAACGGACACTCTGACAGGGCAGGAGCAGATTCAATAATAACTTTCAAAAGGGGGTTTGGGTAAATATTTGATAACCAAAAATGTTCAGGGCTAAGGGGAAAGAACAGGGGAACTGGATTAATTGGATTGATCTTACAAAGAGGCACAGGCAAAATGGGTTAAATGGCCCTTTTGTGCTCCGTTTAATTCTGTGTGTTATCCCTTGTGATATCATGACAAATGTATTCCTGCTTTCACATAAACCCTGATGATATCCAACTGTATTACTCAACCACCAGTTTTGTCATTATGTTATCTGACTGTCTATTGGATACTGGTCCCTGGATGAGCTCGTCCTTCAATTCAACACTGGCAACACAACAACCACTTTATTAGGCTAGAGACAGAAAACCAATGCCTCAGATGTCAATTCGAACTCCCTTCTTAAATGTTTAAACAGAGAGAAGCTTATTTCAAACCCAGCATTTAGTCTGTTGTGCAGAGCACCTATTTCCACTCCTGAATCATTGCCTTTTAACTTCTCTCCCTCACTCCATTGCTGCTGCAACCTTCACACAATAACACCATCAGAGGTCTTGGTTTCTTCAACAGTCGCTTTTCTTCCATCCTGCATAAACCCCATTTCATCCCTAGCGAAGTCTGCTGTATGTGTAACCCTGTTCTTGTCAATCTAGATGCACTATGCATCAACTTCAAAATCCACATCATGTTCAACTTCAGTCATATTCTACGCTACCTTTGTAATCTTTGCCACTTCTACAGCTGGCCTCCTGCAGGTCCCCAATTCTGCATCCCATTCTTAGTAGCAAACCCTCAGCCACTAAAGCCCTATTGTAATTCTCTTCCCAAACCCCCTCAGCTTTAATATTTCTCTCCTTACCTTCAAAAACCTCCTCAAAACTTACTCCCTGGCAAATGTTCTCAGACACCTTCCAACATTTCTCCTACAGTGGTCATGGGTTCAAGTCCCACTCCAGAGACTTAAGCACAAAACCTAGGACAACACTTCTGGGCAATACTGAGGGGATGCAGTACTATTGGAGATGCCTTCTTTTGTATGAGATATTAAAACAAGGTTCTGTCTACCCTCTTAGGTGGATATAAAAGAAACCAAGACCTCTCATGGTGATATTGTGTGATGGTTGCAGCAGCAGTGGAGTGAGGGAGAGAAGTTAAAAGGCAATGATTCAGGAGTGGAAATAGGTGCTCTGCACAACAGACTAAATGCTGGGTTTGAAGCAAGGTTCTGCAACTTTGAGTTCTCTCTGGTTAAGCATTTAGGAAGAGAGTTAGAATTGAAGAACAGCAGTATAGTTCTCACCAGTGTCCTGGACAATATATACCCCTAAAGCAAAATCACTAAAAAAAATTGCCTGGTCACTATCACATTGTTGTTTGTCAAAGCTTGTTGTGTGCGAATTGGCTGCCATGTTTCCTACTTAAACACATTAGCTACATTTGAAAAGTACTTAATTGGTTGTAAAGTGCATCCTAACATCATGAAAGTATAAATGCAATATAAATGCAAGTCTTTCTTTTTTCTTACTTCCTGAAAACTGCCCACCTCAATACCTGTTACACAAAAGGCATTATATAAATGTAAGGCGCTTGCAGAAAATAAAACTGAACCAGCGCTTACAATAGCAATTCCTAATGAAACAACCAGGAATGCCTCATCCTCTGACCAACTAAAATGACTTGCTAAAAAGTAACTTTCTGATCAGCCTGCTCTGTCCTCCTCAGTTGTACATTACAGTTGCTGCAGTAAACACCAAGAGATCAACTGAGACAGAAGCACCTGACAACAGAAACAAAAAATGAAATAATTTTATACAGGTGTAACCTCCAAACATTAACACGTACCACACTGCACTAAAAAGCAGGAGAGCAGGTCAGCTGCAGGTATTCTGCAAAGAGCACTGGGCAACGCTGTTGTTTCTGTTTGTTCTGACACTGTGTAGTCCAACAGCGATTTGCTACATATTTGGTATTGGATTTTGCACAAGTTTAAAGCCAGGCAAGCACTGAAAGTGCAGTACAACTGGAATAAGTAACACCTCACCATTTTGATTTATCACTGCAAGTGCGGTGCCTATTGCTGCTGCCAGGAGGTGTTCTCAACAGAAATCTCAGCCATTCAGAGACAAACACTGGCCCTCAACACCAGGTTCTCACATGGTCTTTCCAATCCCAATTTTCATCATCAGGAGCATTTCCCAGCTCAACACAGTCAAAGAATGATTAACATTAAGTTTAAAACATTTAATGCTGAAAATGAACCAAAATGTTTTTTAAAATACAAGCGGCATCAAGGTCAATGTTGGAACTGTCCATTGGAGATTTGAATAGAAAGGTCAGCTGGAGAATAGTGAGAACTCCTGCAAACATCCTTAGTCTGTCTGCAATGAAGAGTTGCATTAGCAACAGGAAACCAGATAATCGCACCAGTTGCATTGCCTCTCTCTACAGCCACTGGGCATTTTGCAATTCCCATTATACTTCAAAGTTGTCACTAAATCACAGAATTTAGTCTGAACACCAGAAGCAAAAAGAAAGGCTCCTATAAGAAATATTGTAATTTAAAATTTGTTTACTGGCCTAGAAATTGCAAGTAGACTCACAACTGAAAATATTTAAATGACATCCGATAACAGCTATTCCAAAACTGGGCAAACATTCCATAGAACTTCTGATATCATCTAACTTAATTGCTGCTTTGTACAATAAACGCGATATAGTTATAATCATGATTCTTTTTAAGAATTTTTAAAATTTTAGATATAGATTCCAGACCATTGGATGTGCTTAAATAAACTAAATTTTCCAGCAGTATATAAAAATAGGACTTCAAAGCTAAAGCTATATTGGCCACACAATAATCTATTGTGTAATCCATTGTACATGTTCAAGAAACTGCATCAGCAAAATTCCTATTGCTGTCTGTGGTATTGGTGAGATGTTAAAATGGAACATTTTGTGTATTAAATTTAATTTACATGGAGTCTTTATTTTACATATATATATATATTTGCACACACATATGTATACACAAATATATAAAAATATAAAGTATTAGAAATATAAATAAATACACATAGATACATAATCCACTAATGTTAGAACTGATCAACACAGGCTATGTCAGGTGTGGACAATCCAGGGGTTGCTGATTAAGATGGGCAATGGGGTGGGGTGGTTACGAGTCTGACAATAATGGGGGCAGAAGGTCCTGAGCTGAAGGAGCAGATATGTTAATATTGGGAAGAGAACAGGTCTCGGAGAAGGCACCAAAGCTCCAAAAGCATTGCGTTTAGAACTGTTGGGGGCTGGGAGAGAGATTTCAAACTCTGGGGGCACTCTGAAGGTCTTTCTAGGGTTTGAGATACGGAGTCTGGGAGCACTAATGGGGGCGGACTTAAGATCCAGGATCAGGCATCAGAGAAGAGATTCAGGGTCCGGCAACATTGACAAGGTGGTTAAGGATCTGGCAAAATTGAGGAGGAGGAGGGTTTATGTGGGTTGTTTTGGGTCATCTAGCACCCATGTGCCACGTTCCTAGGCTGCCTGCCCAGTTCCCAGCCTGAAGCCAGTTCCAGGCACCACAATCGCGTTAACACTGTAATTGCTGACCCTAGTTTTTTCTTCACAACACAGCTGTCATTAATTAGAAAGTTTACAAATGGATAACATGCCTGATGTAAATTAGTTTCTCAAATAAAAACTAAATGTAAGCAGAAGTGATGCAATTAATCTAAAAAAGTTCCAAAATTAAATTGTTTGTCTTATAAGAACAAAAATCTCCTCAGGAATAAGCTTTCAGAGATTATAAGCAAAAATGGAAACATATGTCATAACCCCATGAGCGAATCTACACTTTGTTTCTCCAATAGTTGCCATGGCGTCTCTTTCTCTCTCCCCTTCCCTCTGTCTCAGCTTGCCATGCATTCTAAAGTAAAAAAGTGAACAGCCCCTGTTTAAAAGATTTGTTAAAAACCAAATTCATCATTCGCTATGTGCTCAAATCATTTTCCAAAACACACAAATTGAACAACATTTACACATAATTTGACTTTCCCATTGAAGAAAATTCTCAGTGGGAAAGGTCAATTTGTAATTCAAAAATAAACAAAAACTGCCAAAGATGTGTAACCATTAATGACTGTTGTGTTGAGGGTGATCTCAGTTACCCCACACCGCACAGATTCTCTATTTGAAAAGACACAATATAACTGTTACCTTAACATAAAATTTCTGAAATTTGCCTTCTAGATTTTCTTCAAATTATTTTCAAAAATAATTGGATACTTTGAGGCTGAAACAAACATTATTCTATTTGGTCTGGCGAACTGTTGTTGATACACCCTAAGGAAATGCGCTCATTGCACATGTTCAAATTGCAGAATCTACCTTTAGCTTTACTTACAGCTCTGGACAAAAATTCTGGCCATGAAATTCAACTCCTTCCCCAAGCAGGTGTGAAGTCAGCAGAGCAGCAGCTCCACCCCACCAATCTTGTACAGGTGAAAAATGTCACCAGCACACAGCAGGCACCAAATTAGATGCAGAAGAGTGGGAAATTGTCTGGCTTCCACATCGAGATGAATTTTCAGGGTCTCTGATTGAGCTGCTCAACGTCTGGTTCAAAAGGTTAGAGCATGGATGATGCAAAGTCCATCCATTGGTACCTGAATTTTGCAATCCTACCAGTGGTGTAGGATCCTTATTTGCATATTTAAACTGGTTTATGCCTGTTTCAGCCAAGCAAACTGCTGCCCATTTCCAGACATGCCTGAACATTGCAGCGGGCCAGCTTTGGGCATTAAGGTACCTCCCATTCCCTGGCCCCCATAATGATTTTCATCTGCTAGCCATCTGTTATTCTGGCACAAAATGGGAAGCTGTGAATTAAACCTTTCCCCCCCCTCCAATTAAGTCCAAGCTAATAGTTTTGGTCAAGTACTCAAAGACAGCTAAGCTTGATCATGAAATTGTGAAACCTGTAACTTTTAGGCCTGAACTTTTCACTAGTTGGGTGCACACGATCGGCAGGCTGGGAGCGGACGGGAAACGGGTCCCCGACTGAGATCGGCCCCCGAACGCGATTTCACACTGGCTGGCCAACTGACGGGCAGCCAGCGTGAAACACACACTGAGAAAGGCTCAGCATTGCTGGTGAGGACAGGTGCCGACACCAGCACCTGCGTTGATGAGCGCTTCCAGTGAGCTCCCTGAAGGCAGACAGGTGCCTCAGGGAGCTGCAGACCTCCACGGAATAAATGGAACAACAAACATCCTGCAAAATATGTCCATGCAGCGCAATCAAGCACCTGAAAGCAAACCTCATAAAAAAAACCAGTCCCCAGATATCTCTATTTTATTTCCCCACAGAGATTTCATCCCGCCCTGGATTGAGGTTTGAGCAAAAATGTAAAGGCCACCAGGACGATTGACCCGTCCGCCAACTGTAAAAGTGGACGGGCCACAAAAAATCGCGTTCAAGTGCCTCCTTAATGGGCCTAATTGTCCGCTTAATTGTTGGTGGGCACGCTTCCGCTGAGCGAGATATGGCGTGAGTGCGTGATGACGTTGGGATGCTCGCCTGATGTCATCTCGCACTATTTCACAGCTGGACGGGTCGGGCAGGTGCCTGACCGCGGGACGTAAAATTCTGGCCTTAATGTTTTTATACTGATGAACTTTTGGAGTCTTCCATTACCATGAGGAACTCCATTGCCACATGAGTTTCAGTAGTTTGCTAGCCGTTATCCCCATTTTTGATTCCTATTTTTGTTATTTGTTATATGTTTATTGTTCTGGTTTGCTATTATGTGACTGGGAAAGTGGCATTGGAACTAAACATTACAGGAGGACCTTGTAATAGACAAAGCTTTGAATATATTACTAGGTGTTGCTCACAATGAGTTGGACGATATGCTGTTTTATAATAGGGCGTAACACCACATGGCGCAGAACATCAGTGTAACTGACTAAGTCCAATTTTATTTTTATTACGTAATATTTTTACCAGTGTTTTGGTAAGTCTGATTTTGCAATTTTTCACATTAAAGCTAAAAACGAATGGTCTTTAGGGTATATACTCGAGTGATAGTCAATGTCACGCATAAGTCGACGCCCAACTTTTGGCCAAAAAGTCACAACTTTTTCTACTAACCACCCACTTGCCACCTCTCCCGCAGGCCAATTCTCTCACACACTCCCTCGCCGCTTCCCTGCCCAACCCTCTTACTTATCACTTTTCTCTCCTGAACCCTTGTTGCGAGCGAAGGCTCAGGAGCAGGGCGACGAGAGAAGGGGAGCGAGCAAGAGGAGCTGCGAATGAGAGTCAGGCAGGCAAGGTGCAGGTGAGAGAACCCGGCCAGGCAAGGGGCAGGTGAGAGAGCCGGGCAGGCAAGGGGCAGGTGAGAGAGCCGGGCAGGCAAGGGGCAGGTGAGAGAGCCGGGCAGGCAAGGTGCAGGTGAGAAAGCCGGGCAGGGAAGGGGCAGGTGAGAGAGCCGGGCAGGGATGCGGCAGGTGAGAGAGCCGGGCAGGGATACGGCAGGTGAGAGAGCCCGGCAGGCAAGGGGCAGGTGAGAGAGCCGGGCAGGGAAGGGACAAGTGAGAGAGCCGGCCAGGCAAGGGGCAGGTGAGAGAGCCGGGCAGGCAAGGGGCAGGTGAGAGAGCCGGGCAGGCAAGGGGCAGGTGAGAGAGCCGGCCAGGCAAGGGGCAGGTAAGAGAGCCGGGCAGGCAAGGGGCAGGTGAGAGAGCCGGGCAGGCAAGGGGCAGGTGAGAGAGCCGGGCAGGGAAGGGGCAGGTGAGAGAGCCGGGCAGGTGAGAGAGCCGGGCAGGGAAGGGGCAGGTGAGAGAGCCGGGCAGGTGAGAGAGCCGGGCAGGCAAGGGGCAGGTGAGAGAGCCGGGCAGGGAAGGGGCAGGTGAGAGAGCCGGGCAGGTGAGAGAGCCGGGCAGGGAAGGGGCAGGTGAGAGAGCTGGGCAGGCAAGGGGCAGGTGAGAGAGCCGGGCAGGCAAGGGGCAGGTGAGAGAGCCGGGCAGGCAAGGGGCAGGTGAGAGAGCCGGGCAGGCAAGGGGCAGGTGAGAGAGCCAGGCAGGGAAGCAGCAAGCGGGAGTCTGGGGGAGCGGGAGAGGCCTTTCCATAAAGGTGCCAATCAGGTCACGCACACTCTGTCGGCCCTGGCATGAAACTATTTCAACTCCTTGAAAACATTACTCGTGTATAATTCCACCCCCTACTTTTTGACTAAAAACTTGGTCTCAAAAACTCGACTTGCACACCAATATATACGGTATTTAACATTTATGTATTTAATTATTTCTTTCCAAGTTTTAAAATTGAGGATACACAGCAAGATGGTTTGTAAAGTGTAACATTTGACAGAGGCATCCATTATTTAGTAATACTGAGGAGGATTACAGCAATTGGCTGTATTGGGCATAGCCCTGGGGGATCTTTCTGGCTCTGCCAGAACTGAACTGGGGGCCCTGGAGCTTGGCAGTACTGTTTGATTTCAAAGTGCAACACATTTTATTTTGCTTTAAAGTGAATTAAAATTAAGATAAGAAAAATACTTTATTTTGGATAAATATTTATGCACATCTACGTGTTTGTGATGTGCATCTTCCCTCCTTTTTCAGTTATCAATAATTAGAATATTTATATTTTCTAGCTAATAATATAAGGCCGGTGATAATTATGGGCTCACACTGAGTTAGAAGTTCAACTTCTATTAGTTAGGAACTCAAATTAAGAGGAGGAATGATATTTCCCTCTCTCAGCTTAATTATACTCTTTCTGAAGTTTATAGAGTATAATTTGAACATTAGGGGAGGCGATAGCATAGTGGTATTGTAGCTGCACTAGTAATCCAGAGACCCTGGGCGGGATTTTCCGCACCTACCCGCTGCCGCGATCTTCCGGTCCCGCCGCAAGTCGATGGATTTGCCCACGGTGGGTCCCGCCCACGACAGGGCGGGAAAATCCCGGCCCCAGGGTAAAGCTCTGGGGACCTGGGTTTGGATCCTGCCATGGCAGACGGTGGAATTTGAATTCAATAAAAATCTGTGATTAAAAAGTCTATTGATGACCATGAAACCATTGCCGATTGTTGTAAAAACCCACCTGGTTCACTAATGTCCTTTAAGGAAGGAAATCTGCCAACCTTACCTGTTCTGGCCTACATGGGACTCCAGATGCACAACAATGCGGTTGACTTTTAAGTGGCCTCTCAGCAAGGGCAATTAGGGATGGGCAATAAATGCTGGCCTAGCCAGTGACGCCCACATCCCATGAATGAATTTTTAAAAATTAACTAACAACAGACATATAATTTATGAGATATTTTTCTGTTTGACGCTTGGTCTTTCACACATGCATATAGCCTTTGCTCTCAAAAAAGGCCAGTAGAGTTTACTTGAGTGAAGTTTTTAAAATTCATTCCTCTGATAATTATGAAGAACAACCATATTTTGTTAAAGAATGAGATAAACATTCGATCATTTGACTTATATAAATGCTACTGGCACATCCTGGAAAATCGTTCACATTGTACATGCTCAGACTGCAGGACCCACCTTCAACCGATGAAGCCACATGCAGACAAAAGTATCACGTTTAAATCTAGACTTTTGGGAGAGGCTGAGACGTTCAAGTAAAAACAGAAATTTCTATCGCTGAAATAAAAATACCCTGAAAATTAAACACCAAGCAACTTGGCTAGCTCATCAAAAAACCGTGAATGGTGAAAGTTGAAGGAGGATACTTGAAAGGAAAATGTAAACATAGGAATTTACAATGGCAAAAGTTAACACAAGAGTGAGTAAAAGTCTGATAACCTGAACACAATTTGTCAAGACAAAGTATGTGCAGATTTTGTGGTGGTAATGAATGGCAAAGCTGTATGTGGTTCTCCCATATTACCCCACTGAAACTGACTGGAGTCCATGGGTGCTTAGAACAACAGAGATCCAGAAGATGCTTTCAGTGATTCTGCACTTTCCAGAAGGTCTACGTTATAGACATCCTCAGACTGCAATCAAAGGAAATCAATTGAATTAATGAGAACTTCTACTCTTCACAAAATCACAGAACCGCTCTAACGCAGGAGGCTGCCATTCGGCTCATCCACTCTGCACCTGCTCTCCGAGTGAGCAATTCGCCTAGTGTCATTCCCCTGCCGTCTCCCTATAACCATGCACATTCTTCCTTTTCAGATAACAGTCTAATTCCCTTTTGAATGCCTCAATTGAATCTGCTTCACCACACTCTAAGGTAGAACATTCTGGACCTTAACCACTCGCTGCTTGAAGGTGGTTTCCTCATGAAGCCTTTGCTTCTATTAGTTTCTCTCTGCCTACTCTGTCCAGCCTTTCATGATTTTGAATCCCTCTATCAAATCTTCTCTCAGCCTTCTCTTGTCCAAGGTAAACAGTCTCAATTCTCCATTCTATCTTCGTAGCTGAAGTCCCACATCCCTGGAACCATTCTCATGAATCTTAATCTGCACTCTTTCCAATGTCTTCACATCTTTCCTAAAGTGCAGCACCAAGACCTGGATGCAATATTACACCTGAGGCCAAATTAGTGGCTTATCTATAAGAGATGATCTATGAACATAACCTCCTTGCTCTTGTACTCCAGGCCCTGATTAATAAAGCCTAGGATACTGCATTCTTTACTGGCCGCTCTCCCAACCTGTTCTGACACCTTCAATGACTTATGCACATATGACCCCAGGTCCTTCTGCTCCTGCACTCCTTTTAGAATAGTACCCTTTATTTTATATTGTCTCTCTGCATTCTTCCTACCAAAATGAATCACTTCACATTTCTCCATATTTTACTTCATCTGCCAATTCCACCAACTTGCCTATGTCTTTTAGAAGTTCTACACTATCCTCCTTGCAGTTCACAATGATTCCAAGTTTCATATCATCTGCAAATTTTGAAACTGTGCCCTGTAAACTAAGGTCTAGGTAATTACTATATATCAGAAAGAGCAAGGTTCCCAATACTGACCCTGGGGATCTCCATTACTAACTGAAAAACATCCTTTAACCACTACTCCCTGTTTCCTGTCACTCAGCCAATTTTCTCTCCATGTTGTTACTGTCCCTTTTATTCCATGAGCTATAACTTTGCTCAAGTCTGTCATGCAGCACTACATCAAACACTTTTTGGAAGTCCATGTGCACCACATCAACAGCATTGCCCTCATCAACCCTCTCTGTCAACTCTTTAAGGAGCTCCAGAAAGTTAGTCAAACACGATTTCCCCTAAACAAATTTGTGCTGGCTTTCCTTAATTAACTCACATTTGTCCATGTGACTATTAATTTTGTCCCGAATTATTTTCTAGAGTTTCTCCACCGAAGTTAAACTGACTGGCCTGTAGTTGCTGGGCTTATCTTTACACCCATTTTTAAACAAGGGTGTAATATTTGCAATTCTCCAGTCCTCTGGCACCACCTCTGAGTCTAAGGAAGACTGGAAAATGATGGTCAGTGCCTCTGTAATTTCCACTCTCACTTCGCTCAGTATCCTTGGATGCATCTCATCCGGTCCTGGTGCCTTATCAACTTTAAGTACAGACAGCTTTTCTAATACCTCCTTCTTATCAATTTTAAATCCTTCTAGTGTATGAATTACCTCTTCTTTCGCTGTGGCCTGAGTCACATCTTCTTCCTTGGTAAAGATAGATATAAAGTATTAGTTTAATACCTCAGCTATGCCCTTGGCCTCCATGCATAAATCACCTTTGGTCTCTAAATGGCCCTACTCTGCCTTTTACCACCCTATAGAAGACTTTAGGGTTCCCTTTTATGTTAGCTGATAGTCTCTTTTCATACTCTCTCTTTGCTTCTCTTATTTGCTTTTTCACTTCCTCACTGAACCTTCTATATTCAACCTGGTTCTCCATTGTATTATCCATCTGAAATCTGTCACAAGCTTACTTTTACTTCTTCATCTTAATCTCTAATTCTCCTTTGTCATCCAGGGAGTTCTGGATTTTTTTACCCCATCTTTCCCTTCATGGAAATATATCTTGACTGTGCCTGAACTGTTACTTCTTTGAAGGTAGCTCACTGTTCAGCTTCCATTTTTCTTGCCAATCCTTGATTCCAATTTATCTGGCCCAGATCCATTCTTACCTCATTGAAGTTGGCTTTCCTCCAGTTAATTATTCTTTCTCTGGATTGTTCTTTGTCCTTTTCCATAGACAACCTAAACCTTATGATACAATTATCACTGTCACGTAAATGTTCTTCCACTGACACTTGATCTACTTGGCCCACCTCATTCCCAACAGCCAGGTCCAGCAGTGTCTCCTTTCTCGTTCAACTGGAAACATACCATTGTAGAAAATTTTCATGAACACACACGAGGAACTCTTTCCCCTCTCTGCCGTTTACACTATTACCAGCCCAGTCTATATTCAGATAATAGAAAGCCCCCATTATAACTATAATTCTTGCACCTCTCTGTAATTTCCTCGTAAATTTGTTCCTCGACATCCTTCCCACTAGTTACTGGCCTATAGACTACACCAAGCAGTGTAATTGCTCATTTTCGTTCCTTAGCTAAATAGATTCTGTCCTCGGGACATCCTCTCTCTCCAGCACTGCTTAGTCAATACCGTTAGCCCTCCCCCTCGTCTTCCTTTTCTATCTTTCCTGAAAACCTAGACCCAGATTTTCACCATGAAAGAGGGCCTCTCCATCGTGGGGTAAATGGTGGAATTGGCCAAAAATCGTCAATCCTGTGACCGAACACAGCACATCCCATTTTCGCAGGGGGCAGGAATGGGGTCGAGGCAGGTTTCACGCATGCGTGGTTTACCGAGACATCTGGACATTTAAATCAATCAGCCACCTCCATTGAAATGGGATTTTGGTAGGCCAGAAGTGTGAAACCCAAAATGTTCACATTAGACCAGGTCAGAGCAGGTCTGAACTTTGTGGATTCATTTGGATAGCCAGGGTGCCCCTTTGGATCTGGTCCCATGACACCTCTGGAGGAGGTTAGGTACCCTTTAGAATTGTTAAAAGCAGGCATAAATGTGCATAAAAAGCTCACAAAGTCATTACTATCAAACTCATTGCAACTGCCAACAGGTCTGTCAAAATCAAGTGTCAAAACTGTCAGAAGCACCTGTCAAAGGGAGCTGTCAAACATTTAAATATCCTGCCCTTTAAGTCTTCACAAAAAATGTCTGGAGTGTTAAAAAATGATTGCTTGCTATTTCACTCTGTCTGTTGACATAAGCTTTAGGCCTTCTATAAATGGATTAGTACTGCATGACTGATTTCCCAACATCCATTATCACAGTTGGGTGTCTGCTAGTTCAGTTTGATTGACAACTACAAGCAGTTATAGACTCTTTGATGTGGGACTATGAATTCCAAAGCTTGTTGTTATGGGGAATTATTCACTTGAATGAAATGTTTGTTATAATGCTTTATTTAGTTGAAAGAATGTAAATGTAGTAAATGTTTTTTATTATTGAGTTTTTCCAATATAGTGAAGTCTGCAATAGGCACTTAGAACTTTATTTAAAGAACTTTATTTTATCTCACCTCTGCAATAGGTCTTGAGGTCTGCCAATGGTGGATACTAAACGTGTTGACATTGAGTTGTAAGGGCAAAAGGTGGTATCTGGGGGCATGGATTGGCATGAGTTGGCACTAAGTTGACATCAGGGCTATAATGGGCCATTGGGGGAGGGTGGAAGGGTATAGTCTGGCATAGGGGCTATAAAGGGCCATGGGAGGTGGGTGGGGGGCACCGGTTGGCAATGGAGCTATAAAGGGCCATGGGGAGCATGAGGTGGCATGGGTTGGCATGGATGGGGCATGGGGAGTGTGTGGGGGTGAGGGCTGAAAGGATGTTTCATGATTAAATATTTCATTTTAAACTTTGGACACAGTGCCAGAACTCAGAGGTAGGCCTTCCGCCCAGCCTGCCTCTTTGCGCAGCATCCTCCTCAGTTCTTCCCTGGTCACCCACCCTGACTTCTAATCCAGCCCGCGCCCCCAGGCTGAAAATCTGACATCTGGGTAGCCTTTTTTAAAGGTCGGGTTCGCTGAGCCAGGAATTCTCCTGTCTCTGCGCACCCGACCTAGGAGTGAAAATTTCGGCCCTTGTATCCAGGAATATTTAACACCCAATCCTGTCCTTCTTCGAGCCATGTCTCTGTTATAGCCACAACATCTCGGATATTACCACCTGGTTGCCACACGCCTGCCAAGCTAGTTTAACTTATGCTGCTCGCCTCACTGTAAAAAGCCTCGAGAAAATTACGCCTTGTTGAATGAGATGTGGCTGGGCTGTTAACAGTATATGAATTTCATATTTACTACAAACACGTTCAGTAGTCCTGAAATGCTACATTCATATCTGTGGAATGTCAAATTTCTCTATAATGACTTAAAAAAATTCTCATTTTAATATTTTTTAAAAGCTTATTGTCTTTGTTTAAGCTTCCATCTTAATGTCATCATTCATTACATGGTCTGAAAATGGGAAGGATATTAAGTGCTTTTAACTTCCTGGTTTGCCCTGCTGAATTTTTCAATGTAAGTGGCTCTTCCCCTGCATGCAAAGCCTTCTCCTTCATTTGGAACCAGATCTAAACTGCTGTCAGGAAGGGGCAAACCACACCAAAGAGATTGCTAGATCTTTGTGGGCAGCTTTCTTCGAGGCCAGCAGTGAACGCCCTTGCTTTGTTGCTAACTGCAAAATCTGTGCCAAAGTTTTAACAAACTATACATAATTAAAGATACATGCATAGAAACAGTTAGGAACAAAAATTGGAGAAGACAGAAACAGACAGATAAAATTAGAAAGAGGGCACAAACAGATATGAAGAGTCATGGAGAACTCAGATAAATGAATAAATAGTAAGAGGAGAGAGAAACATTCAATAAAATATGGTGGAAAAGAATGTGTGCGTGAGAGAGAGAGAGAGAGACAGAGATAATATGGGGCAGCAAGGGCAAGAAAGATCAAGTGAGAGTGAGCAAGAGGTGGAAAGACAAAAATATATGGGAATGAAACAGAATAAATGGAGAGAGACTAACAGAGAGAAAAACAGCAAGTGATATAGAAAAAAAATCACCATTACAGTGGTTATAATTAATTTGAAATGCCAAAAAAGCTTGCATTTATATAGCACCTTTCATGACCACAGGACCTTTCAAAGCACTTTACAGCCAGTTAAGTACTTTGAAGTGTCATCACTGTTGGAATGTAGGAAACACAGCAGCCAGTTTGCACACTGCAAGCTCCCACAATCAGCAATGTGATGATGACCAGATAATCTGTTTTGGTTATACTGATTGAGGACAGGTATTGAAAAGTAGAAAGATTTATGGCACAGGAGGAGGCCACTTGGCTCATCGTGCCCGTGTCAGCCAAAAAAAGACCCATCCAGTCTAATCCCATCTTCCAGCTCTTGCTCCCTAGTCCTGTAGGTTACAATACCTCAAATGCATATCCATGTATTTTTTTTTTAAGTGCAATGAGGGTTTCTGAAATTTCCACCCTTTCAGACAGTGAGTTCCAAACCTCCACCATCCCCCAGGTGAAAAAGTTACTCAACTTCCCTATAATCCCTCTACTAATTACTTTAAACCTAAGCTGCCTGGTTCTTAAGATCATAAAAAATAGGAGCAGGAGTAGGCCATTTGGCCCCTCGGGCTTGCTCTGCCATTCAATAAGATCATGGCTGATCTGATTGTGAACTTAACTCTACTTTCCTGCCTACCCCCAGTAACCCTGGACTCCCTTATCGGTCAGAAAGGTGTCTTACTCAGCCTTGAATATAATCAATGACCCAGTCTCCACTGCTCTCTGGGGAAAATAATTCTAAAGTCTAACAATCTACTAAGAGAAAAAAAATATCCTCTTCATCTCCATCTTAAATGGGAGACCCCTATTTTTAAACTGTGCCCCCTAGTTCTAGACTCCCCCAGAAGGAGGAACATCCTCCCAGCATCCACTCTATCAAGTCCACTCAGATTCTTATTTGTTTCAATAAGATCACCTCTCATTCTTCTAAACTCCAATGAGTATAGGCCTATCCTTCACAACCTTTCCTCATGAGACGACCCCTTCATCACAGGAATTAGCTGAATAAGCCTTCTCTGAACTACCTCCAATGCAATGGTATCCCTCATTGAGTAAGGAGACCAAAACTGTACATAGTACTCCAGATGGGGTCGCTCCAAGGCCCTATGCAGCTGTAGCAACATTTCCCCATTTTTATACTCGACTCCCCTTGCAACTGTGGTATAAGAGTCTAGCACATGTAGCATTAACATGGAACTCAGTACAGTATCACCCACACTGTGATGTAAGAGCACACATGACCTGCACCTAGGGGTCAGTCTGGTGCTGGATAGAGCCATGTGCACAAGCAAGCATGGAGACAGCTCCTAGCTTGAATCCTTTACTGTATATATGTATATAGTTCTTGTAGTTAATAAATACATACAGTTAGCCTACCTAAGACTACGAAGACTTCATTAAAGCCTACCAAATGGCATCCAACACCTGACAACAGCAATAAAGGTCAACATTCCATTTGCCTTCCTAATCACTTACTGTACCTGCATACTAGACTTTTTGTGATTCACATACCAGGACACCCAGATCCCTCTCGACAAAGATTTCTGCAGTCTCTCTTCATTAAAATAATATTATGCTTTTCTATTTTTCCTGCCAAAGTGGACAAGCTCACATTTTCTCATCTGCCAATTTTTTGCCCACTCGCTTAACCTATCCTTTCGTAGACTCTTTGTGCCCTCTTCACAATTTGTTTTCCTACCTATCTTTGTGTCACTGACAAATTTAGTTAGCATACGCTTGGCCCCTTCATCCAAGTCATTTATATAGATTGTAAATAGAGGCCGCAGCACTGATCCCTGTGGGACTCCACTAGTTACAGCTTGCCAACCCATTTAATCCGACTCTCTGCTTTTGCTATTAACTAACCAATTCTCTATCGATGCTAATATGTTACCACCAACACCATGTGCTCTTACCCTATTTGGTAACCTTTTATGTGGCACTTTATCAAATGCCTTTTGGAAATCCAAATACACCACATATACTGGCTCCCCATTGTCCACCTTGCTTGTTACTTCCTCAAAGAGCTCAAATAAATTAGTCAAACATGATTTCCCATTCACAAAACCATGTTGACTCTCCCTGATTCCATTATGATTTTCTAAAACGTCTGCTCTTACTTCCTTAGTAGTTAATTTTAGCATTTTCCCTTTGACTGATGTTAGGCTAACTGGCCTATTCTGCTTTCTGTCTCTCCTCTCTTGAATAGAGATGTTACATTTGTGGCTTTCCAATAAGCAAATTATTGGTTCTTGGCCAGGATACCAGGGATAACTCCCCTGCTCTTCTTCAAAAAAGTGTCATAGGATCTCATCTACCTGAGAACCCATAGACTTCTGACTCAGAAGCACCAGTGCGATAAACTGTGGATACACAACTTTTCACTATCGCCCTTTTCCAATATGTTTTTACCCAATGTTGATCTCGGACCTGTCTGTTTATTCATTTATCCGAGTTCCCCATGACTGTTTGTGTCCCTCTTGCTCATTGTGGCCATCTGTTTCTGTATTTTTCCCCTTTTTCCTTCCTAACTGAATATGTGTCCCCAAATGTGTGCACTCAACACGCAAGGGCACTTGCTATTGACTTCGAAGAAAGCTACTACTTAAACATTTACTCCAGGGAAATTGTTAAGAATGCAGCAAGGGTGCAATGCCACTTTTATAAATTTTTAAAACTAAAATCAAATTAATTATACGAATTACAATTCTGGAACATAAGTGAGTGAAAGGTGTCTAAACCCATTATGATGTTGATGGTCAGCTCCCAAGTGGCTATATGCTTAGTTTTCATAAATAACAATCAAGGGGCCTCTAGCTCTAAGTACCTAAAATTAAAATGTGTGTCGCTGGTTTTGCCACAGGGTGATGTTATGCACCAATTGCAGTTGCATGATCCACTGCCGCTGGCTAGGTTACTGTGAAGAGGGAGCTGACTGTCAGTACATCATCAAGGCCCAGTGCACTGCCTTCTCGTGGTGACACATGCCAACTCGGCAGCCTACAGCCCTAGACTGAACTGCAGGGGATCGTGGAGGAACCTTGGCCCCCCAAAGATGCGATATGCAGACCCACTGGAGTGTGGACATGCCCTGGTGTCCATTAATTAGGTCCCTGTGATGAATGTTATGATCCTAGACCAGACCCCCAAGTTTTTGACAAGATTCAATGAGGGACCGATAACATTTTGTTTAAATTAGACAAAGTTCAAGATTCAAGTCACTTGCTAATAGAATAAAGCCACAAGATTCCATGGTCAGAAAAACAAAACAATTTACAATATCTATCTTATACTCTAACATTCAGGGTTAATATGAGGTACATGTGAATTAACAGGCAAACTGTGGTTGAACACACCACACTGCACAATAAATAGCAAACTTGATGAAGACCAAGAGTCCACAGATTTCTCAACAACCTACCCAGGCCTCAGTAACACTAAGTCAACCAATCTCACCAAAACTCTGTCTCTCTCATGAGGG
This sequence comes from Cetorhinus maximus, assembly GCF_964194155.1. Taxonomy (NCBI): domain Eukaryota; kingdom Metazoa; phylum Chordata; class Chondrichthyes; order Lamniformes; family Cetorhinidae; genus Cetorhinus; species Cetorhinus maximus. The sequence goes on along the minus strand of NC_135882.1, from coordinate 45,786,177 downwards.
ATTCCAGTCTTCACCTTCGAAGATCTGAACTTGGAATTCTCTCCACAAGCCACTCCAACTTGGACGACCTCAACAACAGCCCACTTCGCAGGGTTTCAATTTTGTTTCCCAAGATTCTGTTCCCCTGGATTCCCGAGTATGCACGCAAGCACCAACTCACAAGCACAACTTCAGCTCTTCGGCCGCGCTGAACAGAACACTATTGTTCCAAAGGGGTTGCTTCAGGGCTTCCCCTGAGCCCTCTTCATTTAAAGTCTGCTAATTGTAGCCCTTTTCCTACTTCTTACCTTAACTGGGACCTCTTCCTCTCCCTGTCCGTGACCTTTCTTTTGGGACCTCTCCCTGTCCCCTGTGTGAAACACTTCTTTCGCAAGGCTGCTCCTGGTCACCTGACCCAGGTTCTTGCACCATTTTTCTTTACGCATAGGTATGCTGGGCCCAAAGAGTGCAAAAAATGCAGAACTGCACATGTGCTCCAGGTCTGTCCATATGCAAAAGCTCCAAGGTCTGTCAGGATTTGGTGCTCACTATCTCTGTTCTCAATGCCAAGGTTAGTTGACTTTCATAATGAGTCAAATAATACCCACTGTCAGGCAAGTCTGACTCAGTAGTGTCAAAGGCTCCACTCATTCGATTGGAGTCCTATAGGAGGCTTGTGATCCCTTAAGTAACCACCTTCTGGCAACTCCTATAACTGAGTAGGCTCCAGATGTAGGGGTTCCCGCCCTTACTGTGGATTCAGTCTATAAGGTCGGGAGGTAGATGCAGATGCCGGGCAAGTCTGTGATTCCAAATCTGCGATTCCAAATCTGCCCAGGCTATGCAGCCAAAAGCAAATGGAGAGGACACTTCACCTTTAATAAGAAATGGACAAGACACTTCAACCTTGCTCTTACCAGTGAGGGGATCAAAACAAGAGGTAACAGTTTACAAGTTTTAAGCCCAGCTCAATTGGTGTAAGGAAAGGGCATCACAGGTTGCCTCCAGTGAGTGCATTCTATTGGTCAGTCACAGCCCGTCTCAAGCTGGGCATCCCTTCAGCCAATAAGGTACTGACCTGTTAAGGTCTGCCTTCCTATAAGGGTGCATGAGGATGAGGGATCCTATCCCGACAAGTAGAAGGGCACCGAGGAAACAAAAGGTGAAGGCTCTCTGACTTGAAAGCTGGAACATTAGAGCTATGTGCCCTGGCATACAGGAGGACTTGCCATCAACAGACAATGTACGTAAAATCAACCATGAGCTACACAAGTTCAGCATCGATATTGCTGCTCTCCAAGATTGGTTGACACTGAATCAATACGCAAGGCCAATTATACCTCCTACTGGCATGGCAAAAGTGCAGGTGGCCATCGTGAACATAGATTGGGCTTTGCTGTCAACAACAGATTGCTGCAGATAATTAAGATGCCTGGCGCAACTTCTGAACGCCCTATAACTCTTTGTCTCCTTTAAGAGGCTGCCTTTTTAATTTGTCCCTTACTTTGTTAATTTAGTTTATTTGGTTTGATGCAAAAGAGCTACCTGAAGATGGAAGTTTTTTCACTACCATTTGCGCTTATGCACCAAGCTTGTATGCTGAAGATAAAGATCACTTCTACGATATTCTAGACAATATTCTGGAGCATCTGCCACATGGAGAAAAGTTATTTCTCTTAGGGGACTTAAACGCAAGAGTTGGATCAGACAGAGTTTTGTGACAAATGTGCTTCAATCATCATAGCCATGATAAGATAAAACAAAATGGACAGCAGCTACTACATCTTTACACACAGTGTGGACTTAGTATTACCAACACCTTCTTCCAGGACAGACATCAGCACAAGGTATAATGACATCATTCAAATCGGGCCACTGGAATCAACTTGACCCGATAATCACCAGAAGATATGATCTGTCCAGCGCTCTTCACAGTCATAGCTACCACAGTGCAGATTGCAATACTGATCACTCACCTCTCAGTAGCAGGGTGAAGGTGTAACCACGGAACATACACAAGTCCAAACACAATGGTATGCCTCGCATCAACATTCCATGTTCGAGTGATGGCAACAAATGTTAGACTTTCTCAGAAGCTCTCAGACAGTCCCTCCCACTGAGTGCTCACCAGATAATACTGATGAAGCATGGAAGTCTCTGTTGTAATTCATCTACCAAGTCGCAGTAACCACCTTTGCCAAAGAAAGAAACAGGAACAAAGATTGGTTGAAGAGCACTCCCCGCCCCTCCACTCCCCCTTTGCTGAAATGACTCCCATCAGTAAAGTGGAGAGTACAGGTCACCAGGCTTACAGCCTGTCTCCTAATCCTAAAGCATGTGACAATCTCATGCTAGCCAAGACAGCTGTGCCGAAGACAGCAAGGTGCTGTGCCAACAAGTATTGGATCAATCTATGCGAAGAAATATGAACTGCTAGTGACAATGGTAACCTTTGCGCTATGTGTTGTATAGTTGTATGTTGTCTCACGAAGAGGTTTAGAGACTTGTCTGGTTGAACAATAACTGTTTATTAATAACACATAACTATATACATATATACATGATACAGTCCTGACTAGGTGCAATCTTATGCTGACTTTTACCAGACTCACCACTACCCTCTATTACTCCCATGCGACTTGCTACATCATAATATGGGTAGTACTGTTTACCCAGTCCCACATTAACCCTTACAGTCCCGAACATCCTAACACTACACTACGTATGAAGGTATCAAAAGAGCACTCAGCCCCACCATCACGAAAGTTGTTCCTTTGAAATCCACAGATGGGGAAGTACTCACTGACAGGGACGAGTAAGTGACCAGTTGGATAGAGCACTACTCGGTCATCTCTCTCCCTGTGCTTGATGATCTTCTGCAGCTACCTGTCATATGTGAGCTAGATGCAGAACCCTCATTATTTGAGCTTGAAAAGGCCATTGACTCCCTAGTAGCAAGGAAAACACCTGGAAATGATGGAATACCAGCTGAGCTACTCAAGTACAGAAAGCCCCACCTGCTGCCCAACAGCCTCCTCCTTCTCTGCTGGAGAGGCGGCTCTGTCCCACAGGACATGCTTGATGCAAACAGCATTACATTGTACAAGAAAGAGGCGATCAAGAGGGTTGCAACAACTAATGGGGCATCTCACACTTCAGTGTCACTGAGAAGACCTTTGCCAGAGTCATTCTAACAAGACTCCATCAATTAGCCAACAGACTATATGCAGAAGCACAATGTGGCTTCAAAGCAGGCAAATCCATGGTAAATATGATTTTCTCCCTACATCAGTTCAACAGAAGTGCAGACAGCAGTTTACACCACTTTACCTTGCTTCTGTGGATCTCACAAAAGCATTCGGCATGGAGCAGGACAGGCCTCTACTGCATACTAGACAAAAATCGGCTTCGCAGTCTCATATGGTCCTTCCATGATAACTTGCATGGCACCATTCAGATCAACAGCTCCACCTATGACAATTTTTTGAAATCAAGAAAGGGGTGAAACAGGACTGCGTCTTAGCTCCTACTCTGTTTGGTATATTATGCTGTTTTCCTGACCTATGCTTTCCCTGCCAACATCCAACATGGAAGGAATGTGCCTCTACACACCTTCAGACAGGAAAACTCCTCAACCTGTCAAGACTGAAAGCCAAGACAAAAATGCGTGGCATGCACACTTTTGAACTTCTGTATGATGCTGCTGCACTGGTTGCCCCAACAGTAGATCGGCTCTTAGATCATCTTTCCCATACTTGTGTCATGTCCTTCCTCAAAATTAGCGCCAAGAAACCTGTAGTTATGAGACAGAGCGTTGTGTCACTACTCATGATCAGATTCAACACACCACCACTGGAAGCAGTCAGCAAATTCTGCTACCCTGGATCTACGGTAACAGACAACCTGTCTCTTGATGAGGAGCTCAGCACACGCATTGGCAAGGCAACGACCAACTTTAGCTGATTAACAACATGAGCATGGAAAAACAACAAATTGACTCGCAAAACCAAGATGCTTATCTACAAGGCCTGTATCCTCAGCACATTGCTGCTTGGCTGCAAAGCCTGGACAACTTACACCTAACCAAGAACAAAGGCTCAATAACTTCCACCTCCGGTTTCTACGTTGCATCCTCGACATCACATGGAAAGACAAAGTCACCAAAGAAGCAGTCCTTTCTTGGGCAAACGTGCCAAGCATGCTGGCGCTAATCAAGCAAAGGCAGCTTTGCTGGCTTGGGCAAGATCCCCAAGGATATAGTCTGCACTGCCCATGCCAAGAGACCAAGAGGGCACCCAAAACTCTGATTCAAGGATGTTGTCAAAAGAGACATGAACGCCCTCAACATCAATCAATCGATGCAAATGGCAACACCAGGTTTGGGCAGGAGTTCGCCACCACCACAACATGTGGTTTCAGAAAGCAGGCGCCAGCCCTGCAAACAAGGTGTCAGTAGGCATTATCCCACGTCACTGGCAAGGACAACTTCATGTGTGGCACTTTTGGCAGACTTTGCCTTTCCAGAATCAGCTTGTTCAGGCATCAATAGTGCAGCAGATGATCTCATCTGATCTCACCAGTTCCAAGACTCTGAAGCACCCTTCAAACTAATTTGGCAGTCCACTCGCTTCTCTAGGGGACTGCCAGATGGAGCACTCCATCACAAAGACGACAGATTCTATTCACATTTCTCCACAAAGGAAGCTTCCTGTTAACCAAACTACGGACCAACATTGGAAGTAATGAAAGATCCCAAGCTCAGATGTTTTCGGTCAGAAAACAAATTGCTCAGATGTTTGCGTGAGGAAAGAAATAAATTAAGAAGAGTCACTCACACAGCAGCAGTGGAACGGAAATGCTTGTGTATGTGTGTGTGTGTGTGTGTGTGTGGGTGTGTGGGTGGGGTGGGGGGGGGGAACAGAAGAAAAGGAGCAGCAGATTACAAACAACAATGTGATGAACCCAAATGGAAATCAGAACATGGGCTTCTACTCGATGACCCAGCTTTTACAGGCATTCTTGGAGTCAACCTCTTTAAATTAAAAGCACTAGGCGTGCATGCACACCACAGATCTGTTCTGCATGTGCACTGCAGATTGTAATGCCTCAACCAGCAGCATACAGAGCTGCCCAAATGATGGCCTACCATGTAACTGCAACAACTGCAAATGGAATCTGCAACCAGCATAACTAATCCAGAAATCAGGTTACGCACTGGATTTTGATATAAACACAACACAATTATGCTGTGAATGAATCTCACATTTTTAAAACTGTTTGGTAGTTTTGTCCAGGAATTACTAAATAAAAAAAGTGCTTGTGCAACACACAGGAAACCCATTCATTCCTCATCTTTCCCAATATTGTCAGCACTGATTGTTGGGCTAGCACTGTGCTCCTTAGGAACACTAAATCAGAAAGAACCTGCATGATAAATATGAAAAAAAGCACAAAATAAAAGTTGGAATTTTTAGCCATATAGGGCTAGACAGATTAAAAGTATTCAACAGCATATTAAGATAAAAGCAAAAAACTGCGGATGCTGGAAATCCAAAACAAAAATAAAAATACCTGGAAAAACTCAGCAGGTCTGGCAGCATCTGCGGAGGGGAACAGTTAACATTTCGAGCTTTTTATTAAGTTCATTAAAAACCACCAGAAACCATATTTAAAATACCTTGAATTCATATTAAAATTGTACATGCAGGTAGTTAAGTCTGTTGAATTTCATTTGGAAAGTTGATAACTCATTTTTAAAAATTCTTTCGAGTTATCAACAGTCACGGATTGCAACTCTTTCGAGTACAATCACAGTTCTTGGTTTCTGGGAGTGGGACATGAACCCACAACCCTCTGATTCAAAGGCGAGGGTGCTATGAACTGAGCCACAGCTGACACCTCAACTCATTTTTAAAGCAGCACTCCTGCCATAAACCAAGTAAAACCTTTCATCTGGACAAGTAACAATCCTTCCACTTGTCAGGAACCTCCTAAAAATCCTTTGCCATTACATTCAAGACTCACTTACCAATACACAAATACCTAGACATTTCAATGAAATTGTCTGCAGAAATGTCATACTAAGACATTAAAAAAAACTTTGCTAATATATAAACTCATCAACAACCGAAACATAGCAGCTGGTGTCTTTTTGTCAGCATTTAAACTCCCTTCAATGCAGTTGCATTTTTGAACAGGTTTGTTTCTTTTCGAATTAGCCTCCACTCCTTCTCAATTGCAATTTAACAGCAAAAACTGCTCCTATCGCTTTATCCCAAGGGTCATTCTGCTTGCCCTCCTCCAGTGGGTCACTGGGAATTTGATCAGTTTCAATCAAGGGCGTCATTTATTTTAGAAATTTCAAAGATAGAGGAATAAAGAGAGATTCCATGGACAAAATAAGATAACATATGAAAATGAAACATAAAGACTGGTATAATTGTGACTGTCAGTTGCAAGGAATGGAAAGAAGATCATTGGTGTTGAGAAATGATTGTTTGTGTAGACCTAGTTTTGCTGCGTGCAACAATTAGAAGCAGCTGTGAAGAAACAGTTTTGTAAATCAGCATCAAAATGCCCTTTGCAGCAAGTTTGCCCTAGGATCTGCAGAGTGAGCTCATTAAATGGTGCACTTAAGGCATTTTATAGAGAAAGAGTGTTGTTGGCAGATAGTGTATATTTTGTTCCCAACATTGATTACACTCTTGAAAATAAACTGGAGTCCAGAGTGCAGACAATAGAAATCAAGGGTTTTGTAGATCTTATGAGCTGCCATTGGACCTCCACTCAAATGTGCAGCCAATATCCTTTTTAGCCATCAATCAGGAGCCTTGATTTAGAACAGGGAACATAGAGGCTGTGGGTCTCCATTTGAGCACAGCTCCTGAGGGATTCCAAGTTATATATAAAAGTGCCTTTACTTTCATATTTATTTTTACTATAGCTGGCAACAAAGTTCCTCAGCAAAATTCTGCAACAACAGACTTCTAAATAGCACTACATCAGGGGACTGACAGCCAGGTGGTTATACCTGCAGGTGTTAGCATATTAGTTACAAACACTGACTATATAAGAAAAAAAATCACCCTTCATCACTGATTTGAGAGTGTTCTTTGCAAATAGTGCAGTATTGTTTGGATGGCATAATACACACCTGTGACAGATTTAAGAGGTATTGCAGAAAGTTAAGGTCACCCATGCATTTGTCATCCAAAATGTCACCCTTCCTCTTCTGATCTTTCACACTCTCACTCACTTTCTAAACAGCACTGAGGTTGACAGGCGTGAAACAAAACCCTGATGTGAGATGCTGCCTGCTCAAGAGTTATTTTACTAAACCTAATCCACAAAATATGTTGGCCTGTTTGAACAAGAGTGAACACTGCATTATATCCTTAGCTACACATGACTGACTTAAGACCAGTCACATGTGGGAAGGGCTTTCACTAATACCCACTAATCAATGCCAGTGGGTAATATACTTCATGACTAATATCAGAAAGCAATAAAACAGCAGCTATTTTAACAAACATGTCATAAAGCAAAGACTCAGCATCACATAAAATGTCCGTTCTAAACCTGTTAAAACTGGGATATTTTGCTTTGGAAAACAGAAGCATCTATTTTTCTCTCCAAAACATCCAGGGCACACAAGACTATGAAATACAACCCCAACCCACCAGAAATATGGCTTAATTCAGAACACACATTGCAGCTAGGGAAAATAACAACACTTTCATCTGCTTTATTTTTGCACAAGCTAGATTATTGCTGCATTTTCACAGTTTGGAATAAACACCAGGATTAAAGTTACAATAAAACAATTATTGAGTATCCTATTATTAAGTATCCCATTTGTAGACTAGCAAAGCTTCTGGTTTACTTGCTAACTTAAAAAGAGTAGACAAATAACATCTTAAAAAGAGCAAGGTGCAGGGATACACCTTCAAGTATCCATGAGGATACATAAATACCATCTTAACGGGTATACAGATTCTCAAATATCACCTTCAAAGGGCATGGGTAAGTACACAAATAACACCTTTAAAGCCACACTTTATAGATACAAATACCACCTTTAAATGTGCACATTGTGAATGCAAATACCACCTTAAAAACAGGCATGCACGGATACACAAGCAGCACCTGTGCATATTTCCACGCACCAATTGCTTTGTCCTGGCATGGCCAGTGCGTAAGACAAGAGCAGGCACAGCACTTTCACCATCATTACTGCTTCTACACCTGAATCTGAGCAGACTAAGGTACAGTTTAATCTCATTATTACTCGGTGTAAATTGTCATCATTTAGGGGTTCACCCTGCTCTGACTACGAAAGGATGCTCTGCTGGAAACAGGGAAAATCCATTAAATAGGGGCTCTGAATAATTAAGTCCCTTTGTATTTGGCTGATTCCACACAGAGGGAGGGACAGTTCACCTGGAGAGAAAGAACTCTGAACACTTTCCTTTCGAAAAAGACCCTGCCCACGCAATAGCCCACTGCTACTGAGCCATTCAGTCCACTGCTACTGAGCCATTCAGTCCACTGCTACTGAGCCATTCAGTCCACTCAGGCCACGAGTATCATTCATCTGCCCAGAACTTGTTTATCTTTGATGGGATGGTGGGAGGAGGAGAACAAACTTCAAGAATTACTTCCATATCCCTGGACTAGGAGAGGAGAAAGCAAGTCAATGAACCTCTGCTGGGTTGTAAAATGTGTAACCATTGAAGTGGGCTGTGATGCTAGCTGTGATCAAAGAGCCTGCCACCATTCTCTGGTTTGGCTCCAACGGAGAGAACTGCCTCTTGGACAAGGTACTGGTGCAGTGGATCTCTTCCAATAAGGACACTACTTTCAGGAGAAAAAGCATGCTTTTAACAAAAGTAAAACCTTCATTTACAAAAGCTTGATTTACTATCTGGCACAGAGCTTTCACTGGACAGGAACACATATCAGCTATTCAAGCACAAAGGTCAGCACACAGCATAGGTCTTTCCATTACTTAAAATTAAACTCTGCAACTGCTGCATTAAAACATAAGATTGACCACAATATGCTTGAAATATTGAGAATATTAACTGTTCTAAAAAGGATTTTTATTGTACTCCCAATCATTCACTTATGAAAGTCCAAATACAGCACCTTCTAAATTACTGGAATTCCAGTTATAAAACTCCACTGCAGGATTATAGCATCACAAGCATCAGTAATGCATAATGGGTCAATAAGAGAATAAAATGGCCCTACATCCTAATCTTTGTACCTGGACTAACAAAGCCAATGTCCAGACTTGAGATTTAGAATCTCTTTGATCAAGTCCTATAAAGTGTACATTCCCCTCTTCTGCCAAGCTAATAAGGCAAATCAAACCTGCTTTCATTCCTGACACTCCTAAAACTAATCAGCTGTCTTGGCTAATCAGTCATCTGTCCAATGACCTTTCACCTCCAGATACTAAACCTTCTGGCTAATGTAGAAAGCACCAGATAAGTCCCCTCTGTGAGGCTCAACGTGTTGATTAGAAACGCAGTCTGAACAGACTTAAAAGCATGCTTGCATCACATTCAAAACATCAAAAGTCTGAAGTCAAGTGATTTAACTTACAACATATAGAAAGTACTTCATTATAATATCATCATGCAGCTGCAAAATGGACAACCAGAAGTGATACTATCTCAGCCACGCAGGGTAAACTAATTCATGCCTTTGGACCTCACATCACCTTCTCATCCATTAGCCTCACAGATCTCCTTCTATGAGACAGGTTAGTAAAGAAGCTGGCACAGTCATGCTGGGCTGAATGACCTCCTTCTGAGCTGTAAATTTGAATGGCCTAAAAGCCAATTCGATGACCTGTAGTTTTATATTGTCCGATTAGCAGCACTATTAAAGGATTAATCTGGAGATCTGGGTTGTACACATGTGCACCATCTAGCACTCTTTTGAAATGTTCATGTGAAACATAGGCATCAGGCTAGAATTCCCATAATAAAACTATTGGTAGTTTGCCATAAGGCACACATATGAAAGGAAGTTTTGCACTTACAGTTAAAAGATTCTACCCTTCCCTTCCAGAAAAGGTGCCCTAATTTAGGTACCAGTTCCCATGGCTGTGACGAATGATTTAGCTTTGTTTTACAAATCCAAAGTACCATGTGCCTTGCAGAAAAAGATATGGTAAGGGACAGAAAAAAGCAGGAGTCAGAGGAGACACACATGTCGCTGCTTGTGCCCCTTTTCACAATGCATAACATGATAATTTAAACAGCATTTGGTGCAGAAGAACGAAGTAACAGTTTCCAATCAAATTGAATGTGGGTGCACTAACTACACCATGCTGGCATTTAAAAAGGGGGGAGAAAATTGACCAAAATGCAATTGAATATAATATGGCTTCTGTATAAGCTGAACGTAAGTATAACTTGAACATTATATACCTCATTGAAAGTTGAAAAGCACCTTGTTACTGAGTCAAACATCAGAATTCTTCCACGCTCACAATTAAACTAACAACACGTCCATCACAAGTCCAGTCCAGAAGTTACAGTCCAGTCCTGAAGTGTGAACATTCAAATCTCAGCAAATCACATCGATGCCCTCCCACTCCCTCAAACACTTACAACAAGTGATCATTCTTATTATATGAATGGCCTCTCTGCCTTAAAGCTGCATTCACTTACCAGGAATATTTGCTTAACTATAATTCATCTTGAAATAGAAGAATCTTCTGCTCAACCCAATTTCAGATTTATATTTGTTGTCATAGATGAGTTAAATATTCATTTCATATTTAAATTGAAATCCAGCATGATTTCAGCTTTGTGCAATCCAGTCATAATGAGATGAAGAAATCTAATGTGTTGATTCCAATTCCAATAGTTAGTTGATTACTTTGAGCAAAACCAAAGTTGCTTGCAATTTAAACATGAAGTGGACATAACATAGGCACAGGCTGTCACTTAAATGAAACACTCCCTCAGCATGCATTCAGCTGGCTTCATTTCACAAGCTTGATTTAGAAACATATTCCAAATTACAGTGTAAATATTTTAACAGAGAAAATGAAATCAACAAACTAAAGTTGCTGCAGGACTGCAGGCACGTCCTTTGATAACGTTCCCTTAAGTCTCCTGGACATTGAGACAAGATTTATTCATCAAAAAGAAAGGTGGTGGAATCGGTGCAGGCCAGGTCCAGCACACGTTGGTCTTGACACCTGAAACAGCTCAATCTAATGGAATCTCCTTTGTGAATTAAGCAGGATTGTCTTAATTTTCTAATCTATTCTGGCCAGCCAAAGCAGCAACTGTATCACCTGAATCAGTGCCCAAATAGACCAACTTAGCAGTTAGAATACCCATTAGGTGGATTCTGGACCAAAATCATCTTTAAGTAGAGGGTATATATACTTTTTTTCTGGTCCCTTAGAACTGAAGTGAATTGAACCAGTACTTACGATAATGTGGGTCCATGTAGCCGTTCCTTGGATCCATAGCAAAAAGTGCCCCACGGTAAGGAATGGAAGGCTCAGGTATGTGTGACAAAGATCCATGGATCTCCTTCTTGATTAGAGAAGCTCTATCTTCACTGGAAGTTGACGGTTCTTCACCGATTTTACTCAGGCTTTGCCCACCAGTGTGCGGCTGCATTGCAATTGCGTTTCTTCTCTCTCTGTGATAGGTGCCAGGAATTTCATCCTCTAAAAGAAGGAAGCACATTCCAAATCAGAATCAGCATCAATGCAGATACCACTGTAGACACTGAAGCAAAAACAATTTTTATTGTAATAAAAACATAAAATGCTGGAAAAACTCAGCAGGTCTGATAGCATCTGTGGAGAGAGAAACAGAGTTAACTTTTGAGTTTGTATGACTCTTCTTCAGAGCTCTGAAGAGTCAGATGGACGCGAAACATTAACTCTGTTTCTCTCTCCACAGATGCGATCAGACCTGCTGCGTTTTTCCAGCATTTTCTGTTTTTATTTCATATTTCCAGCATCCGTAGTATTTTGCTCTTATCTTACAGGTTTGATTGTTGCTGCTGACCTAGAGTTGTGAAACAACATCAGCATATTTTAAACTTTTTTTTTTCGTTATTATTTCATAGGATGTGCTCATCGCTGGCAAGGCCAGCATTTGTTGTCCGTCCATAACTGCCCTTGAAATGAGTAGCTTGCTCAGTCATTTCAGAGGGCAGTTAAGAGTCAACCACATTGCTGTGGTCTGGAGTCACATGTAGGCCCAGACTGGGTAAAGATGGCAGACATTAGTAAACCAGATGCATTTTTACAACAATAGATAATAGTTTCATGGGCCCATTACCAAGACTACTTTCAATTTCAGATTCATTAATTGAATTTATTCCACCAGCTGCCACAGTGGGATTTGGACCAATGTTCCCTGGGCATTAGCCTGGGCCTCTGGATTGCTAGTGACATTACTACTGTGCCACCGTCTCTCCTTAAAAATAATTTAAAAAAGCCTTGCATTTACATAGTGCTTTTCACAACCACTGGACACCTCAAAACACTTTATAGCTGAAGAAGTACTTTTTAAAGTGTAGTTACTGTTGTAATGTAGGAATTGTGGCAGCTAATTTGCACTCAGCAAACTCCCACAAACAGCAATATGATAATGAGTAGATAATCTGTTTTTTGTGATGTTGATTGAGGGATAGGTATTAGGCAGAACACTGGGGAGATTCCCCTGCTCCTTTTAGAAATTAGTGCCATTGGATCTTTTACATCCACCTGAGCAGCAGGTGGGGCCTTGGTTTAACATCTCATCTGAAAGATAACACCTCCAACAGTGCAGTGCTCCCTCAGTACTGCACTGGGATGGCGGCCTTGATTTTGTGCTCAATCTCTGGAGTAGGACTCGAACCTGAAACCTTCAGAGGAAAGTGTACTACCAACCGAGCCACAGCTGACATTCAACTAGAGAGAGTAAAGAGAACATTTTGTTTATATTTCACTGTATTCGGATCAAGTCGAAATTGAAGCAGTAATTGGGCCAATTCTTTAGCAAATTGTCTCCTTTCTCTCAATACAAAATGAAACTCACTCTTTCAGCAAGAGGTCAGATCACTAATTCAGGTAATTTTCATTAGATTTGAACAGCTCTCTTACCAAATTTAAAATGTGTCACACTGAAGCATGAACCCTGATTTCTCAGTGTAACTGGGATTACAGTGTGTCTGTGCATGCATGTCTGGACACATGTCTGTGCGTGCATCTGTTTACAGCTGCGTGTTTGATTGTGTGTGCCAGTGTACATCTGTGTGTGCATGTGTGCCTATGCATGTGTTTGTTTACTTGTGTGCATCTGACTGTGCATGCACACACAATTAACTGTACATGTGTGCAAACACCTGGCTGTGCATGTGTGCGCATCTGTGCATGCCTCTGTGACTGCCTGTGTGAACAAGCGCCTACATGTATCTGCATTTCTGCAGGTCCATGTACCCATGTGTGTGTGTGCCCTCCACGCACCTGAACTATGACAAAATTTAATGAGGCAGGTAGGAAAAGAAATGTTTGAATTACTTAAATTCGCGGTCAAAGCTTGTTCAGAACATCATAAACAGGTTAATGACAACAACTATTAAAGTTAAGGTTGCTTTGCATTGCTACAAGATTCCTTTTCCCACTCCTGTGCTAGCTATAATTGTGTAGGAGAACATAATAAATGATGATGAAATAATGTTGAACAGTTTCAACTAGTTTGGGTAAAGTGATTTTTACACTGAAAAGTTCCTAACATTTGTTACATTAACACATCATAATGAAGCATTCTGTCCCAATTTCTGCTTTTTTAAATTAAGTACAATGCACACATTTAATTAAGACACAAAGTTTAGCATCTAGTGATTAAGGATACCACTAAAAAAGATCATATTTGTCATTGTAGATAAGTCAAGTATCCAGATGTAATATGAGTGACACTGGCCGAGTACGGAGCACATCTGCTCTACTTGAACACCAACTCATCAGGAACAAGGGTCTCACAATAGATGTTGTCATCTCTTTCAGGTGAAAAAGCAGGAAAGAGGGAGTAGTAGGTGGAAGAGGAGGAGGAGAGGAAACAAAAGGGAGACAGAGGCTAAAAAGAGATCTCTTTTTTGCTAAAAGCTGTAATGAAGGGATAACAAGTGGGAGAGGCAAAGCAAAGGGGGAGAGGGAGTTTGATGAGAACCAAAAGTCCAACCCTACATCAATCCCATTTTCTGCTGCACTAAAATGCTCTTAATAAGGTGCTGACCTTTTTTTAAATCCATTTTCCCTTTTTGGATAGCACTTTTTTTGATTAATTAGGCAGTTCTCACCTTCTAAAAATAAATTAAAGTCACAAAATAATTCCCTATCCAGTGCCTTGAGGCTTCACTCTGGCATAAATGAAGCTTTACATCCAAATGGCTCACTGAAATAACACTTACTTTGCGTGCAAACGTAACCATTAAATAACCTTGTGCAGAACTCAAATATCTTTTGCCACAAAAATCTTCACCATGCAGTATTTAACAACGGAGCACAGGTGCATCATCCACACTATTCTGTTGAGCCACATTGTCCAACACAGTTAGAAATAAACATTGGCAGGCTGCATCAAACCAACTTTGTGAAAAGACACAAACCATATGGCATGGCAACAAGTGTGATTCTATTGCAGAAATATAAGCTGCTCTTCCAGAAGCATCTGACATCTGACTTAAACATACAATGAACAACTGCTATTACTTCAGAGCTGACGAAAAAACACTATCATAGATTAAGAGGGCATAAGAATTCGGTTAAAAAAAAGACAAGTTACTTAAAACCTCTAAAATTTCAACATGGATTAGCAATTTGCTGAACATCAGTGGTCATGTAACATAAAAAACACCCTCAAAAATCAAACTTGAAGGAGAAAATATATATATATTCCTAGAACTTACACGTCTAAGGGGGAGTATACTTTTGCCGCAAGCTCCTTTGAATTTCACAAAATAAAACAAAGGCATTGGTTTGCAACTGTCCTGCACAGGTACAGACCAGCTAGGTGCTGGAGACACAGACTAGAAGCTTCAACATTGCTAACAACTCAGTGCATAAAAACCTGCAGCTCACTAGCTCCAAGCAAGTCACAGTCTCATTTGAAAATATCCGGCCATGAGGGCAATCCTCTGTAATCTCTCTCACATATAAAGCCTCTCCCATTAGAGTAATTCAGGAAAAAAACTGATTGGTGCCATGCAAAGTTTAACCAGCTCATTAGTATTCTACCGGTGTGCCTCCTAGTGAACTTATTCTCTATTTAAACAGCTCTCTGGCGCTCAGGGGTCAGGTGGGTAATCATTAAATCAAACTAGTGTCACACCATCACAATCAGCCTAACAGAAAGAAGGTTTATTATTTTAGTTTTTGCAGCATAATGGTTTTACAAAATGGTCCCCAAGACAGGGTCAACAGCAGATTCAATTACAAGACAAACTCAACAAGAGTCTTGCGATAAACCAAGTGCTCTGTATTGACTTTAGTATGGGCTGCACTTCACACTCTGCCAGAAGCAGACTCCCATATATTGCATATGCAAAGATCAAGGAAGAGCAGCCTTTGCTCTGCCAGGATTTGTGTCTGCACATAGGCTGTTCATTCACCTTTTTTTCCTCTTTCCAATGGTTGCTCAGTTCAATTCACCCCACACAAAGCCTGAAGACCAAACCTCTATGCACCAACTGAAACATGTTCAAAACTGGGCCTTCTATTGTGATTGAATTTCTTAACGTCTTTTCAAATAGTGGAGAATGCCTTGAGGCTAAAGGAAGAAACAGGCTAATGGTGAATTGGGAGTACTGAGCAAATTTCAGAGCCCTTTCCTCCTTGCTTTTGAGGTTGAAAGCAAACCCTAGCCTTTCAAGTTTCAAAGTCCTTTTTCCCCCTGCAGTGTCACAGAAGGATTTGAGAAAAAGTAATTGTGCTCACAGCCTCCCTGATCAGAGCTTACGTTCTATTTCTGGTATTTCACTGTTCGTCTCCCAATAATAGTGCATGTTTCTCAATGCCTTATCCATCCTGCACTGTCCAATTACTAATTAAATGAACAATTGTTGCTCTAAATGCCTTTTATGTGTTTGGAGTGTAGGTTTGCATTCGCAAAAAAAACTATTCATGAGCCAATTTTGAAAAGCAAATACAAGAAAATGTATTGAGCTCAATGATCAAATAATTTCCCAGAAGTGCTTACGTTTGTTTCTGTGAAACTTCTAAAACTTACGAAAGGCAACAAAACAGGTGAATTGGGCACAGATACTACACATAGCACAAGCATCTCAGGATCCTAGCTTCACCGACAAGATCTTCATACTTACATCCAGTATAATGAGGAATCATTCAGTTCAAGGAAGAGGTCAAAGACATATGCAAGGAGGATTTTACCATGTTTGACAGATATGAGTTTCTTGTTTTTGGGGGGGAGTAATGAAACTGTTTTTGGCTCAGAGGCTGTATTACAGTATGGAAATGGATCATTAATAAAAGTCGTAGTAAATGCAGAAATAGTTTTCAGTTCCAAAATCCCAAACAGCAACTAGAGCTTCAAGGTTTCATCACACCACTAAAAATGTAAGGTAAAACCTTAAAGACAGTTAAAAGACTAGAGTTGGCTAAAACGATCATCATAAATGATTCAGTAACAAGGGGATTATCACTAGAAGAATGAAAGGGAAAATTAGAAGATTTTTTTCCCCACACAATAATTTATTATTCCATGAAATGTTTTACCACAAGTGGCTCTCAGAGTAAAGACTATGCCATATAAAAAGCAACTAGATACATATTTAAACAGGGAATAACAAAAAATACAGATGTGACAAACAAGAAATATTTAGTCTCTGTCCCTTCAAATCAGGGACATGTACCATAGAACTGTTTCATATTTGTCACAACAGAGAAATGATATTGGAGTAGGTAGTTGCAGTTGAAGAGCTAGTATAGGTACAAGCATGTGCTCTGGGCTTTAGTTCTACAATTTGTTTAAAAACAGTTAGATTATGTCATTTAAAAATTAATTTATTATACTGCTTATAATTAAACCATATACAGATGGGACATTGTTCAGCCTACAGAGGACCACTGCCACTCTCTGGGACAGGGTGGCAGAAACAAACTCTACTTTGCATTTCTGTTTGTTACCTGGCCAATAAACATATTCCTGGTTTATAAAAATGTAATGTGAAAATACAAAATATTAAAACATTATCAGGCAAGATTCCAGCAGTCATTTCCAATTTTGTTTTGAAATATCGAACTCAATTGCAAACAAGTGATTGGAACAGATCTCTATAGAAATATTTTCTCAAAAATTATTTAGCTGTTTTTGACTGTGATTCTAAAAAAAATACTTTGCGTAGCCTCAGAAATGCCTTGATGAACATTTTTGTTCAAGATCAGATTTAACCAAATTAAATGATAACAATATATAACAATTATAATAATAACTGTTCCCAATGATATTTCCTTTTACTACAAAGCTATTGCAACATACAAAGAATATGCAGCCCGAACACAGAGTAGGGTAACTTCAATCAGAAAGATGAGGACCATCTGACTAAGAGCACACTCTTCTCTATATGTAGTCTCTAGATACCATGAATAATTTTATTAGATCAATACCTCTGTGGGAGGATAGAGAACCTGTCTGCATAGGCGACTAGGCAAGGGCTAACATAACAAAGATAAAAATACCTGGAAAAACTCAGCAGGTCTGACAGCATCTGCGGAGAGGAACACAGTTAATGTTTCGAGTCCGTATGACTCTTCAACAGAACTAAGGAAAAATAGAAAAGAGGTGAAATATAAGCTGGTTTAAGGCGGGGGGGGGGGACAAGTAGAGCACAAAATTGGAAATGACCGCTGGAATTTTGCCTGATAATGTTTCAATATTTTGGTTTTTCACATTACATTTTTATACGTTTATTGGCCAGGTAACAAACAGAAATGAAAAGTAGAGTTTGTTTCTGCCACCCTGCCCCAAAGAGTGGCAGTGGTCTTCTGTAGGCTCTACCTGTCCCACCACAACCCCCCTCTTAAACCAGCTTATATTTCACCTCTTTTCTATTTTTCCTTAGTTCTGTTGAAGAGTCATATGGACTAGAAACGTTAACTGTGTTCCTCTCTGCAGATGCTGTCAGACCTGCTGAGTTTTTCCAGCTATTTTTATTTGTATTTTTGTTTTGGATTTCCAGCATCCGCAGTTTTTTGCTTTTATCTAAGGGCTAACATAACCTTGGTTGGTGATTGTATCAGGGCTAATCAGTTTGCTCCTTTGCAAATGTGTTGGAAATGAAAGGTTATCACATTAGTCACTGGTCAATGCAAAGTAAATTTGTTCCTGCAGAACCAGTTTAAAATTCCAAGTTAGAGCTGGAGACCTAATTTTCTTAAGATACACCCGCCCATTCATTAATTAGAGTTCATTGACTCAGCTCATTTTAAAGTATCAAAAATCAGCTGACAGAAGGTATTAAACCCTCTTTAGGCCTGGCTTGCCTATAATATTCTACACAACAACATTCACCCGTGAAACATCATAATACTCAGTGTGCCAACAGAGTGGTGGAGTGGTCTTGTCTGTTGTGAGGAACAGACATTCTAAGTGGAGTGTGAATAGTCTTATGATGTTATGTATCCAGACTTCAAGTACGCCTTTGACAAAAGACTTCAAACTGGTGGGAGTTCAAGATAAAACTTGAATTTGGGCAGTAAATTGGCTAGGAAGGAAACAGCAAGCACTCATTAGAGTGACATCAGGCGGTGATGGTGGTGGGGAGGAAGCAGAGTACTGGGTGAAGTGCTCCAGGGATTGATGTTTGTCAGAGCCCCTGCTATTTCTAATAAGCATCAACGAGTTGGCTTCAGAAACTAAACACAGACTGGTCAAATTAACAGATGGAATTAAACTGAGGAGAGGAGCAACTGAATCTAACAGCATGGCTAAGAATGTACCCAATGAGCTGGATAGGATCTGTAAGTGGCAGAACAGTGGGAGATAACATTCAGTGCGAATAAGTGGGTAGTACAATACTTTGGAAGAAATACAGGCAATATAAGTAACAGCAACACATGAGTCAACATAGCTAAGAGGAAATTCAATGAGATATAGGGGTATTAGCAAATTCAGTATTTAAGATGCACACTGATCACAGCAAGAAAATTAAATGTTCAGCTACATTGCTAAAGCAGTATGTTAAGCAATGTCATTTTAAAACTGTACAGTGCTCCAGTTAGACAATACCTTGAGTACTGTGTCCACTTTCAGTGAATTAGACACCAAAGAGACACTCAAATCCCAGATGTGATGCAGATAAAAGGCTCAAAGCTGATTCCTATAGTCCGTGAACTGAGGTTTGAACAAAGTCCAAAGAAACTTGGATTCTTCACTTCAAAATCAAATGTGCAGGAACAGTGATTTTGGTTTACCAATTCTGGGGCCTGGATTAGCACCCAATAATTTAGCAGTCATTTCGCCTCTGGATCCTGAGTTTGAATTCAGCCCCAAATGATGGGATGAGTGCCTCATTTCCCTGCTGGCTGTAAAAGTCCTACATTGAACTGTTCATGCAGTCTTAATCCAGTACCCAGTGTATAAGGGCCCAAAATACCAAAGTGCCCATAATTCTGAACAAACTGGCGTGGGAAACGGAACCAAAATCGCTTTGATGCAAAGGGTGGTTGTGATATGAATTAAACATTTCTGTCTAATTTTAGTTAGCTACTCTCCCCTTAAATCCAGTCACTGTACATAAGTAGCTTAAAAGATACAAATGCAGTTTAGATTTCTGGGCCCAGTTTATCTTATACGTTTATTGCAAGGTCGGTTCAAACTGGGTGGCAAACTGTAGTTGAAGGGAGTAGCCAAGCTACTTTGAACAAACACTGTGACATGTTCAGTTAAATGCTTGACAGCCAATTATTTTGAATCTGTCAGTTATCAAAAAAAAAACACACAACTAGTGTAAAGGTATTTAAATTGAACATCTCGGAGTTAGGATATCAAAAGGTAAGCAAATTGATTGGAAACTCTGTAGAAAAGGATAAGGTAGATCAGCCAACTGTAGTCAGAAAATAGTGCAAAGGAAAAGTATGTATCTTTATAAAAGTTATCTATAAATACAAAGGCTTAGTATTAGATTGAACAAAATATATAAGAAAAGTCTCAAAGGGTTAAATAAAAATGTTCTACTGTAAATATGCCAGATCAATCTTAAATAAGTAAGCAAGCATGAAGGTAGCCTTGTGGCTGAGTGCAGCTCAAGACAGAGTGAGTGCTTGGGAATCTGGTAACAGGAAAGTTTAAGGGTTAATTTTAAGGCTAATCTCTTTCTAAAATCTAATCACGTTTGCATTTAGCATTTAACGACAATTTTCCGTTAAAGTTAAGTTTATTTCAGCTCTAATCAGGGATAAACTACTCCCTTGCCAGAGAGGCAACTACAGTTAGTTAATTAGGTAGCTAGTTCAAACTGGTTTCCCTCAGCAGCAATGCCTGACTCAGCTCTGTATATAAATACAGGTGGTCTTGCTAAGTGCACAAAGTAACCAAGCACAAAGATAGCAGCTCGTGACTGAGGGCAGCTCAAGATAGAATATAAGCTTGGGAATTTGGTTGTTGAGGGAGATGGTGCTGTTCTGAGCTTTTACAAAAAAGGAGTGGTCCGAGAGAGGGAGCCGGGGACCAGCAATGGAACATGAGAGCTGTTGCCCGGAAGCATTAATTAGGTGAGCAGGTACATAAGTGATTGGTGAGTTTTAAGTTTTTTTTCTCTATAAACAGGGGCAGTTGTTTAAATTAGCACTGGGGAGATATGAGTGTTGCCTTAAATTTACAGCTTAACTTGTTAAACCACTTACTATAATGACAGATAATTGTTCAGTGATATTTCTAAGCCTAATTTGATAGATAAAATACAGTAAAGGTGGCAGGGCAGGTGATGTGTAGCAGCTGTAGCATGTGGAAATCAGTGGGCACCTGTGTGATCCACAGCAACTATACCTGCAGTAAGTGTCTGCAGCTCGAGGAACTTTGGCTCAGCATTGATGAGTTGGAGTCTGAGCTTTGGACACTATGATGCATCAGGGAAGGAGAAAGTTACCTGGACATGGTGTTCCAGGAAGCAGTCATACCCCTTAGGCTAGATACTTTGAATTTAGACTGTGGTCAGGGATAGGAGGATATGACTGCACGTGAGGCAGGTCTAGGATCCAGAAGGTAGCACTGGAGGAGCTTCAGCCCTTGCAATTGTCCAACAGGTTCAAGGCTCTTGTAGCTTCTGTGGATGAGAGCAGAGACTGCAGAGAGAAGGAGCAAGCTGACCACAGCATCATGGGGTAGGGACCATTCAAGTAGAAGGAGTTAAAAGGAACGTAGTTGTACTGGGGGATAGTATAGTTAACAGATCGATTCGGTTCTCCGCAGCCAAAAGAGTGAGTTCTGAATGCTGTGTTGCCTGACTAGCACCTCGGTTAAAGGCATCTCCGAGGGCTAGAAGGAACCTGGAGTGGGCGAGGAAGGGTCCAGTTGTGGTCCATATGGGTACCAACGAGATAGGTAGGACAAAGAAAGATGTTCTGCTAAGGGAATATGAGCAGTTCAGAGCTAAATTAGAAAGCAGAATCACAAAGGTAATAATCTCTGGATTACTACCTGAGACACAAGCAAATTGGCATAAGATAAATAAGATAAGAGAGTTGAATGCATGACTCAAAGATTCATGTGGGAGAAATGAGTTTTGGTTCTTGGGGCACTGGGGAATGAGGGAGCTGTACTATTGGGATAGCCTTCAACTGAACCAGTCTGGGACCAGTGTCCTGGTGAATCATACAATGTAGGCTGTAGAGAGGGCATTAAACTAAATTGTGGGGTGAGGGAATCACATGAGGAGAGATTTGGCAAGTTAAAGAGGAAAGAGAAGACAATAGTGCAGGATAATGATAAAGGGTAATAACCAGAGTGTGACAGGACAGGACAAAGCGTACAGACATAAATGTACGCTAGCAAATGAGGTCAGAGTAGGCAAAAACAGTAAGACAACTAAATTAAAGGCTCTTTATCTTGATGCTCACAACATTCACAACAAGATGGATGAATTGTTAGCACAAATAGAGATAAATGAGAATGGCATGATAGCTATTACAGAGACGTGGTTACAAGGCGACCAAGGCTGGGAACTGAATATTCAAGGGTTATGACATTTCAGAAGGACAGAAAGAAAGGAAAAGGAGATGGGGTAGTTAATAAAGGATGAGGTCAGTACAATCATGAGAAATGATCTTGGTTCAAAAGAACAATACGTAGAATCAGCTTGGGTGAAGATAAGAAATAGTGGAGGAAAGAAGTCATTGGTGGGAGTGGTTTATTGGCCCCCTTACAGTAACTACTGTTATAAAACCATGTTTTATATTGAAAATCACTATTTATTGAGAGGGCTGTAACCCCAGGATAAGTTTAAAAAGACTACAACAGCATTTTAAGTGACCAAAACAGCGTTTCTTAAGATGGCCAAATATTTAGATAGCTTTGTAATTTGCAAGGTGAAGTTATCTGAAAGGAACCATGCTGTCCAGAAGTAATCCACCAGTGACAATCAGCTTAAATAAGTATAAATGACTCATCTCCTGAACTACTCACAACATCCAGATGTAAACTGTGTATTCAGGTGGGTGCGGACTGAGCCATTAAACTCAGTCACTTTTAGCAATGGACCTCGGCTGAGAAGGTGATTCCATTGGTTATGTAATCTAATCACTTTAAACAATGGGCCTGGAATAAAAGTTCCCCAGCTTGCTGTGACCAAAATTTGTCACTGGTCAGTTTGTGAATGAAGTTCATGTGATAGAAAGCTAACCCTTTGTGCCTATAGAAACTGCTTCTCCAGAGAGACAGGAGCAGAAAGACCACGTGTGGGTAACAGCAAGTCTCTCTCTCTCTAGCCATCCTGCAAGTGCGTGCCCTGCCTGTATTTGACTAAGTCACCTCAAGCAGCGTCTTCGATGTAAACCAAACAGCCGCTGATTTCAGAGGAAAAGACCGAGATCTTCTGTCAAGTTTTTGACTAGAATTGACGCAGAATTCGGAAAATCACCAAACAGGGATTGAAACCATCCAACGCTTCAATCTGCAACAACCCATATAATTTACTCTCTTTTGGACACTCAAGACAATTTAACCCACCCTCCCTCCTTGCAACTTTCCTGGTGTGTGTGTGTGAATCTCGTGCGTGCATGTGGGAGTGTGAGGTGGAGCATTTTTTTTCAAAATTATTTTTATTTATTGGGCATTCAGGACAATAAACATTATTTCCTTTTCTTTTAAAACTTCAAGAAAACCAGTCTGTGTGTGTCTTTTACAGTCACAATACTTAAACAGTGGAACACTTACTAAATTGGCAAGCAAATTGTTTAAAAACACCTATTGTGGTCAGCCCGAGAGGTGGAAAGAGAGATGAGTCATTCTACCAGCCCTCACTTGGCCATAACACTACATAGTAGGGCAGGGGATACATCAAGAAACAATGGGTCTTGCAAGAAAGGTACTGCAATAATCGTAGATGATGTTAATCTTCAAATTGATTGCACAAATTAAATTGGCAAAGATAGCCTGGGGGTCGAATTCATAGAATGCACTTGGGACAGTTTCTTAGAACTACATGTTCTGGAACCTACCAGGCTATTTTGGACCTGGTAATGTTAATGAGACAGGATTAATTCAAGATCTCAGAGGAAAGAATTCTCTAGGCAAGAGTTTTTAAAAATTCATTCATGGGACATTGCTGGCTAGGCCAGCATTCATTGCCCATCCCGAATTGCCCTTGACAAGGTGGTGGTGAGCTGCCTTCTTGAACCCCTGCAGTCATATGGCGTAGTCACAGTGCTGTTAATGTAACATAAGTGATCATAACATGATAGAATTTCACATTCAGTTCGAGTGTGAGAAATGGGGTCCATGACTAGTGTCTTGAAATTAAATAAATTAACTAAATTAAATAAATAAATAAGGGTATGAAGACAGAGTTGGTAAATGTGGACTGGGTAAATAGGTTAAAAGTTAAGATGGTAGAAAAGCAGTGGGAGACATTTAAGGAAATATTTCATAATTATCAACAAAGATATATTCCATTAAGGAAGAAAGACTACCAGAAGGATGTACCATCCATGGCTAACTAAGGAAGTTAAGGATGGTATCAAACTGAAAGAAAATATATCCAATGCTGTGAAGATTAGTGGTAGGGCAAAAGATTGGGAAGGTTTTAGAAACCAGCAAAGAATGACCAATTTCTCCCTTTTTTTTTAGTCATTATTTTGAGAGAAAACTAGCAAGAAATATAAAAACATGTATGTTTTGTAAAATGGGAAAGAACAGCTAAAATGAGCACTGGTCCCTTAGAGGGTGAGACTGGGAATTAATAATGGGAAACGAAGAATTGACAGAGGTTTTGAACAAATATTTTGCATCCTTCTTCACTGAAGACACAAAGGCATCCCAAGAATGGTAGAATATTGAGAGGCAAAAGTGAAGGAGGAATTTAAAACTATCAGAATCATTAGACAAAAAGTAATGGGAAAACTAATGGGACTTAAGGCTGATAAGTCCCCTGGACCTGGTGGCCTGCATCCTAGGGTTTTAAAAGAAGTGACTGCAGAGATAGTGGAAGCATTGGTTATAATCTTCCAAACTTCCCTAGATTCTAGAAAGATCCCAGCAGATTGGAAAATTGCAAACATAACACCTCTATTCAGGAAAGGAGGGAGAGAGAAAGCAAGAAACTATCAGCCAGCTAGTCTAACGTCTGTCATTGGGAAAATGCTAGAATCCATTATTAAGGAGTTACTATCAGGACACTTAGAATATCATAATACGATCAGGCAGAGACAGCATGGTTTTGTGAAAAAGAAATCGTGTTTGACAAACTTATTAGAGTTCCTCGAGGATGTAATAAGCAGGGTGGGTAAAGGGGAACCAGTAGACATAGGCCTGAATTTTCACAGCGGTGGATGGGAGGGGCGGGGCTGCCCCGATTCTGGAAATCCCACCACCGATCTCAGCACCTGCCATTTTCACTGGGAGGGAGGGGAGTTGGGCGGGTTGTAGTTTCCACATTCGTGGTTCACGTCAAACAGGTACAAATTCCGTTAGTGGGATGTCCAAAACATGACTTGTGGTTTTAAACTTTTCAGGAGAGGGTATAAACTTAGCGGAGTTCTTTGGAGAGGTACGTTGCCCTTTTGGAGAGATAAGGAACCCTCTTTTTGGATAGGTCCAAGGGTACCTCCGGGAGAGGTCAAGTGCCCTTTGGGATTGTTAAAATCAGATATGAGAGATTTTGCATGCGAAAAAAAATCGCCCAGTTTCCTTTATTGCCCCCTAAATCACCAATAGATATCATGTTAGAATTAAATCTTTTCGTTAGAGGGTTCAATTCCAAATTGTATTCTCTAATTTTTTCACTACGCTGCCCTTCGTTTTCTACCTTAAAAACTCTTTGGGAGCAAGATTTTGATTCAGACTTATCAAAAGATAACTGGAAGAGTCTATGATCTCTCGTGTACATTCCTCATCTTTTTGTGCAAGACATGAATTGCTACAATATAAAATATTATGTCGTTTCCATCTATCCAAGGTGAAATTATCTAAGATTTATCCAAGTTTTAATCCAACCTGGGATAAATGTCATACTGCCCCAGCCCCACTAATTCATATGTACCGGTTGTGTCCTAAATTGGCTCTGTTTTGGACAAAAATTTCTAGATCACTCTCACATATTTTCAAATGCAATACTGAACCCTCTCCTATTGCAACACTCTTTGGAGTGGAACCAAATGGCATCCCTCTTACAAAAATTCAGGCTGCTGCACTTGCCTTTTCAACATTATTGGCGAGAGATATTATTCTATTAAATTGGAAACAGTCTGCCCTGCCTTCTTTTACTAATTGGATACGTGATTCTATACAGAATCTTAAACTTGAGAAAATAAAGTATACGAGAAAATAAAGTACACTATAAGAGGCTCTGCTAATGGATTTTATGTAGCTTGGCAATTTTTCTTAGATTACTTTGAGGAACTACAGCTCTCTACTTTCATATAACTGACCCTAGGTGAAACTATATCTGACCTATGATTGTTGTTGATTTTCTTATTTATCTTTTGGGGGTTGGGGAAGGTTTCTTTTCCTCTTTCCTTTTTCTTCTTCTTCCTCCTGCTTCTCTTTTGCTTTCTTTCTCTTCTAAATGTAAGTGTAATGAATTATTGCTGTACTGTAAGCTTTTTTTGTATGGCTACTTATCACGGCTGTTAAATTTTTTTTAAAAAGAATTAATTTTTAAAAATCAGACATGAGAAGTGCTTAAGAAGTGGATAAACTCATTAGAACTGTCAAGCTTTCAAGGCATTTAAATCTCCACCCCTTTAAGCCGGAGAACTATCGATATTGGATTTCTGCTGCACAACTGATTTTACAACCTATCATTATCAAAGTGAGGTGCCTGTCAGTTCGCAGTTTGTTTGATAGCTCCAGATGGTTATAAAGTCTTTGATATGGGGCTACGAATACAAATACTTGTTTTTATAAGGATTAACTACTTGAAGAATTTAATTGTAGTTAATGAGTTTTTAATCAATGAGAGTGTTTTTCTAAATACTGAAGTCGTCAGTAGATACTTAAGACTTTGGCAGTACAGAGCTTAGATTACTGCTGAAAAAAAGAGACATTGGGCTGTAGTTTCCTTGGAGTGGCAATCAGCGTCGGATTGCCACTCCGTGCCCACTTACCTATGCCAAATTCCTTTTGTGCCTATCTCGCCCAACCTTCCAACTGAGGTTGGGCGAGATCCAGGCAGCACAGCTGTCTCCAAAGCCCAGCACCGTCGAATTGAAGAAGGACTTTTTTACGACACTAGCTGCCATAAAGCAGGTCAGTTTAAAAGTCCCATTGAAATTGACTGGCCAGGGAGAAGATAAGTGCATAAGGGAAGTGAAAAACATTTGAGGGGTGGGCGCTGTTTGGAGGTCAGGTAGGGATGGGGGAAGGGGCTTGGACATCTCGGGGCCGGCGGGGGGAGGTTCTGGGGCCAGACATTGGGAGTGTGCAGTGGGCCAGAGGGGGTTCAGGGGTTTGGTGGGGGGGGGCAGACATTCATGGGGGTGGGGGTGTTCGGATAATCCAGTGTGCTGGGGGAGGGGTCGGACATCCCGAAGGGGTGGGGTTTGGGGGATGTCGGGTGTCTGAGGTTCTGAGGACAGGGGTGGTTCTGAGGACGGGGGTGGAGGGTGGGGGGGGGGGGGTTCAGAGGCCAGGGGTTTCGAGGTCGCTGGGTGCGGGGGAGGGAGGGGAAGTCCCATGGGGTCGAACTTGGCCTTTACATTAGTTACCCAGAAGTTAGAAGAGGTTTTAATTCTTCTAACTTTTTCTGGGTAACTATTGGTATAACCTCGGCGGAACCATCCGAAGTTTGTGATTTAAATCGCATTTTCGGATGGTTCCCAGTGCAGCGCAATTGTCCAGAGGAAGTGTGCACTTCTGGGCAATTGCCGTGCAAACCCTTACCTCGGAACTTGCCAGAGGCATTCCCCGGCACATCTTTGAGGTACCCCCAAATCCGACGCTGGGGAGCGCAGAAGTTATGGGCCATAGTATCAAAGCTTCTCGTCTTGCACTCATCAGGATAGCTTGCAAGAAATTACCAACAATAACGGGGAAACAACAATTTATACTGCATGATTGGAGAGTGTTGATTGGTTGGCAAGTGGATTCTGGCAGAGAGGATGCCATGGAGAATGCAACATGGAACAATTAACTGCCCAGCTTTGTTCAAATTCAAGCCAGGCAGATTGACACTGATTGGTCAAGGCATTGCCCTGGGGAATGAACCAGGGAATGACTATTCCCTAAGCTTTTGTTTAGTTGAAAAAGGTGCAAAGTGTGGACATGCCCCTTCTGTTTGCAAAGGACTAGACCATGTGTGCCAATATACGTGGCTGCTAACATGTGTAAGTGAGCCACACTGTGAGCCCGAATGACAATTTTAAATTGGTTTTCAGTGTAATTCTGAGCACAATCAGGATTGTTTATCAGGTGTTGTCCAACTGTGGAATCACATCTAATGTTGGTCACTATGATTTGTGTTTTGCAAGCATGGCTTGGTTGAGTATGGTCAGTACAAGAGGCTGTAGGGTGGAAGAGCGAACTGACCATGGCACATTGGTGCAGGGAGCTATTCAAGTGCGGAGAGTAAATAGAAATGTAATGTGGGTAGAGAACAGTATAGTTGAGGGGATGGACACAGTTTTGCACAGTCTAGATGACTGTGTTGCATGCCTGGTACCCAGGTTCAGGACATCTGCTCTGGGTTGGAAAAGAACTTGCAGTACAAGGGGAGGATCCAGTTGTCGTGATTCACGTAGGTACCAATGACCTAAATAGGACTACAAAAAAGATTCTGCTTAGGGGTTATGAGCAGCTAGGGGCTAAATTAAAACAACAGAACTACAATAAACTCTGAATAACTACTGGAGCCACAAGCAAATTGGCATGCATAAATAAGATTAGAGAGTTGAATGCATGGCTCAAAGGCCAGTGTGGGAGAAATGGCTTTCAACTCATGGGGCACCAGCGAAAGCGGATGCTGCACTGTTGAGGCTATCTTCACCTGAACTGTGCTGGGACCTGTATTCTGGCAAATTATATAACTAGGATGGTAAAGAAGGCTTTAAATTGAACAGTGATGGGTGGGGGAGGATCACATGAGGGAAGATGTGATAAATTAAAGAGAAAGGACAAGACAATAGAGTAGGATAGCAATATGGGTAATGATAATCATAGTGTGGCAGGCAAGGACAGGATGTATACACTTGAGTACACCAGTAGATAAGGCCAGAGTCTGCAAGAATAATAAAAAGACAGAATTAAAAGCTCTGTATCTGAATGCACACAGCATTTGTAACAAAATGGATGAATCAATAACACAAATAGAAATAAATATATATGATTTGACAGCCATTTCAGAGACACGTTTGCAAGATGATAAAGCTGGGACCTAAATATTCAAAGGATTTGATATTTTGGAAGCTAGGTAACTGTGGTGGGGTACCTCTGTTAAATAAGGATGACATTGTACAATAGAGAGAGATGACCTTAGTTCAGATGATCAAAGTGTAGAATCGGTTTGGGTAGAGATAAGAAATAACAACGGTAAGAAGTCACAAGAAAAACAGTGATTGACATTTAAGGAGATATATTGTAACACCCAGCAAAGATATATTCCATTGAGAAAGAGACACAATCTGTGGCTAATTAAGAAAGTTAAGGATCAAATCAAATCAAATTGAAAGAAAAAGTGTACAGTACTATGAAGATTAGTGGTAGGTCAGAAGATTGGACAAATTTTAGAAAGCAGCAAAGAATGACTCAAAAGACAAGAAAAAATACAGTATGAGAGAAAGCTAGCTATAAATATAAAAACAGACAGTAAGAACTTCTACAAGTATTTAAAAAGGAAAAGAGTAACCAAAATGACCGTTGGTCCTTTGGAGGGCGAGACTGTGGAATTAATAATTGGACACAAGGAAATAGCAGAAGGGTTGAATAAGTATTTTGTGTCTGTGTTCACGGTACGACACAAAAAAAAAAAATCCCAAGAATAATTGAAAGTTAAGAGGCGAAAGGAAAGGGGGAACTTAAAACAATCTCAATTACTAGCAAGAACATACTGAGAAAACTGTAAGAACTAAAGGCTGACAGGTACCCTGGACCTGATGATTTTCATCCTAGGGTCTTAAAAGAAGTAGCTGCAAAGATAGTAGATGCACTAGTTGTGATCTTCCAAAATTCCCTAGATTCTGGAAAGGTCCCAGTGGATTGGAAAATTGCAATATAATATCTCTATTCACGAAAAGAGGAAGGCAAAAAGCAAGAAACTACAGGCCAATTAGCCTAACATCTTTATACGGAAAATGCTGGAACCCAATATTAAGGTAATAACAGAACATTTAGAAAATCATAATACAATCAGGCAGTTTTGTGAAAAGGAAATCATGTTTATCTTATAAACTGAGTTATCTGAGGAAGTAACAAGCAAAGTAGATAAAGGGGAACTTATGGATGTGGTGTACTTGGATTTCCAAAAGGCATTGGATAAGGTTCCACATTTAAAGTTACTACACAAAATAAGAGAGGGGGTGGGGTTTACATGGATAAAGGATTGATTGGCCAACTCAGAGAGTAGGGATAAATGGGTCAATTTCAGGTTGGCAAGCTGTTATTAGCGGAGTGCCTCAAGATTATTGCTGGGGCCTTGGCTATTTACAATCTATATAAATGGCTTGGATTAAGGGACCAAATATATGGTAGCTAAATTTGCTGATGACACAAGGATTGGTAGGAAAATAAGTTGTCAAGAGGACATGAAGATTCTACAAAGGGGTTTAGATAGGTTAAGTGAGTGGGCAAAAAATTGATAGATGGAGTACAATGTGGGAAAATGTGAACTTGTCCACTTTGGCAGGAAGAATAGAAAAGCAGTATTTTAATTAAATGGAGAGAGACTGCAGAATTCTACAGTACAGAGGGATCTGGGTGTCTTAGTACATGAATCACAAAGTTAGTATGCAGGTACAGCAGGTGATGAGGAAGGCAAATGGGATGTTGACATTTATTACAAGGGGAATAGAGTATAAAAGTAGCAAAGCTTTACCACAGCTGTATAGGGCCTTATTTAGACCACATCTGGAGTAATGTGTACAGTTTTGGTCTCCTGACTCAATAAAGGATATAATTACATTAGAAGCAGTTCAGAGAAGGTTCACTCAACTGGGATGAAGGGGTTATCTTATGAGGAAAGGCTGAGCAGATTTGGAGTATATCCGTTCGAGTTTAGAAGAATGAGAGGCGATTTTGTTGAAACCATGTAAGATGCTGAGAGGACTTGACAAGGTGGATGCTGGGAGGATGTTTTCCCCTTGTGGGGGAGTCTAGAACTAGGGGGCACAATTTAAAAATAAGGGGTCTCCCATTTAAGACAGAGATGAGGAGATTTTCTTTCTTTCAGTAGGTCACTAGTTTGTGGCATTCTCTTCACCAGAGAGCAATGGAGTTGAGGCAACAATCAGATCAACCATGTTCTTATTGAATGGCCAATTAATTGCTTTTGAAGCGTAGTCACTGTAATGTAGCCCATTTGCACTCAGCAAGAGTCCACAAACAGCTATGAGGTAATAACCAGACAGTATTTATTAGTGATGTTTGTTGAGGTATAAATATTGACCAGGATATGAAGAAGAATTCTCCTGCTCTTTGAAATAGTGGGATTAGATCTTTTGCATAAACCTGAGAAAGCAAACATGTCAACTCGTCCAAAAGATGGCACCTCCAACAGTGCAGCACTCTCTCAGTATAGGACTCCAGTGTCAGACTAAATTTTGTGCTCAGGTCTCTAGAATGGGGCTTGAACTCAACAACTTTCTGACACAGAAGCAACAGTGCAAACACCGAGCCACGACTGACATAAGTCTATGCCTGGAGTCAAAGTATACTGAAGTGCCTGCCATCTCCTCTAACCCCTTTGACATATCCTTAAGGGCAGCAATGCCGCCATAAGTAAGGAACGCACGAGGAGACAGGCGACTACGTCTGAGTGAGATGGAGACTGAGTGAGTAGCATATTAGATTCACGTATCAAGTTCTGGCAAGTTTTTTTCAGTTTTAAATACAGATTAAAAATCAAGCACTGACATGGAACTAATAACTTTCAAATAAGTTAGACTAGGTTGTTAAACAGGAATAGCCTGGTAGTGGCAGTTAACTGTCAATCAACTGAAAGCAGTTAGTTCAATTGGTGTTAATTACTATAGCAGGAAGCTAAACTAGCTAGTGACTCATCAGAGGGTCTATAAAAGCGACAGGCTTTTCAAACCACATGCTCAGTAATGGGCGTGCGAGGAAACAGGCATCTATGCTGGAGTGATAAGCGAATTAGGTTCACGTGGGAATTCAGTGCATGGGGAAAAGAGGTGTGGTATACATAGGAATTATTTAAGTTAAGTTAGAAAAGGTTAAGGTAGAAAATACAAAGGAGAAGCAAACTGAATATAGAAGGACCAGAGAGGAAATGAAAAAATCAAAACGCAAAACAAGGACAGAGCATGAAAAGAGACTGGCAGCTAATATAAAAGGGGATTCCAAGGTCTTCTATAAGTATATAAATAATAAAACAGTTGTAAAAGAGTAGGACCGATCAGGGATTTTAAAAAAAGGACTTGCACATGGAGGCAAGAGAAATAGCAGCAGTAGTGAGTGAGTACTTTGCATCTGTCTTTACAAAGGAAGATGATGCTACCCAGGCTGAAGTGAGCGAGGAAGTAACTGGTACACTAGGAGAATTTACAATTGAGAAGGAGGAGGCTTTAGAAAGGCTATCTTCACTTAAAATCGATAAGGTACCAGGACTGGATAACAAGCGTACTGAGGGGAGTGACAGTGGAAATTGCAGAGGCACTAGTGATAATCTTCCAGTCTTCCTTAGGCACAGGGGTGGTGCCAGAGGACTGGAGAATTGCGAATGTTACATCCTTGTTCAAAAAGGGGTGCAAGGATAAAGCCGGCAACTACGGACCAGTCAGTTTTACTTCAGTGGTAACGAAACTTCTGGAAACTTATAGTTCGGGACAAAATCAATAGTCGCTTACACAAATGCAGGATAATTAAGGAAAGCCAGCATAGATTCATTATGGGAAATCCATGTTAAGTAACTTGCTGTAGTTTTTTGAGGAGGTAACAGAGAAGGTTGATAAGGACAATGCTGTTGATGTGGTATATATGGATTTTCAAAAGGTATTTGATACAGTGCCACACAAGAGGCTTGTGAGCAAAATTCTAGCCCATGGAATAAAAGGGAGAGTAGGCACTGGATAAGAAATTGGTTGAGCAACAGGAAACAAAGTAGTGGTTAATGGGTGTTTTTCAATTTGGGGGAAAGTTTGTAATGGAGTTCCTCAGGGGTCAGTGTTGGGACCCTTGCTCTTCCTGCTATATATTAATGACCTAGATTGTGGTGTTCAGGGCATGATTTCAAAATCTGCAGATACGAAGTTTGGAAGCGTTGTCAACTGTGATGAGAACAGTTGAGGACTTAGCGGTCGATTTGTCTAGGGAAGAGTGTGTAGATAGCCTGGATCATGTTGAGATCAAAAAAGAGGAGGTGTTAGGCATCTTGAAGAATATTAAGGTGGATAAGTCCCCAGGGCCAAATGGGATCTACCCCGGAGTACTGAGGGAGGCAAGGGAGGAGATTGCTGGGGCCTTGACAGACATCTTTGTATCCTCACTGGCTACGGGTGAGGTCCCAGAGGACTGGAGAATGGCCAATGTTGTTCCATTGTTTAAGAAGGATAGCAGGGATAATCCAGGAAATTACAGGCCAGTGAGCCTTACGTCAGTGGTAGGGAAATTATTGGAGAAGATTCTTCGTGACAGGATTTACTACCATTTGGAAGCAAGTGGGTGTATTAGTGAGAGGCAGCATGGTTTTGTGAAGGGGAGGTCGTGTCTCACTAACTTGATCGAGTTTTTCGAGGAAGTGACAAAGATGATCGATGATGGAAAGGCAGTGGATGTTATATACATGGATTTCAGTAAGGCCTTTGACAAGGTCCCTCATGGCAGACTGGTACAGAAGGTAAAGTCGCACAGGATCAGAGGTGAACTGGCAAGATGAATACAGAATTGGCTTGTCATAGAGGACAAAGGGTAGCAGTGGAAAGGTGCTTTTCTGAATGGAGTGCTGTGACTAGTGGAGTTCCGCAGGGATCAGTGTTGGGACCTTTGCTGTTTGTAGTATACATAAATGATTTGGAGGAAAATGTAACTGGGCTAATTAGTAAGTTTGCAGGCGACACTAAGGTTGGAGGAGTTGCAGATAGTGAAGAGGATTGTCAAAGGATACAACGGGATATAGATCGGTTGGAGACTTGGGCGGAGAAATGGCAGATGGAGTTTAATCCGGACAAATGCGAGGTAATGCATTTTGGAAGGTCTAATACAGGCAGGAATTATACAGTAAATGGCAGAACCCTTAAGTGCATTGACGGGCAGAGGGATCTGGGTGTACAGGTCCACAGGTCACTGAAAGTGGCAACGCAGGTGGATAAGGTAGTCAGGAAGGCATATGGCATACTTGCCTTCATTGGCAGGGGTATTGAGTATAAAAGCTGGGAAGTCATGCTGCAGCTGTATAGAACTTTGGTTAGGCCACACTTGGAATATTGCGTGCAATTCTGGTCGTCACATTACCAGAAGGATATGGAGGCATTGGAGAGGGTGCAGAGGAGGTTTACCAGGATGCTGCCTGGTCTGGAGGTTATTAGCTATGAGGAGAGGTTGGAGAAACTCGGATTGTTCTCACTAGAGTGACGGAGATTGAGGGGCGACTTGATAGAAGTTTACAAAATTATGAGTGGCATGGACAGAGTAGATAGTCAGAAACTTTTTCCCAGGGTGGAAGAGTCAATTACTAGGGGGTATAGATTTAAGGTGAGAGGAGAAAACTATAGAGGAGATGTGCGGGGCAAGTTTTTTACGCAGAGGGTAGTGAGTGTCTGGAATTCGCTGCCAGAGGAGGTAGTGGAAGCAGGTACGATAGTGGTGTTTAAGAGGCAGCTTGACAAATACACGAATAGGATGGGAATAGAGGGATACGGACCCTGGAAGTGCAAAATGTTTTAGGTGACGTGCAATATGATCGGCGCAGGCTTGGAGGGCCGAAGGGCCTGTTCCTGTGCTGTACTTTTCTTTGTTCTAACAGTCTTGAACTTCAAAAGGACATAGACATGTTGGTAGATTGGACAAACAAGATGATGTTCAGTGCTGAGAAGTGTGAGGTAATTCACTTTGGCAGGAAGAACATGGAGAGATAGTATAAAATAAAGGGAAAAACTCCAAAGGAGGTATAGGGACAGAGGGACCTCTATGTACATGTACATAAGTCATTGAAGATGGCAGGGCATGTTGAGGGAGCAGTTAATAAAGCATATAGTATTTTAGGCTTTATTAACAGGGGCATTGAGTACAAGAGTAAGGAGGGCATGTTGAACTTGTATAAGGCACTAGTTAGGCCTGTGTCCAGTTCTGGATGCCATTCTTGAAGGACGTGAAAGCATTGGGGACAGTACAGGGGAGATTCAGAAGAATGATTCCAGGGATAAAGAACAGTAGCTATGAGGATTGATTGGAGAGATCGGGGCAGTTTTCCTTGGAGAAAAGAAGGTTGAGAGGAGACTTGATCGAGGTTTTCAAGATCCTGAGAGGAAATGGATAGGGTAAATAGTGCAAAACTGTTCCCATTTGAAAGAGCATCAAGAACTAGAGGGCACAGATTCAAAATAATTGGAAAAAGGAGTAAAAGTGATGTGAGGAAAAATATTTTCACCCAGAGGGTGGTTGGAGGCTGGACCAAGCTTCCTGAGAGAGCGGTGGAGGCAGGTTCAATCGAGTTATTCAAAAGGGAATTGGATTACGTTCTGAAAAGAAACAATGTGCAAGGTTACAGGGATAAGGCAGGAGAATGGGACTAGGTAGAATGCTCTTTCAGGGAGCCAGTGCAGACCTGATGGGCCGAATGGCCTCCTTATGCACTGGAAAGACTGTGATCAATTACTCTTCCCATCTTCCCACCATGCAGTTAATACAAAATATTGTCACAAAACTATCATTTTCATAATATTATTATAGGCTAATGGCCAGAATTTTATGTCCCACGGGTGCGCGCCCAACCTGAACGGGCGTAAAGTCACGTGAGATATCCCAATGTCATCACGCACTCGCATGGTATTTCACTCAGCAGGCGTGAGCAAAAGTTGGAAGAGCGCCCACCGATAATTAAGGGTGCAATTAAGCTCATTAAAGGCCCAATTGTAAGCGATTTTTCGTGGCCCGTCCAACCTTACGGTTGGCAGACAGGCCAGTTGGCCAGGCAGGCTTTCCATCTTTGATGAAACCTCATCCAATGGTAGGATGAAATCTCCATTCGGATTTAAAATAAAAAGAAGTATCTGGGGACTGTTTTTTTTAAATGAGGTATGTTTTCAGGTGCTTGATTCTGCTGCATGGACAATTTTTGCAGCATTTTTGTGCTTTCTTTTAATTATTTGGAGGTCTGCAGCTACCTGAGGCATCGGGCTGCCTTCAGAGAACTCAGTGGAAGTGCTCGCCAGCACCCGCAGTGACGTTGGCGCCGCAGAGCTGAGCCTTTCTCAGGCCGTTAATTGGCCAGCCAGCGTGAAATCGTGATCGGGGAGCAGCTTCCCGTCCGCTCCCGGGCCTGCCAATCCCGCATGACCGATGAGCGCAAAATTTAGGCTTATGGGTGTGAGTGTGGATGGTTCTATCTGTGTGACTAGTTGAATTGAATTAGAGTCAGATAGACTGCAAGGTTGAAATGATCAAAAAAGGTGTAAAACAGACTTTTGAAATGGAGATGGAATAGCTAGGATGAGGGTTCCACAGTGAAGGTGTGAACTAAATTTGCATTTTTAGATAAGTGGGGAGTTGTTTGATTTTCAAAGGGATGTTAGTTGTAAACATCCTACCAAGATAAATAGGGTAAGGTTATTATGTTTATTTTGTCCAGAAGTGCTGACCATAATGATGACATGAAAGATTTTTATGTTATGGGAAAAGTAAATTTCCAAAGACATGCAGAACAATGGAATTTTACATGTTAAAGAGAGAGAAACATATATAACGAAGGATGGAAGGCTATGAAAGGTACACCGCGTGAAACAGACTTGGGGAAAGCCTTCAGTTACTCTGCAGAAGTGCAGTTCAAGTAACTAAAGTTATGTTAAAAACCTTTGGAATTCCACTGTCAAGTGGGTGCTGTGGTAACCTTGCTGGATTGCCTATTTAAATTTAAAAATATGTTTTTGGGACTGTTGCCTTAAAGGGGGTGTGTAGTTGGGAGTCAGATTAATTAGGAATTTTGGGGTTTGTTATAGTGTTAAGTAACTGCAATCTTATATATTTGTTTGAATTATTTTTTAATATATGTTTTAATTTAATTTTTAAAATCACTAAAGGCATTAGTGCACTCACTACTTCTGAATTCAGTGTACAAATCTTCTCGTAATAAATACAAATTGCAAAACCGTTGTGATAGTGTGGACAAGTTTCCCTTGTGGATTTGGTCCACCTGGCACACATCACGTGTCACATCATAACAATATTCATTGGCAAAATTGAATAGGTGTTAATAAAAACTGTTCCAACTCAGTTGCGGAAACCTTAAACATGTAAAGACCACAAAGGTTCAGAACACTTCTCTTGTTTCTGCCTAACAGCAAAAAACCAAGTAAAATCCATAATGCAATTACATCAGCAGGTTGTCAGCAATAATGCAGACGAGCTAATGCTAGGATTCTGCCTGCAATAGGGAGGGAAAAGATGCCAGGATAGTGTTTTTTTAATGTGGACTTTCTGGCAAAGCTATATTTAAAAACAATCCCTCATATCAAGTGGGGGAACTTCTTGGTGGTATTGGTTCTTATTGTTTAGGACAGGGTGGCTTTCTAATCCACTTCAGGGTGCATAAACCAAGTTGAGTTTATGTTATTTTTCTGATACCACAAATTACTGGATTTACTGAATTGAATCACAACTGCTCCTATTGATATCTGAACTCACAACCTCTGAGTTGCTAGCCCAGTACTATAACCACTTGGCTACCATAACCGAATTGCCTAGTGGCCACAATCCAATTATTTAGGCTTGCAGAACACTTTGATGGAGATCTTCTTTAGTTATTGTGCAACATGTTCTTCCTCCCCACCTGCCAACCAGATGGTTGATTTATACCAAGCAGTGAGAGAAGGAAAACTATTTTGCAGGTTTGCATGGGATTGCAAAAGCACCTGGGATCTTCCCATTCTTAAACTGTTTTATGGTTTTTTGAATCTAGTTAAGAACTTGGCAGGAGAATGTGGGTTGTATGTACTAGCTGTTGTCAAACCTCTTCTTTAGGTCTTTTTAATACATGAGGTGGTCACCAAAATATTGACTGCAGATGCTACTGTTGTCCATGAACCAGGTCAGCCATTGACATGTTTGAGGGAGCTATGCCAGAAAGAGTCAGATCTTAGATATCTTTCAAAGTATGTCAAAGAGTTCTCAGCATCATTCTATTCAGTAAAAGACTGAAGTTCTTCAGCTAGCTCACGTGACAAGGAATCTTGCAGCTTCCTAAATTAATCTGTAACTTATATCGAGTGTATTTGAAAGGAATTGTTTCAACGTACTAACTGACCATTAAGCAAATTGAGACCAGTCATGTGTTCATACAGAGTGTCTAGATCACGATCAAATTTATTGAACTAATTTCAGTGACATCACTTAACAGTAACAGTACATAGGATGCCACAAGACTCTCACTAATTCATAGTTTGTGCACTAGAATGCTTAGTACTTTGCCTTCTGGTTTGAGGATACCTCTCAACTAAAAAGGAAGCTGGCCAGTCACATTTAGGCTTGGCAGAGTTCTGAAGAGCCAAGCAAGGTAAATGTGTTTTCTGCAGAAGTGAGCAGACAAAGCTCAATTGAGTCTGCATGTTTCTATTCCTGTCAACAGGTTGCCTTAAATCCACCTCCATGTCATCAATATAGCTTGCCAAATCCACCAGCGGACATTTGGTAAACTCTCAGGATCAACCAGTTCAATAATTCGCAACAGCTTTATGCTATATCAACCTATCAGTTTTCAGCATCAACAACTACTCCTCCAAGAATGGAGAGGGACATTGGCCTGAGTAGGAGGCTAGAGCCCCTGGAACTTCCAAAGTTATAGGTATATCAAAATGTGAATGTCCAAGAGTGCCTTGATTTCTTTGTGTTGGAAGAAAATGTTCTTCAAAACCACATTTGAGTGATCTGCACACATCAATTAATGTACTGTAAAGCAGATTTAGTAATCTAGGGAAACAGATACTTTCTTCAGTCCCATGGATACAGAGAGGCCTCCAAAACCAAGCAATATTCTAAATCTGCATTACATGACAAGATAAACAGGACCCAAGTGAACACATTTGTTAAATCTCATTAAATAAGGTTTATACTGATTAAAGTCAGATTTGCAGAGGCACTGCTTTGGTCACTGGGGAGGGCGAACTATGGAGGATAAGAGTGTAATTTTTGCCATGCTCTAAACATGGAAGTGATGCAATAGTTTTAGGAACATAAGGAGTAGGCCATTCAGCCCCTGAAGTCTGTTACGCTATTTGCATGGCTGATCTCTATCCAAACTGCATCCACCCGCCCTGACACCTTTAGCTACCAAACATCTATTGATCTTAGATTGAAA
Organism: Cetorhinus maximus; assembly: GCF_964194155.1. NCBI lineage: Eukaryota > Metazoa > Chordata > Chondrichthyes > Lamniformes > Cetorhinidae > Cetorhinus > Cetorhinus maximus. Next base: position 45,746,823 of record NC_135882.1, on the reverse strand, counting down.
GTTATTAATTTAGCTTGCATCTATTTCTTTCTATGGGAGAGCCACACTTCTTTTCATGAACTTCCCTCCTGAATGGCCTGGCTCTGATTTAAAGTTTATGCCCCATTGTCCTAGACTGCCCTGTAAGTAGAGAAAATTCTGCCTGCCTACCCTATTAATTCCTTTCAAAATCCTCAACTGTAACCGTCTATATTCCAGAGAATACAAACCTACTTTATCCATCTCTCCTCATAATCTAATTCTTAGACCCCTGGTAATGTTCTGGTGAAGCTGCACTGCATTCCTTCTAAGGCCAATATATTTTTTCTAAGGTGCGGTGCCCAAAAACTTTGTATAACTGGAGCAAAACTTTCTTCCCTTTACATTCTAGCCTTCTAGTTGTGTAGGCTAACATTCCATTACCTATTTTGTTTTTATTTTTTGCCTGATTACCACAGGTTAGTTTTCAGTCACTTATTCTTCTTGCTTACGTTTGTTTAAATTGTCAATGGGAACAATGAGTTCATTATCTGCAACCCCTGGAAGTGCAGCATCCATGACATCACATTGAGCATCCACTGTCCCTAGCTTTCCACCATTTAAGAAATACTCGGGTCTAACCTTTACTGTCCAAAATTGAAGATCTCATACTTTTCTGTAAAGAAACCCAACATGGCTTACATCATCGCATCTTAATGCTCTACACTACAGATAATGATTTTGGAGTACTTTTCCACAACGCGATTTGCAACGAAGGTTTAAGCTTACGACACCGCACCACACCTTCCCCACCTCCCAACAGCGCCCCCTGCAGCAGTTGCCACACTCCAACAAATGTCCAGCAGTTTTAAGAATGAACTGCAAGTGTTCACTTACCAGTTCACATGCTATCAAGCTGAATGAAGACCAGGTGAAACTGGATTTGGTTAATACCAAATATTAGAATTACGCAGCACTTTGTGAGTGAAAAGCAGACTTTGAAAGAGCAGGTGCCATGCTAACAACTGAAGAATGTCTCATCACTGGGAATCGAATGTTTACAGAATGTACATCAAGACCTCAAGCTGAAAATAACACTGCTCTTATCCAAACTGCAGTTGCTCAATGAATCAAGGAGAAAATCTCTCCCAGTGTTTTAAACTTCAGAACAGCAGTTGCACTTTAATCTTTCTAGCCGAAAGTGTTACCTTCAGCTTGAGTTTTTTTTTTAAATACCAGACAAGATGAAAGGATGAGAGGACATCTTTACCAGAAAATAAACCTTAATGTTGCAGAAGAGTCATCTTACTGTGATGGCACACTGCATACCCGTAGTAATCAGTTACATCACATATTTACACAACATTTGAAGACGAATAAAATAAATTGTTTTAAAGTGAGTCCTCCTTTACGAACAAAAGCAATCATTTTTAACCCACTTAACCAAGAGGCTAAATACATGTTTAATACTTCACCAGCTGTAGCAGCGAATGGACTAAGTGCTCAGGGACTGGATTAAGGCAGCAAACTACAATATTTGTTCTGACTTTGTCAAGAATAGTAGTGGCAACTTCCAGGAGCCAAGTGCATGTTGTTCTTCTCACCAAATGTGATGATCCTCAAGAGATCCTTGTGAAAATGAGTACAGTGGCCATGGAGCACAGCTTTTCAAAATGAAGAAAAGCTCCTCAATTCATGCAAAAAGCTTTCCCTGATTAATAATTTGCATATTCTGCTGTGAGAGAATTTTATGGAGCTTCTATTAAGCTGTTAGTCAACCACTTACTTTAGGCAAGCTAATTACCCACTTCAAAGAAGCTAAAACAAACTCCCAAGAGAGTAAAAATTATTTTCCACTGTTTAATAGTACATATACTAAAATCTATGGACAGTAGCTATTATGAACTTTGCACATTTGTGGATCATAAAATCAGAGGGATTAGTGAGTTGGCTGAAAATAAGATTAAAAACCCTCCCAAAATGAGTGTTTTCAAACTGGTAAGATTGAGTAATTTGCCTGCCATTGAGCTGCTTATCAGTGGATGAAAACTGGAATGACTGTAAAAGCTTATTAGAAGCTGAATGCCCAGTCATTTTCAAGCTATAATTAATTAGTAGTTTCTGAAGTAAAAACATACACATAAAATAATTTTTTTTCCGATTGCAGATTCCAAGTGTTACATCGTGGAAACTTCTGAGGTTATTACATTTACTGTACACACTAAGCTACCAGGAGGGTGAATCACTTCAATCCCAATATCCTCTACTGCACAGAAAACAGCCAATCACCTCATGTACACAATCAGTGATGGAACTACAGTAGCACCTAAATAGCAAGCCAGGATAATTTTAAATAGATTATACATCCCACAGTCACCAAAGGGAAGCATCAGAGAAGCAAACAGTAGGCACGTGCATTCATCATGTTGGCCATCAAAAATTTAGGTGCACTGAAATTTACACTGTTTTCTGGCAAGTTCCTGAGAGCAGGCTTCAATTGGTGCCATGGTATGGAGGTTTGTGAGCTGCTTGCAAGGCTTAATGGACTATAAGTAAAGGCATAATTATGGGGAGATGGGAAAAATTAGGCAGAACTGCCTCTCACAGCCAGCAACACATTCTCTTTGACTCCCTCAAAACTGCTCACATCTGCTCATAGTGGTGATCACCTTATTGCACTATGGCTGCAGGAGAAAGCTTGATTACCCAACCACATCCTGCAGGTTGCTTTTGTGAATCACATATTGATGGCAAGGTGGATTGCCATAAAACATATTGTGGCAACTGCCTAGAAGCATTGGCTTACATAACTATTGATAACTATATATATATTGATGGTTGTAAATATTCAGGAATGGAAAATCATGATATTGGTAGACCATGACATTGTAAAAGGCAGTAAATAGGGCTGTCTGGGTACAATCTAAAACCTTTTGGAAATACTGCCATTAGAAACTTGCACAGCTCATGACATTAATTCAAACAATTATTGGTCTTCTAGCTGATTTAAGTATCTGCCTGTTTTAAACGTAAAAATTTTAAGTGATTGGGAGAAAAGTTAGATGGATGACACTTAAAGCTTAGCAAAACCTTACTCTGTACGAAATCTCACTCTCCACTGCTGCAATGTGCAAAAAAGACTTCCTACAGCCTCATTTCTAGAGTGCATTTAGAAGATGCCTGCTGCAGCCATAGAGAAAGAAATAAAGCCAGGCTCGACCTATGGAAAGATAGACGAGCGGGCAGGATTAAGTTTACTATCAGGCAGCCTTCAGTCTTCAATTACAGGTCTTCCCTGTTAATTGTATTTAGTTGCATGCAAGTGGTGGGTATTAATTGGGGATTCACATCTGCCCCCATAAATAGGAACAGACTGAAACTGTGGTTGTTGGGTTAAGAGGTGTGTGTTTGTAATGTGTATGTCTGTAAATAAATGCTTATAAAAATGTGCAAAGGCTTGGTTCAGTTCCATCCTTCACTGCCTGGCTTTCTGGATTATATTATTGCGCAAGGATTTTTGGGGATATTGAGTACATACATACAAACAAACATATGAATTAGAAGCAAGAGCAGGCCACTTGGCCCTTTGAGCCTGCTCCGCCATTCAATAAGATCGTGGCTGATTTGATTGTAACTGCCACTCCATATTCCTGTCTACCCCCAATAACCTTTCAACCCCTTGTTAATCAAGAATATATCTAGCTCTGCCTTAAAATCATTCAAAGACTCTGCTTCCACTGCCTTTTGAGGAAGAGAGTTCCAAAGATTCACGACCCTCAGAGAAAAAAGGTCCTCCTCATTTCTGTCTTAAATGAGCAATCCCTTATTTTAAAATTGTGACCCCTAGTTCTAGATTCTCCCACAAGAGGGAACATCCTCTCCACATCCACCCTGTCAAGACCCCTCAAGGTCTTGCATGTTTCAATCAAGTCACCTCTTACTCTTCTAAACTCCAGCGGATACAAGCATAACCCATCCAACCTTTCCTCATAAGACAACCCGCCCATTCCTGGCATTAGTTTAATAACTCTTCTCTGAAGTACTTCTAACACATTTACATCCTTCCTTAAATAAGGAGGCCAATTCTGTACCCAGTACTCCGGATGTGGTCTCACCAATGCCCTGTATAACTGAAGCATAACCTTCCTACTTTTGTAATCAATTCCCCTCACAATAAATGATAACATTCTATTAGCTTTCTGAATTACTTGCTGTATCTGCATACGAGCCTTTTGTGATTCATGCACTAGGACACCCAGATCCCTCTGCACCTCAGAGCTCTGCAATCCCTCACCATTTAGAAAATAAACTTCAGTTTTATTCTTCCTGCCAAAATGGACAATTTCACATTTGCCCACGTTATACTCCATTTGTCAGACCTTTTCCCACTCCATTAACCTACCTATATACCGTTATAGCCTCCTTATGTCCTCTTCACAACTTACTAACCTACCTATGTTTGTGTTGTCAGCAAATTTAGCAACCATACCATTGCCCCTTCATCTAATTCACTTACATAAATTAGCAAATATAACAGCAATCATGTGAAACCACCTACTGAACAAAACACATTTTTAACTGCTCAGTGAGTTATCTGAGTTTCTTTTAAAATTCATAATCATCAAAAGGAAAATAGAAATGAGTATAAACTACCAACTTCATTTACTTTAGCAGTGATCTTGCTACAGCTGGGGCCTCAATCATAATCTGGTTGTCACCTACTATTGCTCCCCCTGGCTTCTAGCCCCGCCCTCACTGCCTCGCAGCCTCCAGCCCCGCCCTCATTGCCTCGCAGCCTCCAGCCCCGCCCTCTCTGCCTCGCAACCTCCAGCCCCGCCCTCGCAGCCTCCAGCCCCGCCCTCTCTGCCTCGCAGCCTCCAGCCCCGCCCTCCCTGCCTCGCAGCTTCTAGCCCCGCCCTCACTGCCTCGCAGCCTCCAGCCCCGCCCTCTCTGCCTCGCAGCCTTCAGCCCCGCCCTCTCTGCCTCGCAGCCTCCAGCCCCGCCCTCACTGCCTCGCAACCTCCAGCCCCGCTCTCACTGCCTCGCAGCCTCCAGCCCCGCCCTCTCTGCCTCGCAGCCTCCAGCCCCGCCCTCTCTGCCTCGCAGCCTCCAGCCCCGCCCTCTCTGCCTCGCAGCCTCCAGCCCCGCCCTCTCTGCCTCGCAGCCTCCAGCCCCGGCCTCACTGCCTCCAGCCCCGCCCTCACTGCCTCGCAGCCTCCAGCCCTGCCCTCTCTGCCTCGCAGCCCCGCCCTCTGCCTCACAGCCCCCAGCCATCGCAGCCTCCAGCCCCGCCCTCGCAGCCTCGCAGCCTCCAGCCCCGCCCTCATTGCCTCCAGCCCCGCCCTCACTGCCTCGCAGCCTCCAGCCCCGCCTTCACTGCCTCGCAGCCTCCAGCCCCGCCCTCACTGCCTCGCAGCCTCCAGCCCCGCCCTCACTGCCTCGCAGCCTCCAGCCCCGCCCTCACTACCTCGCAGCCTCCAGCCCCGCCCTCACTACCTTGCAGCCTCTAGCCCCACCCTCACTGCCTCGCAGTCCCGCCCTCACTACCTCGCAGCTTCAAACCACACACTCTCGCAGCTTCTAATCCTCAAGTGTCAGAGACTCACCCAGAAATACAACTTTGAACCGAGCTGAATATTGCAAAAAACATAGAACAATACAGCACATGAAGTCATTCTGCTCATCATATCTGTGCAGGTTCTTTGATAGATCTATCCAATTAGTCTAACCCTTCCCCCATGGCCATGTAATTTTGTTTTTCATTTTAGAATTTATTCAACTCTCTTTGGAATGCAGTATTCCATCCACTTTCATCACACTTTCAGGCAGATCACAGCTGCCAGATTAAGCTCCGTAATGACTGTAGTTTCAGCAATATGGGTGCCAAACAGGTGTCCATGTTACACATGCACACTTATGCCGCAATCCCCGCTAGACACCATTTTGGTGTGGGTGTTAGGAGTCTACACCAGAAGTATACAGGTTAGGCAGATTATGACGTCAGTCAGCGTGTAATGCTGATTTGAGCCAATGCTCCCAGTTTCAACTTTGCTGCTCAATGTCCTCTCAAACACGCACAGCTGAACATGCATTCAGCAACAGGACAGGTCCCTCCCATGGGACCTGATCTACTTTCATGCTGGCTGTCGGCAGAGCCAGTAAAAATCAGTCTGAGAATGCATAAGAGATGTAGAAACTTAGGTTGTAGTGGTGCTGAGTTTTCTGCTGTTTCAAGTTGGTGAAATCAACAAGGGGTGGTGCTGCATTTGATGAAGGCCTTGGAACTTACTTCAAGGGTTCCGGTCTGACCACTTGCTCCCTGTCATGGGTGCTGTAGTTACTCGGTTGGCCCGAGGTGAGATCAAACAGAGTTGACACCGATGAGGACAAGCTTTTCGCAGAGCAAGGAGGAAGAGCAGAAGAGCTCTCAGCAGGAGGCCTTATCGACTTAGGGTCTTTGGGAAGCATTTCTCTTAATTCAACATCTGCATTTCATGAAGGAGTGTTCATGGAAATCTGCCAACACTACCTAAATACTGCCAGCATACCTAAAGCCTCAGTAGGGCAAGGATGGCTCTGCCAATGGCTGTGAAAGCAACTCTGGGATCCTTCCAGGCTGGAGTAGATGTCATCTGTAACATTTCCCAATTTGTGTCCATTGCTGAATAGGGGAGGTGACTGATGCTTTTAATACCAAGAGAGGGGAATACATCATGTTCTCTCTGACCAGAGAGAAGCAGGAGGAAGGTGCACCTGGCTTTGTTTATAGGTGAGTGAAGAAGGATTGGTGAATGGGCCAGTGTGTGAGGATAGTGGTCCACCTGTAAAGGTAAGCACTTGAAGATGGATTCTTGACCTTGGCCACTCGTGAGGTCACTGAACTTCTTTTGGCACTGCAGCCAGGTCCTCAGGGAATCACTGATAGGGATGGTTATTGGTTCCCAACACCTTCCCAGTGTCTGTCCGGAGAGCCTCCAGGTCCCCCTGTGGATAAACGATCTCTCTTCTCCTGTCCACATCCTGCATCAAGGCCCCAAGTACTGCATCGGAGAACCTTGGAGCATACTCTCTGGCCTGTTGCATCATTTTCATTCCTTTTCTGGCTCACACTATCTTCTGCAATGAGTCCTAGCACTTGCTGCAGACAGAATGCACCAGGGGTGTAGTGCCAAATTTTGAAATGTATTAATCTTTTGAATCGCCCAAAGTCAGTAAAACTATGCTTTTTAAGTGAAAAATATCAGTGCCCCCACTGCCACCAACCTCTTTCTCATCCCTCCCTCCAGCAACCTCCCCCATCCCCAACAACCCTCCCTCCCAAACACCCCACCCACCCCCACCTCTCCAGCAACCCCCCAACATGCCCACTCCAGCACCCCCTCTCCAGCCCCCCTACATGCCTTGTCCAGTGCCCCCTCCCTCTCCAGTGCCCCCTCCAGCACCCCTCCTCCCCACTCCCCAAACCCCCATCTTCCCGAGCAGCAGTGCAGCAATGAGTGAAATTGACCTTGCCGACCAGCTTCAAAGAATCAGAGCTCTCAGCCTGGAAGTCCTGACTTATAAGCCGGTCTGTCAGGCCCTCAGCTCTGGCCGGATGACACCATGTAGAGAACAGGAACTCTGTTTAAAACAGCATCGCCCAACCTTTTCACTCAGGGACCCACATTTACACTTTTTTCTTCAAGGGTTTGGGATGTAAATTTCGGAGAGCTGAGTTTCGGCACAACTTTAAACCGAATTTCAAGAAAAAGTTGAGGTATTAAGAAAAGAAACAATTTCTGAGCAAAAGTAAAGCAATGTCACAGCAATAATGTGTTAATTTTTTTTTTAAAAGAGTAATTAATAAAAATGACCAGCGTGTGAGAGTGTACACCTACCAGGCTCACTCCCAGTCTCAGAGTGTTCCCTCGCACACTGTGAGTGGGTGTGTCTATGTGTTAATATGTGGGAGCTGAGATACCTGAAGCTGGGAGTAAGGCAGACACATAATCTCACTCTCTTCTCTCTCACTACCATACACATCCATTAGGCGGACATTTACAGCCCCGTCATGGCGGCAGCGGGGCCATGAAATGTGGCGAGCCAATCCAAAGCTCCTCGACTTCGGCGGGACCAGAAAACTTAGCTGGCGTAAAATTCTGCCCAAACACACATTCCCGTGCACACGCCCGCTCGCAGCTCCCATGCAGACGCCCGCTCTCTCACTCCCGCACACGCAGACACGCGCTCTCCCTCGCACTCCCGCACACACGCGCTCTCCCTCGAACTCCCGCACACGCAGACATGCGTTCTCCCTCGCACTCCCGCGCTCTCCCTTGCACTCCCGCACGTTCTCCCTCACCCATGCGCCCACACTCGTCCCCACCCACTCGCTCACGCACCCACCCACTTGCGCCCGCCCACTCGCGCCCACCCACTCGCACTCGCGCCCACCCACTCGCACTCCCGCGCGCACCCACTCGCACTCCCGCGCGCACCATCTCTCGCACACAGCAGTCAGCCTCTTGCCGGACCGCATCCCCATCCCCACCCCCACCCCCAAATTGGGGCTCCGCAGCATCTCAATCCCAGGCCTCACAGCCAGCCTCTCCTCCCTTGGGCCCTGGCACTTGCTCCCTGGGCCCTGGTTGGAGGTGGCGGAGCGGCGCTCCAGCAGCATTAACCCCTGGAATGCACAGGCGTAGGTGTAGCTGGCTTTACACAGCGCAGTTTAGCTTTTGGTGGCATTAGCATTGCACACACTTTGGCCCCCTGCTGAAGCATGAAGCCACCCAGCAGTTGCGTTCAGCACTGGATTACACGCTACTATCAGTTAAGTTAGCTGGGAACATGAAATCTGCACGCTGCCTGCATCAAAACAAACGGGTGCAAACTAAATACACATTTTCAAGATTTATCCAATTCTTCACCCGACAACAACTCTGTGTAAAAAGTATGTTACCGCACATCGCCTCAGGTTCTTTTGCCAATCACCTTAAACCTGTCACTGGAAATAGTTCTCCTTATTTATTCTATCATAGTTTTGAACTCCCCTATCAAACCCGCCCTTAACCTTCTCTCCTCTAAGAAGAACCTCCTCAGTTTCCCTAGCCCTCACCCCGAGTATCATTCCAGTAAATTTCTTCTGCTCCAGATCAGAGATCTTGACATCCTTCCTAAAATGTAGTGCCCAGAATTGAACAAAATACCCCAGTTGCAGCCTAACTATAAAGGTTCAACATAACCTCCTTGCTTTTACACTCTATTCCTCTATTTATGAAGCTAAGGATCCCATGTGCCTTTCTTTAAAGAAGCAACTTTATCAAAGATTTGAGCATACACTGTAAAGCAAATGTCATTTTTCCTAATATTACTGTGGGATACTGAGCAGATTTGTGGGGGCTGCGTATGTGTGTTGTGTGTGTGCGACTAATTTAATTAAACTGAAGACAGTCAGACTGCAAGGTTTAAATCATCAAAGGCGTTAGCTGTAAAAACAGGCATTTTGAACTGGAGATGGGCAAGCTAGGCTGAGATCCCAGTAGATACAGTGTGAATGGGAATTCGTATTGGGAGATAAGTGAGGAGTGAATTGTTAGCTGTTTGAAATTCAAAAGAGGATTAAGAGGAAGTTTTACAACTGGCAAAATCGTAAATAAATAAGGAAAAGTTATTTGGGAAATGCTATAAGACTAAATTTAACTGTGTCACTGTAATCTTGTGTGTTTAAGTTTTATTTTGTTAATAAATGTTTTAATCTAATATTTAAAATCTCCAAAAGTGGTAGTGGACTCTTTACTTCTGACTTGTAATAAAAACACAAATTGTAAATCATTGCGATAGCTTGGTCAAGTTTCCCTTTGGGATTTGGTCAGCCCTGCAATTACAACCTGTCATATCATAACAATACAGTCTCAGGTCTCTCTGTTACTACACCCCCTTTAAAACTGTGCCACATAATTTAAATTGTCTCTCTTCATTCTTTTGACCAAAATGTATTAATTCCCAATGTGCTAAATTTCATCTACCATGTCTTTACCTTTTACACCAGTTTTGTCTAGTTCCTCCTTAAGTCTGTTACTAGTCTCCTCATTGTTTACTACATTTCTAAGTTTTGTCTTATTTGCAAACTTTGAAATTATGCCCTGCATACCCAAGTTCAGGATTAGTATAGATTAAAAAGATTGGTGTCTTTATTACTGACCCCTAGGGAACACTATTATGTACATCCCTACAGTCTAAAAACAACCATTCACCACCACTCTCTGCTTTCTGTCCCTTGGAACATTGTGTATCCATGCTGTCACTGTCTATTTAAGCCCACTGTCTTGAATTTTGCTCAGTCTATTATATATTTTTGAAAGTCCATAGACACAGTATCAGCTCCACTATCCTCATCAACCCTTTCCATTACTTCATCGAAAACCTCGACCACGTTAGGAAAAAATGTTTTGCCTTTAGTAAATCAAAGTCAGCATGGGTTTGTTAATCAATATTTTCAAAAAGTCAATTAATTTTGTCCCAGGTTATTGTATTTAAAAGTATCCCTACCACTGACATTAGGTTGTAGTAGTTGGGTTTGCAATATTCCAGTCCTCCGGAATTACATTCATGTTCAAGAACGACGGGAAGATTGTGACCAGAGCCTCTGCAATTTCCACCGTACTTCCCTCAACAGCCTGGAATGCAACCCAACTGGAGAAAGGAGGCTTTTCAGCATTGAGCACTGTCATCATTTTAAGTGCATCCTCTTTATGTGCCTTTTCTCAGCTTCTTGGGACCACTTTCCAGCTCCTCACAGCAACGTATCCACTTGATCTCCTGCTTTCTGCTTTTGATCTGGCTCATTGTATGGAAACAGAGCAAAGTGATCCCACTACCGACAGATCAGATCAAAGTTCTGCAGTGTTGCCACATCTAGTCATGAAAGGTGGTGAGCAATTAAATTACTAACCAGAGAAGGTGAATCCAAAAAATCCCCATCCTCAATGATGGGAGAGCCCAGCACGTCAGTGCAAAAGATAAGGTTGAAACAGGATTGAGTGACCACCGCATAGTCCTTATGGATACCAAGCACCATCTTCACATTGAGGATATCCTCCGTCGTGTTGTGTGACACTACCACCGTGCTAAATGGGAAAGATTTCGAACAGGTCTAGTGACTCAAAACTGGGCATCCATGAGGCACTGTGGGCCATCAGCAGCAGCAGAATTGTACTCAAACACAATCTACAACCTCATGGCCAGGCATGTCCCCCACTCTACTATTACCAGCAAGTTGGGGAATCAAACTGGTTCAAAGAAGAGTGCAGGAGGGCATGACAGGAGCAGCACCAGGCTTACCTAAAAATGAGATGGCAACCTGGTGAAGCTACAACACAGGACTATGTGCATGCTAAACAGCATAAGCAGCATACGATAGACAGAGCTAAGCAATCCCACAAGCAACGGATCAGATCTTAGCTCTGCAGTCTTGCCACATCCAGTCATGAATGGTGGTTGACAGTTAAATAACTCACTGGAGGACGAGGCTCCACAAACATCGATCCTCAACGATGGCGGAACCCAGCATACCAGTGCAAATGACAAGGCTGAAGCATTTGCGGCCATCTTTAGCCAGAAGTGCCAAGTGGGTGATCCATCTCGGCCTCCTCCCAAGGTCCCCAGCATCACAGATGCCGGTATTCAGCCAATTCAATTCACTCACGCGATATCAAGAAACGGCTGAAGGTACTGGACAGTGCAGAGGCCCTGACAACTTTCCTGCAATAGTACTGAAGACTTGTGCTCCAGGACTTGCCTCACCCCTAGCCAAGCTGTTCCAGTACAGCTGCAACACTTGCATCTACCCGGCAATGCGGAAAATCGCCCGGGTATTTCCTGTCCACAAAAAGCAGGACAAATCAAACCGGCCAATTACCACCCCATCAGTCTACTCTCGAGCATCAGTAAAGTAATGGAAAGGGTGGTCAACAGTGCTTTCAAGCAGCACTTACTTAGTAATAAGCTGCTCACTGACGTTTAGTCTGCATTCTTCCAGGGCCTCTCAGCTCCTGACTTCATTACTGCCTTGGTCCAAACATGTACAAAAGAGCTGAACTAAGCAGTGAGGCGAGAGTGACTGCACTGACATCGGGGCAGCATTTGACCGAGTGTGGCATCAAGGAGCCCTAGCTAAACTGGTGTCAATAGCAATCAGGGGAAAAACTCTCCACTGGCTGCAGTCACACACAGCACAAAGGAAGATGGTTGTGGTTGTTGGAAGTCAATCTTCTCAGTCTCAACACGTTGCTGCATCAAGGACCTTCCCTCCATCATAAGGTCAGAAGTGAGGATGATCACAGATGATTGCACAACGTTCAGCACCATTTGCTCAGACTCCTCAGACACTGAAGCAGTCCATATCCATATGCAGCAAGACCTGGACAATATTCAGGCTTGGCCTGATAAGTGGCAAGTAACATTCTTGCCACACAAGTGCCAGGCAATGACCATCTCCAACAAGAGAGAATCTAACCATCGCCCCTTGACATTCAATGGCATTACCATCACTGAATCCCTGCATTATCTACATCCTAGAAATTAGCAATGACCAGAAACTGAACTGGACCAGCCACATAAATACTGTGGCAACAAGAACAAGTCAAAGGCTGGGAATTCTCTGGATAATAACTCAACTCCTGACTCGAAAGCCTGTCCACCATCTACAAGATACAAGTCAGGAGTGTGATGGAATACTGCCTACTTGCCTGGATGAGTACAGAGGGGTAGCATTGTTAATCAAAGATGGCATTGCTGCAATAGTTAGAGACGATCTTGGTTCAGGAGATCAGGATGTAGTATTGGTTTGGGTGGTGAGGAGTAGTAGGGGGAAAAGTCATTAGTGGGAGTGGTCTACAAGCCCGCTAACAGTAGCCACAGTGTGGGACAAAGTATTCAAGAAAAAATATTGTGTGCTTGTGATAAAGGGGCAGCAATAATAATGGGTGAATTTTAATCTACATATAAATTGGGAAAATAGGATTGGCTTTAGTAGTCTGGATGAGGAGGTCTTAGAATGCTTTTGAGATAGTTTCTTAGAGTAGCATGTTCTGGAACCAACCAGAGAGCAGGTTATATTAGACTTGGTATTGTGTAATGTGACAAGATTAATTAATGACCTCAGAGTAAAGGCACCCCTAGGTAGCAGCAAGCACAATATGATTGAATTTTACATCCAGTTTGAAAGGGAGAAGAGCGGGTCTAAGACTAATGTCTTAAACTTAAATAAGGGCAACAATGTGGGGATGAAAGCTGAGCTAGCTAAAGTGAACTGGGAAACTAGGCTAGAGGATTGATCGATAGAGAAGCAGTGGCAGACATTTAAGTGGATATTTCAGAGTATTCAGAATAAGTACATTCCTACTACAAAGGAAAATTCTAAGGGGAGGACCCACCATCCGTGGTTAACTAAAGATGTTAAGGAAAGCATACAACTCCGCAAAGATGAGTGGCAAGGCAGATGATTGGACAGAATGTAATGAACTGCAGAGAATGACTAAAAGGTTAATCAGGAGAAAGAAATTAGAGCATGAGAAGAAGCTAGCTAGAAATGTAAAAACAGATAGCGAGAGTTTCTACACGTATTTAAAAAGGAAAAGAGTAAGTAAAGTGAGTGTTGTTCCTCTAGAGAGTGACAGTGGGGAGTTAATAGATAATAAGGAAATGGCAGAAGAAATGAACAAATATTTTGCTTCTGTGTTCACTATGGAGGATACAAAAAACATTCCAGTAATAGCTGCAAATCAGGAGGTGAACAGGAGAAAGGAACTTGGTGAAATTGAAATCACTAGGGAAATGGTACTGAGCAAATTGATGGAGCTGGGGCTGGCAAGTCTCTGGGTCCCGATGGACTACATCCTGGGGTCTTAAAAGAGGTGGTTAATGAGGTAGATGTTACGCTGGTGTTAATTTTCCAAAATTGGCTAAATTCTGGAAAGGTTCCAGCAGGTTGGAAAGTAGCAAATATAACCCCTCTATTCAAGGAGGAAGGGAGGCAGAAAACAGGAAACTATAGGCCAGTTAGTTTGACATCTATCATGGGGAAGTTATTAGAATTGATCATTAAGGAGGTTATAGCTGGGCACTTAAGAAGAGCTCAAGGCAATTGGGAAGAGTCAGCATGGTTTTGTGAAAGGAAAATCATGTTTAACCAATTTATTGGAGTTTTTTGAAGGAGTAACATGCGCAGTGGATAAAGGGGAACCTGTAGACGTACTGTACTTGGATTTCCACAACACATTTGATAAGGTGCCACATAGATTATTACGGAAAATAAAAGTGCATGGTGTAGTGGGTAACATATTAGCATGGATAGAAGATTGGCTGGCTGGCAGAAAGCAGAGTGTATGTATAAATGGGTCTTTTTCTGATTGGCAGGATGTGACGAGTAGAGTCCGACAGGGGTCTGTATTGGAGCCTCAACTTTTTACGATTAACATCAATGACTTAGATGAGGGGACTGAAGACACGGTAGCTAAATTTGCAAATGACACAAAGATAGGTAGGAAAGTATGTTGTGAAGAGGACATGAGGAGGTTGCAGATGGCTATAGATAGGTTGATCTGGCAAATGGAGTTTAATGTGGAAAATGTGAAGTTGTTCACTTTGGCAGGAAGAACAAAAAATCGGAGCATTACTTAAATGGAGAATAACTGCATAATTCTGAGGTGCAGAGGGATTTAGGTGTTCTAGTACATGAGTCACAAAAAGTTAGTATGCAGGTACAGCAAGTAATTAAGAAGGGTAATGGAATACTATCCTTTATTATGAGAGGGATTGAACATAAAAGTAAGGATGTTATGCTTCAGTTATACAGGGCATTGGTGAGACCGCACCTCGAATACTGTGTGCAGTTTTTGTCTCCTTATTAAGGAAGGATGTAAAGGCATTGGAGGCGGTTCAAAGGAGATTTACTAGTTTGATACCTGGAATTAATGGGTTGTCTTATGAGGAAAGGTTGGACAGACTGGGCTTGTTTCCAGTGGAGTTTAGAGGAGTGAGGGGTGATTTGATTGAAGGATACAAGATCCTGAATGGCCTTGACAAGGTGGACGTGTCGAAAAGATGTTTCCTCTTGTGGGTGTGTCCAGAACTAGGGGGCACTGTTTTAAAATTAGGGGTCGCCCTTTTAGGACAGAGATGAGGAGAAATCTTTTCTTAGCGAGCTGTCAGACTTTGAAATTCTCTGCCTCAGTAGATGGTGGAGGCGGGGCCATTGAATATTTTTAAAGCAGAGGTAGATAGATTCTTGTTAGGCAAGGGAATCGAAGGTTATCAGAATGAGATGGGAATGTGGAAATCAAAACACAAGATGATCAGCCATGATCTTATTGAATAGCAAGCTTGAGGGGCCAGATGGTCTACTCCTGTTCCTATTTCTTATGTTCTTACACTCAAAAAGCTCAACACTAACTAGGGCAAAGCAGCCTTCTTGATCAAAACCCCAGCAGTCACATCTTAAACATCCACTCCCTCCACCACCGGCAGTGGCAGCAGTGTGCATCATCTACAAGCTGCACAGCAGCAATTCACCAAGGCTCCTGTGACAGCATTTTCCATACCTGTGACCTCTACCACCTAGAAGGATAATAACAGCAGATGCATGGCAACAGCAAGTTCCCCTTCAAGCCACACACCACCCTGATCTGGAACCATGTCGCTACTCCTTCACTGGAACACTCTTCCTAATGGTACTGTTGGTATACCTATTCCAAATGGACTACAACAGTTCAAGAAGGTTGCTCATCACCATCTTTTCAGGGTTACTTAGGCATGGCAACAAATACTGGCCTTGCCAGCAACATTCATATCCCATGAACAAAAAAAGACTCTCCACAGCGCCAACATTGAGAAGAATGTGAATGGCAAAAGCAGGAAGCTGCAAAGTAGTGAATGACTTTCCGGAAATTACTTTTCAGAGCCTGAAATCGATCACAAAAATGAAAACCACTACTGATACCCCACTCCCATCGAAGAGCCAAATGTGATTTTTATCATTTTGGAGACTGTAAGAGTAAAAGACAAAATGGTTCATTTTAAATAAGTTTGTGCTTCCATGAAAATAACAAAGGCAGGAATACCAGAACAATCTGGTAGATTATTTAAACTAGTTTGGTAGGCATGTGGTACACTTTCCAATGGAAACGACTTTTACTGATGTAGATTTGGAAAAAGCACAAGGCAGAGAGGCAGTACAGAGATTTTTATTTTTGGTCAGTGGACAATGTCATTGGATAAAACTAATACAATAAGACGTTGTGTCTGACAATTAATTGCTCAATATCTCCCATGCCCAGACCAGGAACTAGCAGCGCCAAGGAAGGCCTACTCCTTCTGATTTCGAAAAAGTAAACATTTTACATGTGCTCAACCTTGCACATTTTGCTTCCTGTTGTGTTTTTTTCCCAATTTTTCTAAGCGATTTTTAAAAAATTAATTCATGGGATGAGGGCTTCGCTGGCTGGGCCAGCATTTATTACCCGTCCCTAGTTGCCCTTGAGAAGGTGGTGGCGAGCTGCCTTCTTGAACCGCTGCAGTCCATGTGGTGTAGGTACACCCACCATGTTGTTAGGAAGAGAGTTCCAGGATTTTGACCCAGTGACAGTGAAGGAACGGGCGATATATTTCCAAGTCAGGATGGTGAGTGACTTGGAGGGGATCTTCCAGGTGGTGGTGTTTCCATCTATCTGCTGCCCTTGTCCTTCTAGGTGGTAGTGGTCGTGGATTTAGAAGCTGCTGTCAAAGGAGCCTTGGTGAATTCCTGCAGTGCATCTTGTAGATGGTACACACTGCTGCTACTGTGTGTCGGTAGTAGATGGTTCTATATTATAACGTATTCTGTTCAGTGCAGTGCCTTTCGCTTCTGTACCATTTGCTACACTATAAGATGATCTTATCTATTTATTAACATCCTAGTCTATTCCAAGTTCTATACTAAATTGACAGGGGGATGAGCACCAGGGTATAGAAGTAGGAAAGAGAATAAGGTGCATTAAGTGAGAGTGTTGTTCTAGATAAGTAATACTATAATTAGATAATAGCAGACTAAGAAAGACCAAGAGGAATACAAAGACAGGATTAGAATGTATGTACGTATGTAAACGCACAAAGTGCAGTGAATAAGGTTGCTAAGCTACAAGCACAAATAGCCTTGTGGGAATATGATATAACCACAACAACGGAAATGTGGATTAAAAATGGTGAGGAATGGACACTTAATATTCAAGGATACAACGTGCTCATTTTATTTATTTAGCGAATACAAATCCCTGAAGCCAAGCAATAGCCTCCTCATCTGCTAAGTTTGAGGTGGTTAGTCCACCACTTAGCCTGTAGAAGGGGCACTCCTCAGTAATATGCAGCATTGTTCGTGTCTTCCCACAAGTGCATAAGGGGTCTATACTGAGGCCCCAGCGGTGGAGATAGGCTGCACAGGGGTCCTGGCCTGTCCTGAACCTGTTTAGCAAGAACCACTCTCACAGTGGCAGCTCAAAGCCTACCATTCAACAGATGGGGTTTGTTACAAGGAACGTGTTAGTGTATTGGCTGTATGTCCCAGCGATTGGCTGATTGAATCAAACAGCATGTTTCTTTGGCTATTTATAATAGGCACAGTCCAGACTGTATTCAACCAGCCCGCGCTTGCAAAACCCAAAACAAACACTTACTGTTATGTGATTCTACAACTGGGCAGCATTTGCTGAGCAATCCTGAGTGCGCTAATAGCTACATTAACAACCAATTTAAGATAATTGGTCAAGCTTATAACATTTACACTTGCTAGAAGCAGCATTAATTTATTTGCAGAGGCCTGTTCTCCTCAAACAAAAGGAATACATTCAAGCTTTGCACTTTTTTTGAATTACGCAGGAACCTAGGCACCCTATAGGCACCAAAGGAACATGGTGTTTGATTCAATCAGCCAACAGCTGGGACATACGGCAATGTACCTGGCATTGCACTGGCACTGAAATTCATACACAACGTTGCTCAATTGTGTGGTAGGCAGAATGTTTTTTTGGGCTGACGGCAGCATCCTGTTAATAGGAAATGCTATTCGTGTAGCCACTGCATAGTAAAAGCCTACAGTTCCCTATTACTTTTTCCATAGCAACGACTTGGCCGGAGTCAATTAGCCCACCAATCAGCACCCTTCCTTCCTGGAGTAAAAATTGTTATCATTTGAAATTTGGCATTCTTGTAGTTGTCCTGATGAGCGCCAGACAAAAAGCTTTAGCAATGTCTTTTGCTCTTATTTTCTTCCTCTACACTCTTGTCCTTCTCACACACCTGCACAAGCTCCCAACCTCTCGCGCCATCTTCTGTCTCCCCCACACAGGCTCCATCTCATCATCATAAGTACTTAGTCTTTGTGTCCTGTCTATCTCCCTCTCACAACTATCATTCATACTGGCTGGTTTAAAATTCAAACTGTTTTTGCAAGTTAGAAAACAGAAGTTGAATTTGATGAATGCCATGACGGTGGTATGAGGAAGCACAGATAAACATAACCTCTATCCCCAGATGTTCAATAAAGCCACTCCCTCATACCGTTGCGAACAATTAAGGCTGCCAACGGAGTCTGGATTTCAAGAAGAATATTTCTCAGGCAGGGTAACCAGCCCAATCAGTGAAATTGGATCAGTGTGAAATGCAGATTCCAGCAAAGTTCCAAATACATCTTCTCTAAGCTTACCAAGTGCCTCAGCTGTCTGAATGACCTCCTGACTTCCTTGCAAGAAAGCAAATTATCTAGAAACAGGTACACACAGAAAAATAAATCACCAGTGATAAACATATCCAAGGTGTAATTTTTTACTGCCTACTCTCAAGGGTCCTGTAGCTAATCCACAATATGCAAGTGTAGAATTTATGCATAATTATTTAAAAAGGACTTAAATCAAAGCAAATTTAATCAGGGTTTAATCAGAGTGAAAAAAAATCAAATGATTTGTTTCACACTCTGATTCATGGGCTACAAGTATCCTGTGTGCAATATTTCAATTGTTGTAATACTTGTATGGTGCAACTGTTCCAAGCAGAGTGCCTGACAAGTGTGCAGTAGATTTCTAGTTTCTATTTGTCACACTGACCATGAATTAGTGACTCAAAGTTATGTCTAGAGTAGAAATTAAAATCCTTATCACACAGACCTGCATAAAATATCCTTGAATTAAAGCACAGAGCAAAATCTAACTCTGTAACCAATGCACAGTGTGACTGTGAGCTGCGCCTGTGATTGCCATATTTCAGTCAAGCCACCCAAGCCAAGTGCCAGGTGGAGGCAAGTTTCTTCTCCATAAAAGAAGGTTGGGAAAGTGAAAGGAGAAGACTAGCTTATGTCCTAGTTTACAATTCTGTAGAAAGATTTTACTAATGGTCTCAGACTAAGTCAATTTCAACCTCTGGCTGTGGATTGCTATGTATGCAGATTCCCAGAGGTCCTGATTTACAAAGTCATATTAAACACTGTAGTAAGGTGGAAAAATATTGAGAAAAAGTAATTGTAAAAAAATTAACCTATAGAAAACAATTAGGGGAAGACCTAAACATTTTGACAAGCTCCACATGAAAGACTCTAACATGACTTTAACATGAAAAGTCAAAACCATACATTATTTAAAAAGCCATTCAATAGTAGGAGAAACAGTGATCTGAATAGAAAGAATAGAGAAGCAGAGAGAGAAAAAGAGAGTGAGACACAGAAAGAGAGAGACAGAGACAAAGAGAGGGGGGAGAGAACAAATAGGTGGGATGTTGAAAGCAATTATTAAATCTTGAGGTTCTGTAGACAATTCTAAACTGCTCATTGCAAGACATTTATTGTTGTAAATGTGATCTGCTGGAGGAAACTTGTAATGAGAATAGTCTTAGGCATTCAAAGCATGTTCAGAAATCACACTTATGAGTACCAGCTCCCCTTTGTTTAGATTACGATTTTGATGAAAGGTTATCAACCTGAAATGTTGACCCTGTTTCTGTCTCCACTCATGCTACCTGACCTGCTGAGTATTTCCAACATATTGTGTTTGTAATTCTCTCTTTTGTTGGTTTTCATAAAATCTACTTTTTTCCTTCTATTTCTTAATCTTGTTTTTGATTACTTTGTAAAGCAGGATCTATTGGAATCTGTGCACAAACCATTCCGCAGCTCGTGGGGCCAGGCAAGTGAACCAATCCAGGCCAGTTTATAATCGGTTAAGTAGGGCATAAGCCCTCTCACCTGTTCCAAAACCAAATGACGACGAATGCTTACGGTTTAATTAACCATTGTTCTTCTGCATTCATTCAAGCCACCTGGATATTCCTGTCACCCACAGGGAAATCTGCCCAAGGGATACTTCCCTTTAAAAGGCTGTCTTTTTTTTTAAAAAAGAGATTAGGTGATTTTTTTTCCCCTCCCTCACTGCCTACATACAACCTTAGTCTAGGTTTACTTCCAGTTCTTTAATCACCCATCCTCTGCAATAGGTCTCGGGTGTTTTCTTCATCCTGAAAAGCTTCTTATTCCTAATAACACTTCCATTGCTTCTTTAATTTTTTCTTTGACAAAGCGTGCTTGCACATTTCGGGTTTTTTCCCCTACCATTTTTCTGTTGGGAAAAATAAACCAACTAAATTGAGATGTTAATATATTTTTCCCAATAGCCAAAACTACCATGGAGCTTTTCCTTTGCCTTGTCCTTGGGTGGACAGCTAGTTTGCTGAGTTTATTTGTTCTATCTCCATAAAGCAGCTTTTGGTTTTATTTCCATTTTGGACAGAGACATGCTTAGTCTATGAGGAGTCATAAAATAAGAGAAAGTTTAAAACAGCTTTACATCAAAAGTCCCTGTTTTACATGGACATACAAGCAATAAAAAAACATTTTATAAATTTGGATTGTGGTACGAGCCTTTTGGGAGCAATGAGCCGAGGGTTGTGATGTAGGTGGTGGAGTGCATCTCCTTATGTTATTTTGAAAAGGGCGTGGGAACCAGTGAGGAATATTGGAGCAAATCCCACTTGTACAGCACCCACTTCTTTGGCCATCATGTAAAGGGATCCTCAGGTTCCTTGTAAGAACAGAGAAGTCAGCTCTTGTGGTTTTGATTTGGCAGCCAAGCTGCCAAGTGCTTTGACACAGTTCTCCAAGTTGGTCCAAAAAATAAGTGGGACTTGGAAAAATTCAGTTTTACTTTGATACACTCCCACTTTAAGTGGAGGTTGAAGAAACAAAGACCAAGGATAAATTACTCATACAACATGAATAAGAGTCGAGGACAAAAAATGGCATTTGGCCCATCAAAACTCCTCCTTCTAGTACCCTTCCACTATAACATCCAGCTGTATTTTAAATATCTTTAATTTCTATCTCCATTCCATTGTCTGGAAAGGGCTGGGGGGTGGGGCAGTGCAAAAGTACTAAGGCAGAGTGATTGGTGCAGAGGACAGAGAACAGGAATGTTTCCTAGATTTTACTGTTGGGTGTTGGAAGAGTACTTTATGTGGTACTTGTGAGGCTGGCTGAGGGCAGGGAGTGAGGTGGTGGCTATTTGCAAGCTAAGGTTATCTATTTCGGTGATATATATTTCCAGGGAACATTCATTTATTATTTTTATTATTTTAGCTTCTTCATTTTTAGCTCCACTTCTACCTTGTAGAATTGCACACTTCCAGCTATTCTTTTACTGCTATAAATCTAGAAGGATCTTTGTATATGCAGAAAATCTTTTTTGTAATGTCATCATTAAGGCCCTTTAGCACCATACAATCTGCTAGTTAGTGTCTCAATTAGGAGATAGCAGGTGAAAGAATTTCATATGAATACATCAAGCATTTTACACCAATATTCAAAAATACAAATTTCAAGGCATTAAGATTTCTCCAAGATTTCAGTTCTTTTGTCTTCAGCATTCTGAAGCCTCATTTCTACTGTTTCTGTATCATATTGTACCAACATGACGACTCATCATCAATGGTAAAAATGGAACCAAAATTATGATTTTTTTTAATCATACACGCAATGTCAAAAGAAGATGGAATACATATTTTGAATTTGTATTCCTGGTGTAGAGTTAAACACAATGGGACTACATCTTGTGAATATGAGTGCTGTTCAAAGGCTCTGCACAATTTTAGACTCTTTAAAACAAGCAGATAGAAATTGCCCAAGTTTCCGATATGCTTCTCTGTCAAGTGACATTGTGGCAAGAGCGAAGATTCATAAAACCAACACAAAGGGCCAGATTTTCGTGGAGTCAGGAAGACTTCACTGACCTTTAAAAAAAATGTCAGGCGGGACCTCAGTGCGGAAGTCCTGCCCCCATTTCTGTTAGATCCAATTTCTGCCTGTAAGGGAAGGGGGGGCAATGCGTTATTCATACAGGCAGGAAACCCAAACTCAGCAGGACCATTTGAACTCAAAGCTGAGTTCAAACAGACCTCATTTTGGCTGGTCCATGGGTCTTAGCCCATAACGTGTGGCAGTCAAGAATTGATGGAGTAGGTGTAAATACTCTCAAAGGGTGGATAAGATCTGTATAACTGCCATGATCTGAAGTATTTTTAATGCTTTGCCCTTTAAACTCTAAAAAGCTGTCGGTGAGAGTTTAAAAAAGCCCTCTGCTGGAGCACTATGAATATCATTATGAATGCCTGGCTGAGTTTCAAAAGCTCTAATTATCTCAGCAAGGGGTTCAGAGTTCACGGTTTGATTGACAGCATTAAAGAGGCTGTTAAAGGATGATTTATCTTTGATGTGGCTCATGATTGGAAGTTTGTTTTTATAAGACATGAACCGCTTCAGGAGATTTAAAAGCTTTGAATGGATTTTATCAATGAGCTTTCTTTTTCATTATCAAGTGTGTAGGATCATTGGCCCATAATTTCTAATGTAAGCTATGTCTGAGTACTCCAGAACAATATCACCGTGTTATACACACAAAATTACTAAGACTGATCGGTAAAGTGCTAGTCCATATTTCCCTCAAAACAAAAATGTACTTACAAGTGAACAGGTAAGCACGACTACAAGAAAGCAGGAATTAAATTTGTCCCTCAATACTGTTAATGTAAATCTTGCTTCATCCAAAAATGAAATTTAGCAGAGAAAAAAAAACAATAACCTTTGCCAGTCTTACAATCCTCCAAGAGCTCTCTGTTCCTTCAATGTTGACCTTTGGTGCATCCCCATTTCCTTCGACTCGCCATTGATGGCCATGACTTCAGCTGTCTAGCTCCACCCCTCCGCCAATACCTGGCCATCTTGCTCTCCTCCTTTAAAACCCGCATTAAAAACCAACTTATTTTATCTCTTTCTTGGTGTGAATTTTTGTCTGATTACACTCATGTGAAATGTCTTTTGATATTTTAGTGCATCAAAGGCATATTATGTGTCATTAGAATTTCTTACAGATATGCACCATGGTGAAAGATAGCTGTGTGTTCTCAATGGGGACAATCCTGCACGAGAGCCCGAGGGAGCTGGACCTCACCTCCTGTGTGTACATCACCGATTTCAGCATCTATGTCATCACCAACTACCTCAAGGGCCTGACAACACTGCGCCTCGGCTGGTATAAGGAGATCATGGACTGGGGTCTGCTTGGAATGAACACAGCCAATAACAACTACCAACTGGACATGAAGGTCTGCTTTTTGTTGTCTGTGAATCTGCCGCAGCCCCCTTGGTTTGAGAGCCAGCCTTCACACACACCTGTACTCAGGTCAGCAGTCCCAGCTGCTGAGTGGAGGCTAGTGATTGCTGCTTGAACATTAGTGCAAAAAGCATCTGCTTGTCCCTTTGTTTCTGACTTTCCAAGCATTCTGTCTGATATTGTCGGTTTGTAGATGGCCTGATTTTCATAGCCTTCTTTTCATGCTCCTCCTGCTTCTGCATATATTCCTTTCTTGCATGAAATAAAGAAAGGCCTCTTGTAAAACTGAAAGCTAACCGGGAACATTTTTATTTCAAAGATCAGACATTTGAATCAGTCATCAATACTTTGAAGATCCATCACGTCATCAGGAAAATGCTGGAATCTATTATTGAGGAAGTTTTAACAACGCACTTAGAAAAGCATAGTATCCTCAGACAAAATGAACATGGTTTTACAAAAGGAAAATTGTTTGACAGATTTATTCAAAGTTTTGAGGATGTAACTAGTAGGGTGGAAAAAGGGGAACCAGTAGATGTAGTATACTTGGATTTCCAAAAGAAATTGGATAAGGTGCCACACAAAAGGTTAATGCACATGATAAGGGCTCATGGAGTTCAGGGTATTGTGTCTGCATGGATCGAGGATTAGTTAGCAGACAGGAAGCAGAGTGTGGATAAATGGGCCATTTTCAAGTTGGCAGGCTGTGACTAGTGGGGTGCTGCAAGGATCAGTGCTAGGGCTACAGTTATTTACACTTGATATTAATGACTTGGATGAGGAGACAGAGTAATGTACCCAAGTTTGCTAATGATACAAAGCAGGGTGGGAATGCAGGCTGTGAGGACACAAAGAGGCTGCAGAGAGATATAGACGGGGTAAGTGAGTGGCTAATAAGGTGATGGATGCAGTATAATGTGGGGAAGCGTGAGGTTCTAAGAAAATAAATTATAAGAATAATGGTTATAAGAATAGAAAGCAGAATATTTTTTTAAAAGATGTGAAGCTTTTGAACCTTGATATTCAGATAGACCTGGGTGCACTTGCAGAAGCAGCACAAAGTTAACATGCAGGTACAGCATTACAAGGGGATTGGAGCACAAGTATAAAGAGGTCTTGCTTTAGTTGTACAGGGTTTTGGTGAAACTGCATCTGGAGTGAAAGGGTTGTAAATCTTTGGAATTGTCCACCTGAAAGGGTTGTGGGTGCTCCATTGTTGAGTATATTCAAGTTAGAGATAGATAGGTTTTTAATCTCTTAGGGAATGAAGGGATATGGTGAGCAGGCAGGCAAGAGGAGTTGAAGTTTACCATGCTCTTATTGAATGGCAGAGCACGGCCTGAGGGGCTGAATGGTCTACTACTGCTGTTCCTTTTGTTCTTATGTTCTTAGCTGTAAGTTCATAATTCCACCAATCACAGTAAGATGATGATAAACATCTTCTGTGATTTTGTACATCTTTCTTTTGTTCTAGCAGTTTGTAAACCCAAGGCATTTTTTGAGTTCCTTTTCTGCTTTATTTAACAGGTCTTCCAACGTTAAATACACCCTTTTTTATGGTTTAAAGTGAGTACATGAATTAAGGAATTGGAGTTTTGGTATCCACCCCAAAAGAGAATTGGATTGTAATCTGAAAAGGAAGAATGTGCATGGTTACAGGAAAAAGGTGGGGGAATGGCACTAAGTGCATTGCTCATTTTGGGAGCTGGCACAGGCACGATGGGCTGAATGGCCTCCTTCTGTGCTGTAACAATTCCAGGATATATGGGAAGTGTGGGGGAATGTAACAAAAAAGGAATTTCACGCTCCAGCTTAGAAGGTGCATAAGAATAATTCTAAGTGTGAACATAGTTTTCAAAGATTACCATCACAATTAAATCAACATCACTGTATGACTTAATTTCACAAACGTCTGGCATTCATACAACACAAATGCTTTCAGCTACACTTCTCCTTTTGATATACAGTAATCTACCCACAGAACCCACACCACAATCAAAGGGGAAGCAGATGAATAATCACTATCAGCATTTCCCCTGTCCCATAACCATCACTTTGTCATTTTGACCCAAACTGAGAGCTAATCTTCCCCACCCACAGCTGCATACCACCTAGATAGTCCTTTCCTCTAACCAAAGTACCTTGTAATGTTTGAAAATTACTGCAACAAAGCATGAGGGTTCTGTTAAACTTCCCAGTAGGTTAGTTTGAAAGTCATTCCAGGGCAGAGGGCATATGTTGGGGGAATATTGGGAGAGTTGGGGAAGTCACATTTAGCTAACCAAGTGGTATGTAAATAACTGCATTGGGAAAAACATTTGCAACCACGCTCTCCCTTGTGCTTTGGCACAGAAAACCATGTGGTTTGAAGTTGGAATTTCATAGACCGTATAAAACTGTTGCACTTTCTGTAATGTCTAAATCTTCTGCAAACCATCCTACAAACTTAAGAGTCAAAGGACCAGTCTGTGCAGCAGGAGAAACAACATACACAGTTCTTGTGAGCCAAGTAGGTGCATACTGTAGAGCCTCAGGGATATATACTAAGTTTAAATCCATGTTGTTAGTAGTTTGCAGTTAGCTCAAGTTGCAGGTATTAACACATCTTGGTGTTCTGATTTCAGATTTATCTACAAGTGAGACACCAGTGCCCAGAACCACCCTTTCAGAATACTGTACATCTGTGACCAAAAAATTTAAAGCAACTGAGCACAATAATGACATTCCAAAGGGAGCTTTACCTCCATTTGTGCTGGCTGATTCTAGTAAATTGTGGCATATAAATCGACCTGGCATATAAGATGACCACGTTTTTCCAGCCTGAAGTTGTTGCATTTACTCAGTGTTTTCAGCCAAAACATGCTCTACTTGCATTAATTTTGCACCGCCAAATGTTTTACTTATCTGATAACTGGGAGCAAGGGATCAAGCAGGCAAAACAGGTTATGTTGTGAAGATGTGTGGGAGTTTAAGATGTGCCTGCAGCTGATGACGTTTCAAAATGGCGACCACCCCACATCCACACTGGCGGTTTCACTTTTATACTCGCCATATAAGTCGATCCCCATTTTTGGAGGTATTTTCGAGACTTCAAAGGTCGATTTATACACCAACATCACTGGTACATGTAAATGTGCATTTGACAATGAGTAGACAACAATGTAGACTATTTTCAGGTCAGCATGTGGACATGCACGAATTGAACAGGTGATGCTCAGCGCTGGCGATTCGGTTGTACAACAGCCAAAAATAATGGAGTATTTAAGTGCAACTGATTGTAGACTTATTTAGCAAAACGGTTAAACATCAAACAATGGCACTTCAAAAAAGTGAAGCATGGAATTTTTCAAAAAAAATAATAATAATTTTGTACATCAGTATGCAAAACACATTTGGGATCAAAAATTATTTTCCCAGATGGTAAGGCCAGTTAAGCAATCCTTAATTTCAAGGTATTGGCCCATTTCATTAGGGAGATGCATTGGTTTTTGTTTCAGACTCTGCGGATAGCAAAGCCAATATATGAAATACTACTTTCATTTTTTCCCTCCTCCTTTGAACTTCCCTTTAAACATCCCTTAAAGCGGAAACACCCTGCTGTTCCGCAGACCTCCACCTTAATAAAATATACACGCTGTCCAATTATGACATCTGGTTTAAGGTTAAAGGTCTTACAAGGAGTGCAATTCCCTTCTTATTCCTCTTACATTGCTCAGCTGAGCATTTTGATATAAAGAATTCTGTGTCTTGTTGTATGACCTTGTCAATTTGAATTTATCCTTTTTTTTTGAAGCTTACAAGATAGGTCAGAAAAATCGTGCTTTGTACACACAGACATGCAAGACTAAGTGAAATCAAATGAGTAATGAGTAACACATTTTTTGCTGTGGGTTTCTGAGTTAAATCACCCATTTTTTATGCATTAGTGGGAGAGTATAATTATTTCTTAGAAAAACAATTACTCTGCCCATAAACAGGGTTCTATTCACTACATAACATTCTGAAGGACAAGCTCCCTCCACCACCGACACACAGTGGCAGCAGTGTGTACCATCTACAAGATGCACTGCAGAAACTCACCAAGGCTCCTTAGACAGCACCTTCCAAACCCACGACCGCTGCCATCTAGAAGGCCAAGGGCAGCAGATACCCGGAAACACCACCACCTGGAAGTTCCCCTCCAAGCCACTCACCATCCTGACTTGGGAACATATCGCCGTTCCTTCACTGTCACTGGTCAAAACCCTGGAACTCCCTCCCTAACAGCACTGTGGGTGTACCTACACCACATTGACTGCAGCAGTTCAAGAAGGTGGCTCACCACCACCTTCTCAAGAGTAATTAGGGATGGGCAATAAATGCTGGCCTAGCCAGCGACACCCACATATTGTAAAATGAATAAAAAATATTTTAAAGACCATCCTGCCAACCTTTCTGCAGAAACCCATTTATAAGCTGCTTTATTAAATGTTTGCATTATTCACTTGGTTTAAAATTACCTCCAAAGGCTGTGTTTACTTCATCTTAGCTCTGAAGGACATAATGAACAAGCCACTTTGGGAGAAGTTCATGTATCTTCTGTGCAGTACCCTGCCCCTGCATGTTGTTGCATAATCATTCAAAAAGTAATCTGAACAAGAGGAGAAATGCATATGGGCATAAAAATACAGTATCAGGATATACAGGAAAATGCAATTAGTTGAATACCATTCTCCAAATAAAGGTCTCTTAACATATCAAAGGACTAGTCATGATTCAGCACATTAAAATCAGGAGAATGCATTTACTTGCCCCTTTAGGAATTTGATAACAGCACGCACAAGCAACTAGGGAGAATTTAGCTTCCAATACATAGGCTTAAATCATAAAGCATCTGTATGCAGGACACCCAAAAAAGAATTGGTTATCTGTCCACTATTGATGTTGTGCTTTTATTCAACTCTGCAAGAAACTACAGCCAATTCGACACACCTGGCAGGAGATATAGAAGACTTTGAAAAGAGTTCATAAAACACACTAACTCAGCACATTTTCTTAGATAATATCACCACCTTTAACACCTCTCTGTTCCTTTGTGACATCTTTTGATTATCTGCTCCTATCACTGCTTGCTTGTCCCTACCACCACTCCCACCCCCCACCCCCACCCCCCCCCCACCCCCCCACCAACTTCTCTCCCCCCCACCTTAAACCAGCTTATATTTCACCCCTCTCCTAACTTTACTCAGTTCTGCTGAAGGGTCATGAGGACCCGAAACGTCAACTCTTTTCTTCTCCACCGATGCTGCCAGACCTGCTGAGTTTTTCCAGGTAATTCTGTTTTTGTTTTGGATTTCCAGCATCCGCAGTAGTTTTTTGTTTTTAACACTAACTCAGTACTTGACCCATGCAGCTTTCTGCAAAAATGTCTATTGTCATGATTACTATATATTTGAGTGGTGATTGAAGTTTAAATGTAAGAGAATGAAAACCCATGGTAAGAAGCTGGTAAACAAAGCCTAAAGTAATGGCAATTCAAAAGGTGGCCTGTGTTTATTTAATAAGGTCAGAGTTGGAAGTGGGGAGACAGGTGGCCCTTTTCTGAGTTAACAGCAGAACAAGGGTCAGTGCTCTGTGAAAGCAAAACATAAGAACAAGTGACAGATGCCCCTGTTTGGGGAGTGGGGATGGGTGGGAGGGGGGGGGGGGGGGGGGGCAGAATTGGGTTAAAACAGGGATAAAGAGGGTGGGGGGGGAAATTGGATTTAAAAATGGATAAAGATGAAGGAGAGAGTTCGTGGTTCTAAGTTGTTGAACTCAATGTTAAGTCCAGAAGGCTGTAAAGTGCTTAATTGGAAGACGAGGTGCCGCTCCTCCAGTTTGCGTTGGGCTTCACTGGAGCATTGCAGAAGGCCAAGGACAGACATGTGGGCATAAGAGCAAAATGGTGCACTGACAGGAAGGTCTGGGTCATGCTTGTGGACAGACCGAAGGTGTTCCGCAAAGCGGTCACCCAGTCTGCGTTTAATCCCCCCACTGTAGAGGAGACCGCATTAGGAGCAGCAAATACAGTAGAAAAAGTTGAAGGAGGTGCAAATGAAGCACTGCTTCACTTGAAAGAAGTATTTGGGGTCTTGGGCAGTGAGGATGGAGGAGGGGTAGGTGTTCCACCTTCTGCGATTGCATGGGAAGGTGCCATGGGAAATGGGTGAGCAGTTGGGGATGATGGAGGAATGGACGGAGGTGTCACAGAGGGATCGGTCCCTATGGAATGCTGATGGGGGGTATGGGCAGTGAAGGGAAGATGTGTTTAGTTGTGGCATCATGCTGAAGTTGACTGAAATGGCAGAGGATGATCCTTTGGATGCAGAGGCTTGTGGGGTGAAAGTGAGGACAAGGGGAACACTACTATGGCTCTGGGACAGAGGGGAAGGGGTAAGGGCAGAGGTATGGGAGATGGGTCAGGCACAATTGAAGGCCCTGTCAACCACAGTGGGGGGGGACCCTCGGCCCAAGAAAAAGGAAGACACGTCAGAAGCACTGTTTTGGAAAGTGGCATCATCGGAACAGGTGTGAAGGAGGCGGAGGAACTGAGAGAATGGGATGGAGTCCTTACAGGAAACAGGGTGTGAAGAGCTGTAGTCAAGGTAGCTGTGGGAGTCGCAGAGTTTGTAACGAATATTGATTGACAGTCTATCACCAGAAATGGAGACAGAGAGTCAAGGAAGGGAAGGGAAGTGTCGGAGATGGACCATGTAAGGTGAGGGAGGTGTGGAAATTGGAAGCAAATATAATACATTTTTCCAGGTCCAGACGAGAGCATGAAGCGGCATCAATAGTCATCGATGTACCAGAAAAAAAGAGTTGTGGGGGGGGGAACCTGAATAGCACTGGAACAAGGAATGTTCCACACACCCCACAAAAATACAGACATAACTGAAGCCCATGTGGGTACCCATAGTCAAACCTTTAATTTAGAGGAAGTGAGACAAGTTAAAAGAGAAATGTCTCCTCTACATTGGAGAGACCAAACGCAAACTGGGCGACCGCTTTGCAGAACACCTGCGGTCTGTCCGCAAGGAAGACCCAAACTTCCCTGTCGCTTGCCATTTTAACACTCCACCCTGCTCTCTTGCCCACATGTCTGTCCTTGGCTTGCTGCATTGTTCCAGTGAAGCCCAACACAAACTGGAGGAACAGCACCTCATCTTCCGACTAGGCACTTTACAGCCTTCCGGGCTGAATATTGAATTCAACAACTTTAGATCTTAAACTCCCTCCCCCCATCCTCACCCCGTTTCTTCCCCCTCCCTTTTGTTTTTTTCAATAATTTATATAGATTTTTCTTTTCCCACCTATTTCCATTATTTTTAAATCTACAACTAATACCTTGTCAGTCTTTCCACCCACCCCCACTAGAGCTGTATCTTGAGTGTCTTGCCATCCATTCTTAATTAGCACATTTTCTTAGATAATATCACCACCTTCAACACCTCTTTGATCCTTTTGTCTGTGACATCTTTTGATTATCTGCTCCTATCACTGCTTGCTTGTCCCTACAACCACCCCACTTCAACTTCTCGCCCCGCCCCCCACCTTAAACCAGCTTATATTTCACCCCTCTCCTAACTATACTCAGTTCTGTTGAAGGGTCATGAGGACTCGAAACGTTGACTCTTTTCTTCTCCGCCGATGCTGCCAGACCTGCTGAGTTTTTCCAGGTAATTCTGTTTTTGTTTTGGATTTCCAGCATCCTCAGTAGTTTTTTGTTTTTATAAAAGAGAAATTGTTCAGTGAGAGAACAAGTTCAGCCAGGTGGAGGAGAGTGATAGTGGATGGGGATTGTTCAGGCCTCTGTTCAAGGAAAAAGCGGACAGCCCTCAGACCATCCTGCTGGGGTTGGGGAGGGGGAGGTGGGGCAGGTGGTGCTGTAGAGGGATCGGACGTCCATGGTGAAGGGGAGATGGTTAGGGCCAGCAAACTGGAAATTGTTGATATGACGTAGGGCATCAGAGCAATCGCAAATGTAGGTGGGAAGAGGCTGGACAAGGGGAGAGAGAATGGATTCAAGATAGGAAGAAATGGGGCAGGAACAGGCTGACACGATCGGTCTACCGGACAATCCTGTTTGTGGATTTTGGGAAGGAGGTAGAAATGGGCAGTGTGGGGCTGGGAGGCTATGAGGTTGGAAGCTGTGGAGGGAAGATCTCCAGAGGAGATGAGGTCAGTGACAGTCCTGGAAACAATGGCTTGATGTTCCGTGGTGGGGTCATGGTCCAGGGGGAGGTAGGAAAAAGAGTCTGAGAGTTAACGCTCAACCTCTGCAAGGTAGTCAGTTTGTCAGACAACAACAGCACCACCCTTGTCGGCCAGTTTGATAAAGTCAGGGTTGGACCTGAGAGAACAGAGTGCAGAAAGTTCAATAGGAGGCAGGTTGGAGTTGGTGAGAGAAGCAGAGAAATTAAGATTGCAGATGTCACACCGACAGTTCTCAATGAAAAGATCAAGAGCAATTAAGAAGCCAGAGGGAGGTATAGGGAGAATGCTGGAGGCAGGTTAAAGGGTCTGTTGAATGGGGGGAGGACTCCTGTCCAAAGAAGTGAACACAGCGACGAAAGCAATGCAAGAAGAGTTCAACATCGTGCCAAGCCCGGACTTCATCAATGTGACGACATAAGAATATGAAACTGAGTCCTTTGCCGAGTACAGAGCATTCAGCATCAGAGAGGGCAAGGTCAGGGAATCCCAACAAGGGCTGGGGTTAGAAAAGGGGATAGGGTCAAAGGGGTGGGAAGGGGTGGAGGGTCCTGGATGGGCATTGGTATCAATAAGTTGTTAGAGCTTGTGTTCCTTAACACCTGAAAGGAAGAAAAAAAGCTTCTTGTTAAGGCGTCGGATGAGAAGTAGAATGCAATGGGATTGGGGACAGGGACAACTTTGAGATAGGGTGAGTCGAGGCTGCTGGAAACCTGCCATGGGGCTAGATTGCTGAGAGGTGCAATTTTGTTTTGGGTTTACCCGTGTGATTTTTCACCAGAGCAATTAGTTGAAGCCTGGGAGCAGCTTTCAGAAGCAGAGAGCCAGGGGACTGGCAGGTACTGTCGACCAATGGCAAAAGGGCTATCTGAAATCAAGGGCATTTCTGAGTTGGAGTCACTAAGCAAGAGCACAGTG
The DNA here is from genome assembly GCF_964194155.1 of Cetorhinus maximus. Classification (NCBI taxonomy): domain Eukaryota; kingdom Metazoa; phylum Chordata; class Chondrichthyes; order Lamniformes; family Cetorhinidae; genus Cetorhinus; species Cetorhinus maximus. The sequence goes on along the minus strand of NC_135882.1, from coordinate 45,714,055 downwards.
AGGCCCATGCTTCAGCTGGGGCATCCACAATCATGACGTGCTACAGGAGAGTTAGCGGATTGCTTAGCTGGGTGCAAGTGGAAGGACCCCAAGAAATCTCATACCTCAGAAAACAGCAGGAACACTGAAGAGAAACAAAGTGAATTCCTAAAAGCTGTGGCACGCCTTAGTTTGGTCCCAGGAGAAGCAAGGGAACCCTCAAGGTCCTGTAACATTTAGGGGAACTCTTAAGCGGAACTCTTGAGGAAATAAAAGTAGAACAGCGATTGTCCTGTGGAGATTTCCTGGTTTAAATAATAAGCGCTCATGAAATACAGTGTTAAATTAGTACTTGCTTTGTTTAACTCATGTACAGTATAAGCTTTTGTTTAAAACGTTGAAATCTTCTGACACAATTCTTATAGTTAATAACTGGGAGTTTGAGTTTCTTCTTAAACATTAATGATCTCCCTTGAGATCATACCAAGCTGCATTGCTTTAAAGTTTTAAAACAATGCACGTAAAGTAAACCTCCCCTATCCTCAACAACTGATTTGGTTTCACGTCCTTTTTTCAGTCAACTCACTAGCCGATTAATTTTTGAGATACTGAAATGTGTTTTAGTAAGAATAAGGTAATTTTCACTGAATTAGTTTATATTTCAACAACTGGGCTATGAGGAGGGCTGGGGAAAGATGGTAGTTACAAGCAGGGTGTCAGACAAGAATAATGATTACATGAGGCTTATGGTCCATTTTCTTTAGTTATCTTCCAGCTCCCTGCACCAAAGTAATTGCCCCCAGGAGGTGCGCAGACTTGTCTAATTGAAAAGTACTTTTCTTCCCTCCCACATGCCATCACTGAAGACAGTACTGCTCCACCAAATCTCAGCTGTCCAAAGAGTAACCAGCACCTTTGTGAGTGAGTATCTTCAAGATAGACTGATCAAAAACAGATAGACAAAAATGTCAATGCTGTAACACATTATCTTCTGACAACTCCTGGTGGAGTTTTGCCTGTGAGATCAATGGAGAATAGATTCTGCCAGACATTTAATGGGCATATTCAGTGATTCTGTATTCCAAGCAGAAAGCCTTGCTCATTGGGAGCACAGGTCGGAGAAGATGACCACAAGGCTAATGTGGCAATTTACCAACCTACAGTCCCATCCAGTGGCAGAAGATTGGAGAGCTGAATTTTATCATTTAGTCTCCATCTAAAAACAAAGCTACTTATCATGTGGTCCTCATCAAAAGCTAATGGCCACTTAGAGAACATTTTTAAAAATTTGCTTCACATAGTCACACAAAAACAGAAGGCTTGCACCTTTCATGTTCTCCTTTACAGCCAATAAAGTCCCAATGAAGTGTAGTCACTGCTGTAATGTAGGAAGGCGGCAGCCAGTTTGTGTACAAGGTCTCACAAATAGCAATGTGATAACGTCCAGATAATCTGTTTTAGTGATAATGATTGAGGGTGAGTATTTGAAACCGAGAAAGATATAGGTCACAGAAGGAAGCCATTCAGTCCATCATGTCCATGCGAGCCACAAAAGACCCATCCAATCTAATCCTACTGTCCTGCTCAATTCTGTGCTGACTTGCAAAAGTGGACTAAAACAGCTAGTTGAAGGTAAATCAGTGTCTGAGCAGTGGTAGGCATTCAAGAAAGGGATAAAGAGACTTCAGAACAATTATATTCCCACAAAGGAGAGGGGGGGGTGGTGGTGGTGAGACACACAAATCTAAACACTTCCTGGATGTCAAAGAGTATGTAGAGTAGGGTAAGGTTTAAAAAAGCTAATGGCAGATGCCTAAAGCTCATTACTGCAGAAAGCTTAAAGGATTGTAGAAAGTGCAGGGGTGAAATTAAAAAGAAATTTAAGGTGGCAAAAAAAAAAGGACTTGAAAAATATTGATAAATAAAATCAAGGAAACCTAAAGATGTTTTATAAATATATAACTAGCAAGAGGATAACTAGGGAAAGAGTAGGGCCAATTACAGATGGAGCAGGCAACTTATGTGGGGAGATGCAAGACACGGGCATGGTTCAAAATGAATACTTGTATCTGTTTTCACAAGAGAGGAATCGCAGAATTTTAAAGGCACAGGAGGCCATTCAGCCCATCCTGTCTGCACCGGCTCTCCAAATAAGCATTATGACCCAGTGCCATTGCCCTGCCTTTCCCCTGTACTCCTGCAAGAATGAAGCAGACACTGTAGTCAAAGAGGGGAATGTGAAATACTGGATGAGATAAACATACTAAGGGACAGTACATTAAGGCATTTAGAAATTTGAAAGTGAATAAATCACAGACCTGGATGAAATGTATCCCAGACTGCTCAGAGAAGCAAGGGAATAAGCAGCAGAGGCTCTGACCATCATTTTCCAATCCTCTCTGATAACAGGTGTGGTGCCAGAGGACCCAAAGGCTGCTAACGTTGTACTGTTGTTTACAAAGTAAGGAAAGAATAGAAGGAGTCATTAAAGGTTAGTTGACCAAACCTCAGTAGTGAGTAAAATATTGGAATACATTTTTAGTGACAGCATAAATATTCATTCAGATGGTCATGGACTAATCAAGGACAGCATGAATTTGTTGAAGGATTCAATTCTTTTTGAGGATGTAACAAGGAGGATAACATGTTTATTGTAGTCTGTATGGATTTTAGCAAGGCGTTTGACAAGGTCGCACATAGCAGGCCCAGAAAATTAAAAGCTCATGGGATCAAAGGGAAAATGGTAATATGAATTCAAAATTAGCTCAGTGGCAAGAAATAAGGGATTAGGATTGGCAGGTGTTTTTGTGCCTAGAAGGCTGTTTCCAGTGGGATTCCATAGAGCTCAGTACTGGGTCCCTTGCTGTTTATGATGTGTATCAAAAAGGGGGACATAAATAAGAACTTTGCAGATGATGTGAAATTTAGCCGCATGTTTGATAGTAAAGAAGAAAGCTGTGGACTGCAGGAAGGTATCAATCAACTGGTCAAGAGGCCACAAAAGAGGTAGCGGAATTTGATCCACAGCTGTATGAGGCAGTGCATTTGGGGTGGACAAACAACGCAAGGCAAAGCACAATAAATGCTAGGATTCTAAGAAATGTGGAGGATCAGCAGAGGGACCTTGGGGTTTATGTCCCTGAAGATAGCAGGAGAGATAAATAAGTTAGTCAAGAAGGCATATGGTACACTTTCCTTTATTGGCCGAGGCCTAAAGTATAAGAAAGGGGAGTTTATGCTCTTTCTTCATTTTCCATGATCGAAGAAGGCATTCGACTTCCATGTGTTGGTCCATGGTTATACTTGGCAAGGTACTGTGGGTTTTTTTTATTCATTCACAGGATGTGGGCTTCGCTGGCTGGGCCAGCATTTATTGCCCACTCCCGGTTGTCCTTGAGAAAGTGGTGGTGAGCTGCCTTCTTGAACCACTGCAGTCCATGTGGCGTAGGTACACCCACAATGCTGTTAGGAAGGGAGTTCCAGGATTTTGACCCAGCAACAATGAAGGAACGACAATATATTTCCAAGTCAGGATGATGACCGATTCGGAGGGGAACTCCCAAGTGGCAGTGTTCATGTGTCTGCTCCCCTTGTCCTTCTAGATGGTAGCAGTCAAGGGTCGTGAAGGCTCGAAACGTTAACTGATTTCTTCTCCACCGATGCTGCCAGACCTGCTGAGTTTTCCCAGGTAATTCTGTTTTTGTTTTGGATTTCCAGCATCCGCAGTAGCTTTTAGCTTTTTGTTTTTATCTATGGATTTGGAAGGTACTGTCTAAGGAGCCTTGGTGAATTCCTGCAGTGCATCTTGTTGATGGTACACACTGCTGCTGCTGTGCGTCGGTGGTGGAGGGAGTGAATGTTTGTGGATGTGGTGCCAATCAAGCGGGCTGCTTTGTCCTGGACTTGAGTGTTGAGGGAGCTGCACTCATCCAGGTTAAGTGGAGAGTATTCCATCACACTCCTGACTTGTGCCTTGTAGACGGTGGGCAGGCTTTGGGGAGTCAAGAGGTGAGTTACTCACCACAGGATTCCTAGCCTCTGACCAGCTCTTGTAGCCACAGTATTTATATGGCTGGTCCAGTTCAGTTTCTGGTGGGGAATTCAGTGATGGTAATGCCATTAAACATCAAAGGCCAATGGTTAGATTCTCTCTTGTTGGAGATGGTCATTGCCTGGCACTCGTGTGGTGCAAATGTTTCTTGTCACTTGTTAGCCCAAGCCTGGATATTGTCCAGGTGTTGCTGCTGCATTTGGATATGGACTGCTTCAGTACCTGAGTCGCCGCAAATGGTGCTGCACATTGTGCAATCATCAGCGAACATCCCTGCTTCTGACCTTATTATGGAAGGAAGGTCATTGATGAAGCAGCTGAAGGTGGTTGCGCTGAGGACACTACCCTGAGGAACTCCTGCAGTGATGCCCTGGAACTAAGGTGACTGACCTCCAGCAACCATCTTCCTTTGTGCTATGACTCCAACCAGTGGAGAGTTTCATCCCGATTCCCATTGACTCCAGTTTTGCTAGGACTCCTCGATGCCACGCTTGGTCAGGTGCTGCCTTGATGTCAAGGGCAGTCACTCTCGCCCCACCTTGGGAGTTCAGCTCTTTTGTCCATGTTTGAACCAAGACTGTAATGAGGTCAGGAGTTGAGTGGCCCTGGCGGAACCCAAACTGGGCATCAGTGAGCAAGTTATGGCTAAACAAGTGCCGCTTGATAGCACTGTTGATGACTGCTTCCATTACTTTACTGATGATCGAGGGTAGACTGATAGGGCGGTAATTGGCGGGTTTGGATTTGTCCTGCTTTTTGTGTACAGGACATACCTGGGCAATTTTCCACAGGTAGATGCCAGTGTTGTAACTGTACTGGAACAGCTTGGCTGGGGGTGCGGCAAATCTGGAGCACAACTCTTCAGTACTATTGCCAGAACATTGTCAGGCCCCGTGGCCTTTGCACTATCCAGTGCCTTCAGCTGTTTCTTGATATCATGTGGAATGCAGCAAATTAGCTGAAGACTGGCACCTGTGATGCTGGGGACCTCCACAGGAGGCAGAGATGGATCGTCCACTTGGCACTTCTGGCTGAAGATTGCTGCAAATGCTTCAGCCTTATCTTTTGCACTGATGTGTTGGGCTCCCCCATCATTGAGGATGGGGTATTTGTGGAGCCTTCTCCTCTGGTGAGTTGTTTAATTGTCCACCACCATTCACGAATGGATGTGGCAGGATTGCAGAGCTCAGATCTGGTTGTGGCATGTGATGGCTTGCAATTGCAGGTTGATAATCAATCTGTTTGGCTGCATTATAAAGGCACCTTCCATGGCCCTCAAGTTCTAGAGTGAGATCTGAACCACAGCCTTCTGATTCAGAGGCTGAAAACTGACTGCAGTGGGATCTCTGCCAGGTGATTGAATTGAAACATATACAATTCTCAACGTGCTTGACAGGGTAGATGCTGGAAGGATGTTTCACCTGGCTAGGGATTCTCTAAGTAGGGATCATAATCTAGGATTAAGGATTCGACCATTCAGGACTGAGCTGAGGAGAAATTTCTTCACTCAAAGGGTTGTGAATCTTTGGAATTCTCCTCCCAAGAGAGCTGTGGATGCTCAGTCATTGAGTATATTCAAGACAGAGATCAATAGATTTTTCGATACTAAAGGAATCAAGAGATATGAAGATATTGCCGCAAGATAGATTTGAGGCAGAAGGTCAACCATGATCTTATTGAGTGCAGGAACATTAAGGGCCAAATAGCTTACTGCTACTCCTATTTTTAAAATATTTTTTATGATTGCATGTGTTTTATTAACTTCTTTGTTAACATATCCTGCCACTTTTAAAGATCTGTGCACAAACACCCCCAGGATTCCTGTTTTTGCACCCCCTTAGAAATTGTGTCATTCGGCTTCTATTATTGGTCTTCACTCTTCCGACCTCACACTTTTGTGTCAACTTTCATCTGCCATGTGTCCAGCCATTCCACTAGCCTCTATCCTCGTGAAGTGTATTACAATCTTCCTCATTGTTTACTACACTTAAGTTTCGTATCATCTACAATTTTTGAAATTGTGTCCTGCCCTCCCCAAATCCAAGACATTTATATACATCAAAAAGACAGTGAGCCAAGCACTGAATCATTCTTTGCAACTATAAAAACATGAGACTAACCTCCCTCCATCCTCATGTCAATAACCATTTTTATGGATTTTACTTAGTTTAAAAAAAGCACTCTAGTTCAGTAGCCAGATTGCTACAGAAAACTGTATTGCTTTATTGGTTGAATCAAATACATATATTCTTTAAGTGTTTATTATACTCCAGGAAATCTTTTACAAGTTTGATAGAAATAATACCCTATGTTCCACAAAAGTTCCATTTGGAAGAGTAATCTGAATTTGTACGAACACGTTATGTTGATACTGTTATGCTCTAAGTGCAGAATTTACGTAGGACCTCACAATAGGGGTGGCAGCACTGTGCTCAAAGGGACGTCAAAACAGAACTGGATGAAATAGCTGTTGAATATTGAGCAGGAGTGGGGAAGTCATGTAGTTCATTATGAAAGAGGGGAGAGTGGTTCCCACAGACAGCACTAAAGTCATTAGATACAGAGAACATAGCTGATGTTAATTGCTTCCTTCAGTTCTCAAAAAGGCCCCAATTACCCAGTACTCATTGGTAAAACTGCAAATAGTGCATGAACAATATCATGGCTGAAGTGTAGTTAATCTTTGAAATAAATATTTTAAGTTCTTTGCGTGCTATGATTTTATGTTTTACTCATTAAAAAGGTGCATAATCTATCCAGTGACTGTATCTTAAATAACTGACAGCTTGCCCAGACACTAAAATCCAACTAATCGTAGCCAGAGAATCACATGCAAATAGCTTCTCTTCCCACTTCCACACTGATAACTGTGAAGTCCCACAAGGATCTATCCTGGGCTGTCTTTATTTTCATCTACATATCATCCCAAAGTAACACATCAGGTTCCACATGAATGCTGATGACACTCGGTTCTATCTCACCACCAACTCTTTGGACCCCTTCACTCTCATTTGTCACACTGCTTGCCCAACATTCAATCTGATGAGCGGAATTTTCTACAACCAAATGTCGGGAAGACATAAACCTTTGTCTTTGGTCCCTAGCACAAGCTCTATCCCCTGAACACTGATTCCATTCCTGTCAACTATCTTAAGCTAAGCAAGACTGTTCCCAACCCTGGTGTTGTGTTTGACCCAAAGAAAAATTTCTCAAAATACCTAAGTGCCATTGCCAAGACTGTCTACTTTCTCTCCATAACATTGCTCATCTCTGACCCTACCTCAGCTAATCAGCTTCTAAAATCCTCAACTTTCCCTTAGTTGCCTCTAGACTTGATTATTCCAGCTTCCCATCTTCCACCATACATTAAATTGTCCTCATCAAAAATTCTGTTGCCTGAAACCTAACCCATTACAAGTCTCATTCACCCATCATACCTGTCCTTACTGACCTTCACCGGCTTCTGGTTCAAAAACATCTCAATTTTAAAATCCACGTCTTCATTTTCAAATTGCTCTATGACCATTCTCCTCCTCATCTATACAGCCTCCTCCAGCCTTACAAGCCTTCAAGATCTCTGCACTCTTCCAATTCTAGCCTCTTGTACAATACTGATTTTAATCGCCCCACCATTGATCATCTGTGCTTTCAACTGCCTTGGCACTAAGCTCTGGAATTCCTTCCACCTCTCTACTGATTAACTAATCTTCATCACAAACCCACCAACTCCCACAGCTACACTTCCTCACACCCTGCTTTCTGTCAAGGCTCCATTCCATTCTCCCAGTTTCTCCATCTCAGTCGCATTTATTTTACCGATGCAACTTTCCACATCTCAGTCACCACAAACCTCCCTTTCCCATGGCACTTTTCCACGCAAGCACAAGGGATGCAATACCTGGTTGTTCACCTCCTCCCTTCTCACTGCCCAAGTCCCTAAATGCTCTTTCCAAGTGAAACAGCGATTTACTTGTACTTGTTTCAATTTAGTATACTGTATTCACTATTCAAGATGTGCTCTCCTCGACATTGGAGAGGCCAAATGCAGACTGGGTGACTGCTTTGCGCAACACTCACATTCAGTTTGCAAACATCACCCTGAGCTTCCTCTTGCTCATCTTTTTAATTCTCCAACTTGCTCCCACGCTGACCTTTCTGTCCTCGGCCTGCTGCAGTGTTCCAGGGGGGCTCAATGCAAGCTTGAGGAACAGCATCATATCTTTCGACTTGGCACTCTACAGCTTTCTGGACTCAATATTGAGTTCAACAACTTTAGATTATGACCTCCGCCTTCACCTTATTCTATGTGGTGTTCTCTTTTTTTTGCTTTGCTGTGTTGTTCTTGTCTGGTTTCTTTCTTTATCCCTTCATATTGCATTCAGATGGCTGCTATGTGGCTAATCACACCTCATTTGGACACAACCTTTGTTTCTTTCCTGTATCCATTGCCACTCTCTTTGGGCTGTTGCATCGTGAAATCTGTTGTTATTTATTCTCCCCTGGCCTCTACCCTATCACAAAACTTCCCTTTTGTTCATCCTGCCCCCTCCCCCACCACCTTCCACTGGCTTAAAAGCTCTTATATTTGTCTTTCTTCAGTTCTGATGAAAGGTCATTGACCTGAAATGTTAACTGTTTCTTTCCTCAGATGCTACATGACCTGCTGAGCATTTCCAGCATTTTTTGTTTTTATTTCAGATTTCCAGCATCCGCTTTTTGCTTTTGTATTAGTTCTCTGCCCGTCTCTCCACTTGAAGAAGCTCCTCAAAACCTACCTCTTTGATCAAGCTCTTGGTCATCTGCCCTGATATCTCCTTGCGTGGCATGTCCTTGTGTGGCATGTTGTCAAAAATATTTTAATTGAAAGAGAAACAGAAAATGCTGGAAAAACTCAGCAGCTCTGACAGCATCTTTGGAGAGAAAAACAGAGTTGACATTTCGAGTCCACATGACTCTTCTTCAGAGCATACGGACTCGAAACGTTAACTCTGTTTTTTCTCTCTCCACAGATGCTGTCAGAGCTGCTGAGTTTTTCCAGCATTTTCTGTTTTTATTTCAGATTTCCAACATCCGCAATATTTTACTTTTATCTTAATGTTTTAATTGATATTGGTCTTGTTAAGCACCTTGAGGTTCTACTATGTTGAATGCACTATAAGAATATAAATTGTTGTTGAATAACTCAAAAATATCACTGTCTGTCATGCAAATTGTACTTCTGCTTTTATTGCTTTTAAAAACAATTTCTCTACACGATAAAATGAGGTATCTGAAACCATCAGTTAGTAGTACAGAACTTGATTATTGCTTAAAAGAGAGACATATTGGCGAAGCTTTTCACCTTATGTTTTTCGGGACAAATGCAGGAACACCAAATTTCAAATGATTGTAACAATTTATACATCAGGGTTGTCCAGCATAGGGCCTGCGGGTCACAGACCTGCTCACTAACCACTGCAGTGATCTCTTCAAAAAAATGGAAGGTAACATGCTGTTACCTCAAAGCTTGAATTTCTCCGAGCATTAATGGGTTTTCCCAGCAGCTTTTCCCCACACTGATATTTAAACACGCAGAGTAGCCGCAGGGAGCAAACCTGTGCTGCTCGGATGGGATTCGTGACTGGGACAGGGATCGGGAACCAGTGGTGGAACAGTTTGGAAAAGGGCCGGCACCATGAAGAAAACAATGAGCAGGGGTGTGGGGGCTGAAAGGGGGTCCCCAAGAGAGGGGGGGGAGAGAGGGCCCCCGAGAGAGGGGTGGGGAAGGCCCCGAGAGGAGGGGAGGTTTGAGACAGGGAGGAGGATAAAGGGATAAGAGGGTAGCGAGAGGAGAAAATAACAAATTTATACAAAATGAGAAGAGCGCGATGATTGGTTGGCAAGTGCATTCCGAGTGGTAGGGGCGATGTCATGGACAATGCATGTGTACCATACCCAACCAGCCTGTGCTTACAAAACTCAAAACCCAGTATCCAACATTAGATGTGATTCCACGATTGGAAAACATTTGCTAAATAATCCTCACAGTGTGCTTGGAATTACACTGACAACCAAGTTAAGATTATCAGTTGGGCTCACTGTGTGGCGCATTGGGGGTACTGGAAGCTACATATATTAATACACAGGGCCCTGTTCTTTGCAGACAGAAAAAACATTTACATACATTGCGCCTGTATCAGCTAAACAAAAGAAATGACAGGCATTCGCTGGTTCATTCCTCAGGGCAATGCCTTGACTAGAGTCAAGCTGCCTGGGTTTAACTTTCGAACAATGTTTGGCAGTTAACTGTCATTCATTAACTGGTGCATTCTCCATAGCAACACTTCTGCCAGAGTCCACTCGCCAACCAATCAGCACACTCTTCTCATACAGTATAAATTTGTTGCTGTCCCTTACATTGTATTCTTGCAAATTGTTCTGATGAGTGCAAGACAAAAAGCTTCGACAAAATGTCTTTTTTCAGCAATACTCAAAATGATTATTATGTATCTATATGAATAAAAATTCTGTGTTTATAATTACAGATTTATTTTACAAGACAAAGGAAAATATTATGACACTGAATGTACATTCTCATTGTTCTACAGTTTTCACTGGAAATGTACTATAAGAAATGCACATTGTATTACATCATGTGAGCCATATTACACAATGTGTTCCTACAACAGTTACTAAAAATGATTTCAGGTGCAATTTACACAATCAATAATTCTGATAGAGTGGGCTAGATTAAAATACATTCTTTGGTATTACTTACTGGTTCACAGTTTTTTAATAGTCATGTGGATGTATACATTTGTAAAACTGTGGGAAAGACTGCAATGTAAATACATGGAAATCTATGTATGTCGGCATGAATGTATATCAGTAGATCTAGACCTTACATTCCCACAGCTGAAGCCTGTTTGTTACTTCTGTGGTTTCATGAATAGTTCATTCAATTTTTTGCAGCCAAACCCAAATTTTGCCGCTTTAGGTGACCGCCTAGTTTGCCTATTAGTTGCACCAGCCCTGCCCCAACTCAGACAATCTCTTCAGCACCTACTTCCCACACCGGTCTTTTGCCAGACACCCCGCAACCTCCCCCCACTCCCCCACAACCCTTGTCTTTCACTAGCCACCTGCACCCACTCCCCTGCTCCCAGTCACAATATCACTAGCCCTGTGATTGAAACAAAATTTGATATGTGGCCCCTCGTGTGCAAGGACACCCCACTATAGTTCCCAGTTGCTTTCTCCAGGCAATGCCTCAGCCAGAGTTGACTTGCCAGCCAATCAGCACCAATTTTGGCACAAGCTCCCAGGTGTTAGTAAGGAGGACTTTGCAGGGTCAACAGGGCTGAGATTGCCATTGTCATTGACCTAGGCACTGGAAACAACAATGGCAATCTCAGCCCTGTTGACCCTGCAAAGTCCTCCTTACTAGCACCTGGGAGCTTGTGCCAAAATTGGGAGAGGTGTCTCATAGACTAGTCAAGCAACAGCCTGATGGATTCACCCTCATGGAATCATATCTTACAGATAATGTCCCAGACTCCACCAACACCATCCCTGGGTATGTCCTGTCCAAACAGCAGGGCAGGTCCAGCAGAGGTGGCGGCACAGTGGTATACAGTCGGAAGGGAGTTGCCCTGAGAGTCCTCAACATTGACTTCGGACCCCATTAAGTCTCATGGCATCAGGTCAAACAGGAAGCCTCCTGCTGATTACCACGTACCGCCCTCCCTCAGCTGATGAATCAATACTACTCCATATTGAGCATCGCTTGGAGGAAACACTGAGGGTAGCAAGGGCACAGAATGTACTCTGGGTGGAGGACTTCAATGTCCATCACCCAAGAGTGGCTCGGTAACACCACTACTGACTGAGTCCTAAATGACATAACTGCGAGACTAGGTCTATGGCAGGTGGTGAGGGAACCAACAAGAGGAAAAACAGAGTTAACCTTATCAACCTGCCTGCCACAGATGCATCTGTCATGACAGTATCGGTCGGAGTGACCACTGCACAGTTGTTGTTGAGACGAAGTGTCACCTACACATTGAGGGTACCCTCCATCGTGTTGTGTGGCTCTACCACCGTGCTAAATGGGATAGATTTCGAACAGATCAAGTAACTCAAAACTGGGCAACCATGAGGCGCTGTGGGCCATCAGCAGCAGCAGAATTGTACTCAAACACAATCTGTAGCCTCATGGCCCGGCATATCCCCCACTCTACCATTACCATCAAGCCAGGGGATCGACCCTGGTTCAATGAAGAGTGCAGAAGGGTATGCCAGGAACAGCAGCAGGTATACCTAAAAATGAGGTGTCAAACTGGTGAAGCTATAACGCAGGGCTACTTGCATGCCAAACAGCATTAGCAACAAGTGATAGACAGAGCTAAGCGATCCCACAACCAACGGATCAGATCTAGGCTCTGCAGCCCTGCCACATCCAGTCATGAATGGTGGTGGACAATTAAACAATTCTCTGGAGGAGGCGGCTCCACAAGTATCCCCATCTTCAAGAATGGAGAAGCCCAGCACATCAGTGCAAAAGATAAGGCTGAATCATTTGCTACAATCTTCAGCCAGAAGTGCTGAGTGAATGATCCATCTTGGCCTCCTCCAGAGGTCCCCAGCATCACAGGTTTGATTCACTCCACGTGATATCAAGAAGTGGCTGAAGGCACTGGTTAGTGCAAAGGCTACGGGCCCTGACAAAATTCTTGCAATAGTATAGGAGACTTGTGCTGCAGAAAATGCCATACCCCTAGCCAAGCTGTTCCAGCACAGCTATAACACTGGCATCTACCCGGCTATGTGGAAAATTGCCCAGGTATGTCCTATACACAAAAAGCAGGACAAATCCAACACGGTCAATTACCACTCCATCTGTCTACTCTCCATCATCAATAAAGTAATGGAAGGGGTCATCAACAGTACTATCAAGCAGCACTCGCTTTGCAATAACCTGCTCACTAACGTCCACTTTGCGTTCTGTCAGGGCCACTCAGCTCCTGACCTCATTACAGCCTTGGTTCAAATATGGACAAAAGAGCTGAACTCTCGAGGTGAGGTGAGAGAGACTGCCCTTGACACCAAGGCAGCATTTGACAAAATGTGGCATCAAGGAGCCCTAGCAAAACTGGAGTTAATTGGAATTAGGGAGAAAACTCTCCACTAGTTGGAGTCATACCTAACACAAAGGAAGATGATTGTGGTTATTGGAGGTCTCTCATCTCAGCTCCAGGATTTCACTGCAGGAGTTCCTCAGGGTAGTGTCCTCGGCCCAACCATCTTCAGCTACTTCATCAATGACCTTCCTTCAATCATAAGGTCAGAAGTGGGGATGTTCACTGATGATTGCACAATTTTCCGTACCATTCGGGACTCCTCAGATACTGAAGTAGTCCATGTCCAAATGCAGCAAGACTTGGACAATATCCAGGCTTGGGCTGACAAGTGGCAAGTAACATTCGCGCCACACAAGTGTCAGGCAATGACCATCTCCAACAAGAATCGAACCATCGCCCCTTGATGTTCAATGGCATTACCATCACTGAATCCCCCACTATCAACATCCTGTGGGTTACCATTGACCAGAAACTGAACTGGACTAGCCATATAAATACTGTGGCTACAAGAGCATGTCAGAGGCTGGGAATTCTATGACGAGTAATCTATGACGAGTAACTCACCTCCTGACTCCCCAAAGCCTGTCCACCATCTACAAGGCACAAGTCTGATGGAATACTTCCCACTTGCCTGGAGAAGTGTAGCTCCCACAACACTGAAGAAGCTTGATACCATCCAGGACAAAGCAGCCCGCTTGATTGGCACTGCATCCACAAACATTCACTCCCTCCACCATCGACGCACAGTAGCAGCAGTGTGCACCAACTACAAGATGCACTGCAGGAATTCACCAAGAATTTTTCAACAGCACCTTCCAAACCCACGACCACTACCACCTAAGAAGGACAGGGACAGCAGATACATGGGAACACCACCACCTGAAAGTTCCCTTCCAAGTCACTCAACAACCTGACTTGGAAATACATCGTCATTCCTTCACTGTCGCTGGATCAAGATCCTGGAACTCCCATTCTAAAGCACTGTGGGTGTACCTACACCACATGGACTGCAGCAGTTCAAGAAGGCAAAACACCACCATCTTCTCAAGGGTAACAAGGGATGGGCAATAAATGCTGGCCCAGCCAGCGAAGCCCAGATGCCGTGAATGAATCAAAAAAGGAAACCATTTATAATCTATTAAATTAAAGATATTCTTGCATTGCTCCTCTGAGTCCTCTGAGTCTCATCATCAGGGTAAACAATACAATGCCATTTGAGTCTTGGAGCGCTGGCAGATATGCTGGGATGTAGTATCGCAATTTATTCACCTCTAAGTAGGGCATATATAGTAATCTGAATATTGTGCACCTACAAATTTCACACCAGTACAAAGTGTGAACTGACACCAAGTTATATTACCCCCTCCATAAATTCTCAAAACAGGGCAAAACAAAGGCTGCTGTATACATTTTTGAATTACCAACATGAGAAACCCCCATCTGAAAGCACACTGAATCATAGAATGGTTATTGCATAGAAGGAGGCTATCCAATTAGTTGCTCTCTGCAAGAGCAACTTAACTAGTTCCACTTCCTCACTCTCACAGACCTGCAATCTGTTTTTCTTCAGATGCTTATCCAATTCCCTTTTAAAGGCATGTTTGAATCTGCCTGACCACCCTCTCAGGGTGAAGCTGAAGCTCAAATTGAAGACTGTTTCACAATTACAGTCACTAAAAGGTACCTGGTCAGGCTAGTCCATGTGCCAAAATTAAGACTGCACTCAAAGCAGAAATACCAATAAACAAACGATGGTATAACTAACTTCAGTGTAAACTTTTGCTCAGCTCCTTCCAACTATTGGGTTTGCTGCCCACAGGTTTGGCTTTCTAATGGTAACCAATCTTAACAATGACATAAATGTTGAGTTGCTCGTTATGAATCTGCCTCCATCTTTTGTCTACTGACTTCAAACTGCGTTATGATCCCATAAGGATGGAGTCAGAGCTATTCCACTTTAAACAAGCTGTACCTCCCCCTCTTCTTGGGAAAGTACCAAGAGGAATCACTAGAGAATTGAACATGCTGAGTTTGGCACGGATGCTAAATGTTGTGTAATCTCAATGAGGCATTTTGCTCATTCCTTTCTCTTTCAACTTTGAAAGGCACAGCAGTGGATGCAAAATTTTGCTATAGATTAAAGCCCTAGACAGCTGAGTCTCTAATTATGCCCATCCAATTTGGGAAGCACAAAATTTCAAACATTAATGTTGATTGTATTCCTGGGACTAAAGATTAATTTCCAAGATTCTTTGATGTAATATGATGTAAAGATTTATACTATTGTTTACTGAAACTTCAGAAAAAAAAAGTATTGAAGTGTCTGAAAGCTCATAGCAACTGCGCAGGCTCAGTACTGTTGAATTAACTTTAAAGAATCTGATTGGGCAGTAATGGTACTGAGAGATCTGCACCTGTGATGAGACATGGAGTCAAACTGACTGAAACGCAGCATTGAAGTAGTACCTAAAGGATTCCCACTACAAATTCTTAAATAAGTAGCTACAGTTTTTTAGGGTTCAGACTACAATTTATGTTGAAAAATATAAATCCTATATTACAACACTTCAAAAGTACTTATTGAAA
The DNA here is from genome assembly GCF_964194155.1 of Cetorhinus maximus. Taxonomy (NCBI): domain Eukaryota; kingdom Metazoa; phylum Chordata; class Chondrichthyes; order Lamniformes; family Cetorhinidae; genus Cetorhinus; species Cetorhinus maximus. The sequence goes on along the minus strand of NC_135882.1, from coordinate 45,698,320 downwards.
GTGCTTTGGGACATATGGAAAAAGTGAAAGGTGCTATATAAATGCAAATCTCTCTTTCTAGGAAAAACAAAGGAAATTGGAAAGAATCCAAAATGCCATCAAGGCCACTGGACAAAGTGCCAATAGAAACAAGTTGTTGCAACTGAGAGGAGAGAACTGGTGCAAATCAGGTGACTTCATTTCAAACTGGGTCGTATTGACAGTCAAAAAGCAACATTAACCGTGATTAAAGCATCTCACCTTCCCATCTGCAGGATGATACTTGTTGCCAAGTAACCTATTTTTTCATAAAATGTTAATTTGAGGGAGTTAGTTAAATTTTGTAGAAGTAGGACTATCTTTTTATATTCAATTGGCCCAACTATGGTATAACAGCATCACTTTAACTGCAATTTTATTTTTTCCTGTCTTTGCCACCTCATTAAAAAAGTACAAAGGAGGTTGAACAGGACTTCAGTTATGAGAAGAGGTTGGAAAAGTTAGGACTGCTCTCCTTGGAACAGAGAAGGTTAAGAGGTGGACTGCTAGTGGTTTTCAAGATGAGAAATTTTGACAGTAGATGGAGAAAAATTATTTCCTCTGGCAAGTGGGTCAATAACCAGAGGTCATAGTTTTAAAATCATTGGCAAAAGATCCAACTGGGTTGTGAGGAGAACTCTTTTTCCTCTCTCAGTTGTCAGGGTCTGGAATGCTCTAACTGAAGAGACGATGCAAGCTGAATTTATACACCATTTAAAAAGGGAGTTGAACAAGTACTGGAGGATACAGAACTTACAGGTTTACAAAGAGAAAAGCAGAAAGTCTGGGACTAAGTATGACTACTCTTTCAAAGCGCCAGGACAGGTAGGACTGGCTGACAGGACTCCTTTTCTGCTGTACCTTTCTATGATTGTATGAAACAACACACTTCATCATCAATGAAGATGCCCCACAAGATGAAAGTATTTGCAGAAATCCAACCCAAGATATTAGCCTTGGTTCAATGGTAACACTCTTGCCTCTGAGTCAGGAGGTTTGGGTTCACACCCCACTCCAGGGGCTTGTGAACATGATAGTGAGGATGCCCCATCTGCATTTTCAGGTGGGCATTAACAAATGTTTGTTCTGTCTATACTCAAACATGTTATAGGCATAATGCAGGGCAAATCATGGGAGAAGATTACATATAATTGATATTTCAAATTATTGAATCACAATCACACATTGCTATTAGAAGCAAGCCACTTGCTACTCAACTTCTTGGCTGCAAACGGATGCAAATATTTCCAATTACTTCATCAATATTCAAGACAGAAGCCAGTCTAACATTTCTTGAAATTAATTTTAAACTAGTCAATAGATGTAGCTGCATTGCATTACAGGGAGGTAAACTTTATTTATGCGAAAAAATGCATTTTTAACTAGAATTTCATACAGATTCTGTATGGGACAATAATAAAGTAATCCACAATATATTTTAAATTCAAACCCAAAGGCTATCATATGTAGTGAAAAAAGCCTGTTGGAACTTTTATTATTGCTGAGATATGAAGTATTTCTGATGTGATGGGCAACAAGTTCTGCAATTAAAAGATGCAGAAGATGCCTGCTGGAGAGCCAGAAGTAACTTTGAGCTTGTCCTTGTAATGCCAAACACAGTGAAATGGGCTATAAGGCATACCTTGATTGCGTGCGTACCTTTTCTTTTAGATGGGTGTATTGGCTGCCTGTTAAGTAATGTTTGATATACGTTGATTTTAGTTTGTTTGTTACAATACAAGTCTTAAAAATAGAAATCTTGCTCTTCGAAATTCATCTCTCAAAAAGTTATTGGTCTCTCTCTACAGAGATTGTAACAACACCTCCAACACACAAAGGTAATGTACATGAAGCAGCATGGCTGAATGTGACAAAGGAAGCCAAGAAATGCAACAATACACGAATTAAACCAAAGCATGTCAAAATGAAGATTGGCTGAAATACTTTTTAATGTCTACCTTTGCGCATCCAATGTCCAGTGAATACTGGTATTTGCAGAAAAAAGTCAATTGAGAGACACCAAGTCATTCAAATTCTGTCAGCCCATGTATATAATCAAAGATGTTATGCTAAATAGGTTTACGCTTTATAGATCACTGGTTTGGCCTCAGCTAGAGTGTTGCAACCAATGCTGGGCACTACATTTTTGGAAGAACACCAAGCCCTTGGAGAGGGTGTAGAGGAGATTTACTTGAGTTATACCAGGAATGAAGGACTTCTGTTCTGTGGAGAGACAGGAGAAGTTGGGTTTGTTCTCCTTAGAAAAGGGATGGTTGAAGAAAAATGGAATGGAGGTGCTGAAAATTTGAAGGGTTTTGATAAAGCAGATAGGGTGAAACCGTATTCACTGGAAAGGAGTAACCAGAGGAGATAGGTTAAAGGTAATTGTCAAACGATGAGAAAAAACGATTTTATTCAGCGAGTTACGATCTGGAATGTACTGCCGGAAAGGACGGTGAAAGCAACTTTCTAAAGGAAATTGGGTATATACTTGAAGAAGAAAAAATTGCAGGGCTATGGAGAAGGAGTGGGAGAGTGGTGGACTGCTCTTTCAACAGCTGGCACAGGCACACTGGGTCAAATGGCCCCTTGAATGCTACAAGATTCTGTGTCTTATGAAACAATGAAATTAAGAAACATTGCTGTGGCCATAATTTTTGGTGGTGGTAGAGAGGGGGCCGGGGGTGGGGGGGGGGGGACGAGTGTGAGGGACGAGTGTGGTTACAACCTATGCATTTTTATCGGGGGATTTAACGGGATGGAATGACAAAACTGTCATTTCGCTATTTTCGGATCTAAAAACTCAGCATCAAAACTTCTCTTCTTATCCATCCAGTTATTTGTCCCTAATCCCCCTAACAGACATCAATCTTGCCACAAGGCTTAACTGCCAGTAAACACCAGGTTCATTCAATAGGGCAACCAAAATGATCAAGGCTATAAAAGCCAGCAAGACCATAGGAACAGGAGTAGGCACCGAGCCTTTTCTGTCATTCAGTGAGATCATGACTGATCTGTAATCTAACTCTATAAACCTGCCTTTGCCCCATATCGCTTAATACCTTTGATAAATAAAGATCAATCAAACTCAGAGCTCAAATCAACAAATGACCTTATATTAACTACTGTTTGCAGAAAAGAGATCCAAATTTCGGCTATGCTTTGTGTGTAGAAATGCTCACTAACTGCACTCCCCAAAGGTTGTTTCTAACTTATAGACTAGGCTTGTCCGACCTTTTGGCATAGGGGACCACTTTGCTATTATTTTCTCACTCAAGGGGCGAATGAGCGGGTTTCGGTAAAATACATGACTTTCAAAAAATGTTGAGTGTAAAGAAAAGAAATAACTTGCCGAGCAAAAATAAAACAATGTCAAAGCAATAAATTGATAATTTTAAGAAAGTGTAATAAATAAAACTGCCCATTAGAGTGAAAGGGGTGAGGCTGTGTGTGTCCCAGTCTCAGGGTGTTTACTCATCACCATCACCCACTGTGGGAGTGGGTGAGAGTATGTGTTCGTGTGTGGGGGGGAGAGTGACTGAGAATTCTCAGACTTGGAGTGAGCCAGAAACACACATGCACACTCACTCCTTCCCCCTCACACATGCACACTCACTCCCTCCCCCTCACACACATGCACACTCACTCCCTCCCCCTCACACACAGGCACTCGCTCCCTCCCCCTCACACACAGGCACTCACTCCCTCCCCCTCACACATGCACACACTCGCTCGTTCCCTCCCTCTCACACATGCACACACTCGCTCACTCCCCCCACTTCACATACGCACACGCTCGCTCTCTCCCCTCAAACACGCACTCGCTGGCTCGCTCCCTCCCCCTCACACACAGGCACGCACGCTCACTCCCTCCCCCTCACACACATGCTCCCACCCCCTCACAAACATGTGCTTGCTCCTTCCCCCTCTCACACACACGCCCGTTTCCTCCGACTCACCCAAGCACATGCTTCTTCGCTTCTCCCCCTCACACACGCACACGTTCACTCGCTCCCTCCCGCTCAAACCCACACAGGCTCGTTTGCTCCCTCCCCCTCACACACAGGCACTCGCTCTCTCCCCCTCACACACACACACACACACACAGGCACTCGCTCCCTCCCCCTCACACACAGGCACTCGCTCCCTCCCCCTCACACACAGGCACTCGCTCCCTCCCCCTCACACACAGGCACTCGCTCTCTCCCCCTCACACACACACACACACACACACAGGCACTCGCTCCCTCCCCCTCACACACAGGCACTCGCTCCCTCTCCCTCACACACAGGCACTCGCTCCCTCCCCCTCACACACAGGCACTCACTCCCTCCCCCTCACACACACACAGGCACTCGCTCCCTCCCCCTCACACACAGGCACTCGCTCCCTCCCCCTCACACACAGGCACTCGCTCCCTCCCCCTCACACACACACAGGCACTCGCTCCCTCCCCCTCACACACAGGCACTCGCTCCCTCCCCCTCACACACACACAGGCACTCGCTCCCTCCCCCTCACACACAGGCACTCGCTCCCTCCCCCTCACACACACACAGGCACTCGCTCCCTCCCCCTCACACACACACAGGCACTCGCTCCCTCCCCCTCACACACAGGCACTCGCTCCCTCACCCTCACACACAGGCACTCGCTCCCTCCCCCTCACACACACACACAGGCACTCGCTCCCTCCCCCTCACACACACACACAGGCACTCGCTCCCTCCCCCTCACACACACACAGGCACTCGCTCCCTCCCCCTCACACACAGGCACTCGCTCCCTCACCCTCACACACAGGCACTCGCTCCCTCACCCTCACACACAGGCACTCGCTCCCTACCCCTCACACACACACACAGGCACTCGCTCCCTCCCCCTCACACACACACAGGCACTCGCTCCCTCCCCCTCACACACAGGCACTCGCTCCCTCCCCCTCACACACAGGCACTCGCTCCCTCCCCCTCACACACACACAGGCACTCGCTCCCTCCCCCTCACACTCAGGCACTCGCTCCCTCACCCTCACACACATGCACTCGCTCCCTCCCCCCTCACACACACACAGGCACTTGCTCCCTCCCCCTCACACACACACAGGCACTCGCTCCCTCCCCCTCACACACAGGCACTCGCTCCCTCCCCCCTCACACACAGGCACTCGCTCCCTCCCCCTCACACACAGGCACTCGCTCCCTCCCCCCTCACACACAGGCACTCGCTCCCTCCCCCCTCACACACAGGCACTCGCTCCCTCCCCCTCACACACAGGCACTCGCTCCCTCCCCCTCACACACACACAGGCACTCGCTCCCTCACCCTCACACACACACAGGCACTCGCTCCCTCCCCCTCACACACACACAGGCACTCGCTCCCTCCCCCTCACACACAGGCACTCGCTCCCTCCCCCTCACACACAGGCACTCGCTCCCTCCCCCTCACACACCACCAGCATAGAGTCTCATCTGCTTCCTGGGCCCTGCAGCCCCTCTCGCTCCCGGGGCCACACAGCCCTTCCTCTAATTCTACCCCCCCCACTGCCCTCACTGAAATCCTCCCTCTCCCCCCAACACACTTACCGCCGCCAGTGAGCGCTGCTCATCCAGAGACCGTTTCTCTCCCACATTTGCTGCTGATAGGCTCACTATCAGCGCCAAATGCGGGAGTAACAGCCTGCGATTGGAGGAGCAGCCCCTTGCAGAACCTTCAACTTCACTTCCCCGTCTTACCAGCAATTTGAACAGTGGCTTCGTGGCCCACAATCCAGCCCACAGGCTGAGAGTTGGACAAGCTTGTTTTCAGCTATGCTCTCTAGTCCTCATCTCCGTGACCACCTCTAATCGTTTCTCTTTATTTACCCTATCTCCTCCCCTTAATATCTTGAAAACTTCAATCGAGTCATCCTCTAAACATGCTAATTTCCAGGGAAAACAATATCTTCTCATAATTTAACCCTTGAAGTCCAGGTTAGAGGCTCGGAATCCTGCTCTGAGTAACTCACTTCCTGACTTTCGAAAGCCTGCCCACCATCAACTAGGCACATGTCAGGAGTGTGATGGAATACTCTCCACTCGCCTGGACGAGTGCAGCTCCAACAACACTCAAGAAGCTCAAAATCATCCAGGATAAAGCAGCCCGCTTAATTGGCACCCCATTCGCTATGTTCAACATCCACTCCATCCACCACTGACGTACAGTGGCAGCAGTGTGTACCATCTACAAGATGCACTGCAGCAACTCACCAAGGCTCCTTCAACAGCACCTTCCAAACCCACTGCCTTTGCCATCTAGAAGGACAAGGGCAACACATGCATGGGAACACCACTACCTGGAAGTTCCCCTCCAAACCACACACCATCCTGACATTGCCGTTCCTTCACAGTCGCTGGGTCAAAATCCTGGAACTCCCTCCCGAACAGCACTGTGGGTGTATCAACACCACAGGGACTACAGTGGTTTAAGAAGGCAGCTCACCACCACCTTCTCAAGGGCTGTTAGGAATGGACAATAAATGCTGACCCAGCCAGCGACGCCCACATCCCGTGAAAGAATAAAAAAAATTTGCCTGGGTGACTGTAGCTCAACAACCCTCAAGAAGCTCAACACGATCCAGGACATAGCAGCCCACTTGACAGGCACTCCAGGCACCACCATAAACAATCATTTCTCCACCACCAACGCAACATGCTTGCAGTGTGTACCACACACAGGATTCACTGCAGCAATGGTCCAAGGCTACTATCACAGCAGCTCCCAAACCCACAACCTCGATCACCTAGGACAAGAGCACAGGCGTGTATGACCACCACCACCTGAAAGTTCCCTTCAAGTCACACACCACCCTGACTTATAAATACATCACCATTCCTTCATCGTCACTTGGTCAAAATCCTGGAGTTCCCTATTTAACAGCACTGTAGGAAAAGCTTCACCACAAAACTGCAGCCATTCAAGGAGACAACTCAGCACCTCCTTCTCAAGGGCAATTAGGGACGGGCAACAAATGTCAACGAAGCCCACATCCATGAATAAATAAGATACATAAGCAAACTTCAGTACATGGTTCTCTAACGAGGCATCTAAGTCATCAATAACTACGGTGAATAGTTGAGGCCCTAACACAAATCCCTGTGGAACGCCACTAGTCACATCCTGCCAATTAGACACCCTGCCACTTAGCCACTTAGCCAATTTCCTAACCAAATCAATAAATTGCCTTCAATTCCATGAGCTTCAAGTTGAGCTAATAGTCTCTTACGAGGGACTTTATCAAACGTCTTCTGGAAGAAAAAAACCACAATGCAGTACAGCTGTGGATCCAACTCCCTTTGTTGTTGAACATAAAATAAAAAATAAAAATGTTTGCTGGGGGAAAATATGCAATGTTGGTCAACAATTATTCCCAGTTATGTTTTCTACCATATATTTTCTAATCTTACAAACTGCAGTTTAATTTATCTTGAAGGTTTAACAGACTGCATTGTTTTTGATAAGGAGCAAAATTTGCACCTGGTTAATGCTGTTCTCAGCAATACTAATTGGGGGAGGTGGTGGTGTAGTGGTATTGCCACTGGACTAGTAATCTAGAGACTTAGGTTAATGCTCTGGGGACTGGGTTCAAACCCCACCATGGAAGTTTGAATTCAATAAAAATCTAATTAAAAGTCTAATGGCGACCATGAAACCATTGTCAACTGTTGTAAAAACCCATCTGGTTCATTAATGCCCCTTTAGGGAAGGAAACCTGCTGTCCTTACCTGGTCTGGCCTACATGTGACTCCAGATCCACAGCAATGTGGTTGATGTTTAAATGGCCCTAGCCAGTCACTGAGTTGTATTAATCCACTAAAGAGGCAAAAAGGAATGGAACCAGATAGACCACCTGGCATTGACCTAGGATCCCAAAACAATGATGAGAGGCTCAGCCCTATTGATCCTGCAAAGTCCTCCATCTGGGGGCTTGTGCCAAAGTTGGGAGACTAGTCAAGCTACAGCCTGACATAGTTGTACTCATGGAAACATACCTTATAGACAATATCCCAGACATCACCATCCTTGAGTATGTCCTGTGCCGGCAGGACAGACCCAGCAAAGGTGGCGGCAGAGTGGTCCCACAGCTGGGAGGGAGTTGCCCCAGGATTCCTCAACGTTGACTCCGGACCCCATGAAGTCTCATGGCATCTGATTAAACATGGGCAAGGAAACCTCCTGCTGATTATCACATACCGCCCTCTTTCAACTAATGAATCAGTGCTCCACCACTTGGAGGAAGCACTGAGGGTGGCAAGGGCGCAGAATATACTCTGGGTGGAGGACTTCAACGTCCATCACCAAGAGTATCCTCACGAGCCTGCCTGCCACAAATGCATCTGTCCATGACAGTATCGGTCAGTCTACTCTTCATCATCAGTAATGTGATGGATCAAGCAGCACTTGCTTAACAATAACCTGCTCACTGACGCCCAGTTTGGGTTGCACCAGGGCCACTCAGCTCCTGACCTCATTACAGCCTTCATTCAAACATGGACAAAAGAGCTGAACTCCAGAGGTGAGGAGATAGTGACTGCCCTTGACATCCAGGCAGCATTTTATTGAGTGTGGCATTAAGGAGCCCTAGCAAAACTGGAGCCAATGGGAATCAGGGGGGGAAACTCTCCACTGGTTGGAGTCATGCCTAGCACAAAGGAAGATGGTTGTTTTTGTTGGACTCATCCCAGCTCCAGGACATCATTGCAGGAGTTCCTCAGGATAGTGTCCTCAGCCCACTTGATTGGCGCCACATTCACAAACATTCACTCCCTCCACTGCCATCGCACAGTAGCAGCAGCGTGTACCATCTAGAAATGCACTGCAGGAATTCACCAAGGCTCCTTCAACAGCACCTTCCAAACTCACAACCGCTACCACCTAGAAGGACAAGGGCAGCAGATAGATGGGAACACCACCACCTGGAAGTTCCCCTCCAAGTCACTCACCATCCTGGCTTAGAAATATATCGCCGTTCTTTCACTGTCGCTGGGTCAAAATCCTGGAACTCCCTTCCTAACAGCACTGTGGGTGTACCTACACCACAGGGACTGCAGCGGTTCAAGAAGGCAGTTCACCACCACCTTCTCAAGGGCAATTTGGGACGAGCAATAAACACTGGCCTAGCCAGCGACACCCACATCCTGTGAATGAATTTAAAAAACACTCGTAGAGATATAGAACAATACGGCATAAAAAGTGTCCGTGCCGGTTCTCTGAAAGGACTATCCCATTACTCCCACTCCCCTGTCCTTCCGTCTGGAAATGTTTTCTGTTCGAGTATTTATCCAATTCCCTTTCGAAGGTCAGCAGTGAATCTGCTTCCGTCACCCTTTCAATCAGTGCATTCCAAATCATAATAATGGGCCACGTCAAAAAAAAATCTCATCTCGTCTTTGGTTCTTTTTTCAATTACCTTAAATCTGTGTCCTCTGATTCCTGACCCTTTGACTACAGGAAATAGTTTCTCCTTACTTATTCTATCAAATCACAATTTTGAACATATCTATTAAATTTCTTCCTAACCTTCAGTGCTTTAAGGAGAACAACCCCAGTGTTTCTAATCTCTCCAGAAACCTCAATTGCTGGCATTGGTCTGCTAAATTTCCGGCTCTAAGGCCTTTATATCCTTCTTAAAGTGTAACGTCCAGAATTGGAAACAATGCAGCAGCTGGGGCCTAAACTTTAGAAATTAATTCCACAATTCCAATGTGCACTAGAAAGTTAATGAGCCAGTCAAAGTGTACAAGTATTTCTGCCACTGAAGTGACATAAGACTACATGGAACAGCCATAAAGAGTTGAAGTCAATGCAGCACTGCAGCCATCGCGCTTCTCACATTTGTGCTGTCATATTTTTAAAAGCTGGTCAGGGCTATTTCTTTTAAGGGTTTTCTTTTGAAAAGCTCAATGTTAAACAGCACGGCGAGTAATACAAGCACTTCTAAAGAGTCAGCATTCTCAATGACGCTTAGCTGAGACCTCTTTGCAATAGTGAAACTGAAGAAATGGTACATCATCACAAGCCCCCTTTTCATGGTCGGTGTCAGTGTTTTAAGATGTGTTTTTTTTCCTCTTCTGCACGATCAAATGGTCCATACATTGAGCTGTTAAGGCTATTTACTGGCACTGCAAATTTAGAAGAATCCTGCTCCAAATGTGACTGCTACTTAATATGAGATCAAAATTACTGGGTTACTGGTGTGACATTTTAGTTTGAATAAATACCAAGCCAATTTCATATTGTTTAATCCACTTGGGCCAGGTAAAATTTGTCCAATTGCACAATAACTGTCTTCACGGGGTTACGTTACTGTTATTTTAAAAACAGCAATATCAATCTTCTTATTTACTCTTCTAAACCTTTTAACTAAAATATATTGAATGGGTGTTTGGTCCAATTGTTTTAAGTGGCTACATTTCAAAGCCTTTAAAGGCTTGATTTAGTCTGGTTTTGAGCTCGTAACAATCCCAGCTAGAAAAAAGTAAATCTCCTCTAACCAGTTAAGTGCAGTAACCAAAACCCAGCTGTCTGGCTGCTTTATATCCAGGCAGCATCTGAGCAGACAGATTTAGGTTTGCACAATGTCAGATTAACATGTTACGGAGTAAAATTTCACTAGCTTGTCATCTGAGGAAATATAAACCTAACAAATACCCTGTTTACAGTGCCAAGTTCATCACACAGTAAATCTGGTATACATGCAACTTGGCGTTTTTTACTCTCTCCCCCTCAGAAGAAAAAAGACTAGTGGAAACCTCACATTCCCTAACTGAATTACACAATGTGAACAAATAGGTGCCTCACTTCATGCCAGTGTCATCTTTCAATTGAGACAGTCACTGGTGTCCTCATCCTACTCCCGGAAAAAATACATTTCCCAAGTCCAAGATCTCGAGGGGTGTAAATGGTTTCAAGGCCCATTGGGAGTCATTCTGGTTAACAGTATAAACACAGCGTTAATGACAGAGAGACTCCCTGCTGAGTACTGAACACAGTCACACCTTCAGAAATGTTAAAAGACCCCAGAGGTGCTCGTGGTATGTTTTGATCTCCAAGAATGTAACAGCTGCTCTCTGTACTCAGCACCAAGCTACACTTTTACCGGTGTCTCCATTAATTACAAAAAAAAGAGAAGTTCTCCTAAGCTCACTTTATGATATATTGAAAGCAAAGTCACTAACATTGACACCCCACATGTCTGGTACTCAACACATAAGACAGTAAGGTCCTGCTCTCTGCTGGAGAATGTGCCTGGTCGAGGGACAAAAATAATTCTGCCCAGGGCTCTCACTCCTAACTGCTAAGGAGTAACTCCCACGGAATGTGTGGGTGTATGGAGGTCATGTTTTTGACAGGATTAGCTTGGCTATAGTGCACCAACCTGCCACGATGGAACACACATTGTCAGGTTCACATGGAAAGAGAGTGTGGCCATTGCATCTGATTCAACAAAGTTGCCAGCACTGGTCAGTGGGGCAGTGCTGATTTTCGAAGTGGGAAAACAGTACATTATACACAGGATTTATTTTCTCAGGTGGTCTGAAGGTGTACTCCCCAGGAAAAAAATATTTTTGAAAATTTAGTTGATGGATGCTGCATTTGGTGTAGACCTTTCTATTACTGTAAATATTTCCTGACATATATATTATTTCCTGACATATATATTACTTCCTATATAAAGAAATCATAACCAGGATAGGAAACTATTAGGAGTCCTCAATTATTAATAAGATAAATGAACACAATCAGTCACTTGACTCTTGTTTCTTGCTACAGCAATAAACTTTTTTGAACCTAGAAACTACTGTTAACAATATTAGAAAGCCCTTGAGTTATATTCATAGTTTAACATAGATGTTACCCATGTAAACATGTAGCTGGAAGTTATGTTGGTGAGGACTAACTTTAATAAACATGCACTTATTTTCCATAGGGGTTCTCCCACCCCTCCGCCAAACCAAAGCATCACTTCTGCCTCCAAGTCACAAGTTTGTGGGTTCAAGCTCCATTCAAGGGACTTGAGAATAAAATCTTTGCTGACACTCCAGTGCAGTGCATGGGGAGTGCTGCACCATCAGGTAGATGCAAAAGATCCATGGCACTATTTGAAGAAGGGGAGTTCTCCTACTGTCCTGGCCAATATTTATCCTTAATCAACATCACCAAAATATATTACCTGATCTAAAACCAAAAACTCTGGAAAACTCAGTTGGTCAGGCAGCATCTGTGGAGAGAAACAGTGTTAACTTTTCAGGTTGATGACCTTTCGTCAGAACAATTCTGAAACGCTGGGCTGGATTTTCATGGAGTCAAGGAGAGTCCATGGAGGGTTCAACATGGTAGGTGGGACCCGAATCCCGAAGTCCTACCCCCATTCTCAGCATTTCCAATATTGGAAGATGTATGAAAGGGGACAGCGTGTTAAACACACATGAACATTTACAAATCAGCTGGGCGATTTAAGGACATAGGAAAGAACAGTGTTGCCTCAGAGGGCTGCTCACTTCTCTGTCTGTAAGGCATTGAGGAGCATCGTGGCTGGCCTCTTCATGCAGTTATACACTGGGGACCTGCAATTTTGTAGGGACAGCCATGGTTACGGGAGCAAGTACCACAGATGAGGGCTCTGGTGGAGAAGCCAGGGAAGTCATGCAAGATGAGCATGCAGAAGTGCTCACAGCACCCTCATCCTCCTCTGCAACCTCCTCAGCCCCGGGTTGGCTCTCTGAAGGGTTGAATGAGGTGGGCTGCTGGAGCACAGCGTTCGTCCATTCTAGAATCTGTTATGCCACCTGCAAGAGCATCTTGTATGAGTACACAGCTCCTCATGTATTCCAGGGAAGACAGCGCTCAAATTCTGAACAAACTGCTCCAGGCTACTGAGTGAGCCTTGTTCACTTTGCAGGAATTCACATTTCTCTTGCATCCACTGGGAGTGATGCTCTGTGTGACACTCCATGACATTGGCCAGTCTCTCATGGCTGGATTTCATGCGGTCAAGCTCATCACATCAATGGACTCTTCCATTCACAGTGCACGAGCATGCATTGGCTCAGGGAAATCCACCAGATGGCTGCACATCTGCTGCTGCTGATCCAAGTACTGTGCCCCATAAGGCCCCTGAGGCCCCATCTCTATGCCTCGTCACTGCCCTCCCTCCTCTGAGGAGAACCTGTGCACAGGTATATCTGACTCAGGCATCTTCTGCACTCTGGTGTTGTGCCCTTTGCCACATGCAACCAATTAGGGATTGGCAATAAATGCTGGCCTAACCAGCGACATCCACACCCCATGAATAAAATTTTTAAAAACTGGCTCTTAACGTGTGCTACTTGGCTCACGTTGCGAGTATCTATGTTGGTGGATTGTGGGCTGGTCAAATGCGATGCTACTTCCTCTAATCTCTTCATCCTCCTCCTCCTGATGCCCGAAGGGAGTTCTGGCTCTGAGGAGTGGGCATATGGCAATGGGATCTGTGTGAGACACATCATGAGATAATTAGTGTAATCCTTGCTCAGTGAAAGCATGCATGCAGTTACAGGTCATTAACAAAAACCCATATGAGTAGAACCCTTGGTCAGGAACCCTTCTTTCATGCTCCACCATGCACTATATGCCCATTATGCTCAATCCACCTCCCCCATGCTGAACAAACATCATCACCACCACCAGTGAAGCCATGATTGAAGGTGCCTTAAACACCGCCTTTGGCGCCTGCAGTGGGAGATTCGCCATTTCCTACACTGGCCTGGGAAGGCACACGCACTCTCTGCATGACTCTCTCCTCTACTGGACCAATCACCCTGAGGTTCACATGTCCACCCACAGTCCAGGCCATCACCTTAGCACTTTGAGCTCTCTCCTCCTGCAAGTGAACAATAAAGACAAACTTAGGGGCACTGAATCCTGCATTCAAGTACGAGTAGGATTTATGTGACCATGTATCAAAGTGGGCTTCCAGATGCCACCCCATTTATGCTTGGATATACGAGAGTGTCACGTCCATTTGGGCATCCTTGTTGATGGTGAGCATCTGATCATCTGTCTCTATCATCTGAGACCCAAATCAGAGGCAAATGTATGTTTCAGTCAAACAGCCCACATTGCCTGAGCGCAGGAGGTCGTGGAAATGCTTGCGGCACCGAATCCCTGTTTGGACATATTCACCTAATGCATTCACCACAGCAGAAATTGCCTGCCATGCTCCCCTCATGACGGCAGGAGGGTTCCTTCTACCTGCTGGATGTAGGGTATCCCTCTGGCCTTCAGCCTCCTGCACATGGATCTTCAGGTCCCGGTCACAGAACCTAGGTGCATTTAATCCATGAGGCTCAGTCATGCTGCACTCTTGGGACATCCTGCCATGACAATGAATAAAGTACATGGATGAACCATGATTCTCTCTCTGTCACACTACTCAATACCCATGTGCAACCACCTGCTGGAACCTTCTTGAGTGGTGCACAGACTTTTGTGTTGTTGGGGGGTGTACTGTGCTTGTTTGTGAGCCACTCCAGAATGTGATGGTGTGATCTGGAGCTTATAGGACTCTGCTCAAATACTCCCTTGGAATCACACATGCCTGCGAGGACAGTGTGCTGATGTCATGGTTATGGATGAGGCACTTCTGGGTGACCACACTTGAAAATGTGATAGATGAAATGGCATGTGGCTGGACATGAAGAATCTGTATGCAGGGTCCTGACAACAGGCCATGGTGCAATGCTCATGTCACTTGCTGTACAATGTGATGGCCTGCTGTAGCTGCAAAAATGCTGACATCTACATGACTGGACGTGGTGGATCTTTGTAAACAGTGAATGTCAGCCGTGTCGACACTCCTTACAGATATGGAATAGGCAGACTTCAGCATCTAAAGTTTCCTATGGAAGGCTCGCAACGGGCCAGCGCTTATCACAAAATAACCAATGGTCCAACATTTAAACGTTATACATGATAACGCAATGAAGTCTCCTCCCATGCAGTCTTGTGAACCTTCCACAACTTGCTTGCTGTCACAGTGAGTGTTTCCGGGATGGCCCCTTATATCGGGTCTGAGTCCAGAAAAGTACACCTCCTAAATCGGGACCACCTCTGCCTCCGATGTGTTTCTGGGGCCAGCTGAGCCCGACTTCAGCCCGCCCCTGGCTAGCAATGAAGATTGCACCTCCGGAGCCCCTCTCCCATGCCCGCAACCCCCGAGGTAGGCACACGAAGCTGGAAAATTTCCTGACTCCTGATACCCACCTCAAGGATGAAAATTCAGTCCATTAACTCCGTTTCTCACCAGAGACACTGCCTGACCTGTTGCGTCCAGCATTGTTAGTTCTTATTTCAGATTTCCAGCTTCCGCAGTATTTTGCTTTTGTATATTACTGCTCAGAATTATATTGCTGTTTGTGCAACCCCTCTATGCACAAATTTACTGCAGCATTTTCTAAATTACAATAACCACTACACTTCAAAAGTACAACGTTGGCTGGAAAGCACTTTGGGCACCTTGAACTCGAGAAAGACTTTACATAAATGCAAATATTTATTTTCTTTATAAAATTTATGTGGACGATCTGCAAATATCCTGTAGAAACAGAGTAAACTTCATTTGCACCGATTGTACAGGGTTTCTGCACATCCGCTACTGAAGTTACAGTTGACAATTGGAAGAACATCACGGAAATCCAACTCCATTAAGTTTAATTCAGGTTTATGTCTTAACCTCCCAAAATGAAAAGTCAGTGAATGCTTCATGTTCATAAGGGTATTTTTAGCTGTCTAGGCCCTAAGCTGTGGAACTTCCTCCCTAAGCCTCTCCACCTCACTCTTGCTTTAAGATCCGCCTTAAAATTCGCTTCTTTAACAAAGCTTTTAGTCACCCGATCTAACATCTCCTCCTTTGGCTTGGTGTCAATATTGTCCGATTGCAATTCTGCAATTTTGGATATTTCACTATGTTAAAAGCGCAATATGACTGCAACTATTGTTGTTGAACATACTTCTATGTCCAAATATAAAAAACGATACACTCTCCATATCCTACCATATACTCCAGTACACCACTGGCGCTTGTGGAACTGTAATGCAGCACAAGTCACTTCCTTCAGGAAATTAGAGCAAAAAATAAACACTGGTAAATAGCAATGTAAAAATCTGGGATTCTGACAAGAATTGAAAGCAGTGGCATCAGGTTTTCAAACCCTCGATTATGCGATCAGGAAATTGCATTTATCTCTCTTTAGGACAACTGGTTAAACTGCCCAGCAGAAGCACAACAATGTGTATTGTGGTAGTATTATGCAAAGAACATAATTAGTCCTTATTAACTGGGTTTTGAGATGGCTTGTCTTTATCTAAACCAGTGAAATGTTAATCATTTACTTAAGAGGTGACAATGGATTTGCCACTTTCTTTGTTGACCTGCTCCTTCACATTAACCTAACAACTCACAATCTCCCACTTTTAACAAAAGCCAGTGACACATCCAAAAATAGTAACTCTTATGAAAGAGATTCCATCTTCCAAGAGCATATTGTCCACACAAAAAGTGTTTATATAGACAACTATCGACACTTTGCTCATCTGCAGCTTGGCTTAAGTACACACAGAACCTCTAAAAGGTACAATAAAGCCATTCAACACCACCAACTCCTCGGAGACATTTAAAAAATGGAGGCACATGAATTCTTGTTTATATTAGCAGCTGGTAAGAAGGTCAACCATTAGGAACTACTTCAATCAATCCAAAAGGGTACAAGGTCTTCAGGAAAAGAAAACTGCAGAATTTCTAAAGGAAATCGTTCAGTAGTGCGAAGTGTACCTACTATTGCTGCACCTACATTAAACATCTTCTAACATATTTTATTTACCGTTGGATGTTTGTATACAGATCTGATTACAACTTGCCATTATAAGAATATTTTGGAATCTTGTGGGGTGATAAAACAATTTGGTGTGAAAAAGTTAATGAAGAGAAAGTTTATTAATTTTCTGCAACTTAACAAGCCATGTCATGGCGAAAACTTAAGTTCATAATTTTTAAAAAGTTAAAATGCTATTAAATTAGTATCACCTGTTCTGTGCCCAGAAAGACCATGCAATCAACATGTGCGACGCTTTCATAAATATATGCAAATGTACACTTTTATAAAACACCTGTAAACAAGTCTATTTTCTTGGGAGTCTAATTAAAAGTTTAAAAAAAGGCTAGACAACTAATTAACAAGTTCTATTTTTGGTCTTGGTGCAGTGATTGTCAACAGGCTAAATTAATGATGTTGTAATTCAGAAGAGTTATCGGCTGGTGGTTTTGGGCTCTTTTTATAAAAAGGAACTGCCCAAAAAGTTGCAAATGAAAAGGTAATTGTACTAAAGGTGTCATTTAAACACAAAGAGCAAATGTTACCCATAAATGGTTTATCAAAAGAATTTTCTGTTATCTTTGGATACTTCCTCAATTCTGCAAATACGTTTATCAATCCATTCCAGGGGCCCGTCCACAAACTTAAATCAACACTGGAGAGAATAAGCCATAAACAAGCTTCAGGCATTCTTCCACATTAGCAAATGGTAAAGCACAGGAAGTAAGTTAAATGGTGATTGATGGTTCATTCTACATTTTGCTTTCTTCAAAGGGGAAGGAAAATTGCAACTTCTGTAACATGTTATTTCAAGTGTAATCAAATTAAAACACTTTGGTGTGCCTTATTTCATTTTTTATGGGCTGTATAGGACAATGTGATAAAAAAAAGGGCCATGCTTTTTTTCTTCAATCACTTTTATTTGGCAGCTTTAGAATTCATCACCTCCTGTAAAGGGCACATCAGCTGAATCCATTCACGTCAGGAGAGCAAAGGTTTGAGCATGGGCAGAGTTGAGAGACTCTCCACCTAGTTGGCCTGGCGGCAGGAGGGGGGTGGGGAAGGGGAAGAGGGGAGTGACGGTGGTAGGGAGGTGTGAGAAGGACCTTGTTGGATAAGTAGGGTGCTGTGAGGAGACTCTCATCCTGGCGGAGGAGGTGGGTGCAAGGAACAACCTAATTTTCGGGGTAATTGGGGTGGGTGTGGACACACAGAACAATTTCATCCTGGCGAGGGGAGAGACCTCATCCATTGCCAGCAAATAACTGAAATCACGGACAAGCCCTCAATTTTTCGACTTAATTTTCATCATCTGCCAGCACTAGGGGATATATACAGGGCTGCATCCAAGCCTCTCAAATAGATGAAAAAAAGCAAAATGACTGCAATTGTAATTTATATATATTATATAAATGATATAAAATCACCAATTCTTGGTTGAAAGGCATTTCAAAGGGTCCTTCAAATTCCAAGTAAGCTTATCCTGAACTGTGATGTACACAGCTGCTTTCTAATTGGCCCCATGTAATCCTGCTCCATATCAAAAACACTATTGTCAGAGCAAGAACAGTGATGATATTCTTCCTGTTGTGCTTATTGTAATCAAATGAGCTTCAGTTGGCAAAACAAACCATAAACTTTACTAATGTCTAAAAGAAACTTGCACAACCTGGAGTAATGAGGAAAAAGTCAAGCATGTAAAATGCTTCAGAACTTCTATTCTTAATCAATCACCAAAGACCAATGATATCATTAAAGTCTTTGATCACAGATCTTCTTTCAAGCTCACAATCACAGTTGGAGTGACCTGGGTTTGCAAAAAGAATAGAAAAAATACCTCAGAGACAAAACAGTGAAATCGGAGCAATCATCAAATCATTCCTCAGGAAGGAGGAAAAAGAAATGATGTATCCTTCAGGAATACAAAACACACTCCACAATAAAAGCAGTAAAATAAATTCATACTGCACAGCATTCAGATACAAATCTCAGGTTAATTTAACCCTGACGGCACTTGAAACTCACATCACCAAACCCTGTCATGAAATGCTTATAAAATTCCTTTCCAAACATTGCCAGCTCAATTTTCTTTTCCAAATTTAGGAACCAAAATAAATTGGCACGTTTCAAGTGGGTTAAAGCTCTTGCTTAAACTCCATTTTGATTTATAAAGCAGGAATGCCACCAAGACACTAACTGTATTGTGGTTTTAGCCATTAACAGCTCAATGGCAAATATAATTAAACTGCCATTCAGTATAAAATTGTAGAAAGTATTTTTTTCTTCCCCCCGCCCTCCGCCCCCTTTCTCCAACAATAAGGGCTGAAGAATCTGTTCCAGTTCCTCTGCCAAGTCTGCCATGCTCAATTTGCTCAGGTGCAGGAAGTGCAACTGTGGGCTCCATCTCCAGTGCAACCAGCAGCTGCCATCGTCACCACTGCCTTTTGAGGGAAGGTCATAAGCATTACTAGTCTTTTGGATAAGACCTGGCTGACCTCTCAGGTTAATATAAAAGATTCCTTGGCTCTATTTAAAGCAGAGTTGGCAAGTCTGCTGCTGTCCTGGCCACTATTTCTCTCTCAAAAAATACCCCAAAACAACAATCTGCTCATTTATTTCATTGCTGTTTGTGGAACCTTACTGTGTGCAATTTGACTGCTGTACTTAACTAGATTACAGCAGTGACTACACTTCAGAAGTGGTGCATTGGCTGGAAAGGGCTTTGAAACATCCTGGAGGTCATAATGGGTAATGTATAAATGAAGTTTTTTTTTAATTTGAGATTTGCATGGTTCCTTTTTCCATTTTTGACACCACCTGCTCTAGTACTGAGCTCAAAGATACTGAAGGTCACCAGTTCTATCTGAACTGCTCTGTCGTATAAAAGTAAATAAAGGCACCTCCCAGCAGCTCAATGACAAGTTTTATAATTTGTGCAATAAAAAAAATCACAATGAATTCACAAATTTAAAATCCAGTTAAAACAAGGTTTGAAAATTAACACTGATCAAGTGTCGAAGCATCTTCACACTTTTCAGTTTAGTAGGATGCTAGAGACCACCTGACTCATGGGTCTCCCGCAACCAATCACCATCCCATTCAAGCCAGTAAAATAGACAGGATTTCCCAGCAGGCAGCTTTAGCAAATCAGAGAAGTTTACTTGGGTTATCATCAGCTTAGGGACAACCATGTTTTGGAAAGCAGCAACCCCTGTACCCACTAAACCACAGCTGGATTAAAATCGTGGAACTCCCTACCTAACAGCACTGCGGGTATACCTACACCACATGGACTGAAGCGGTTCAAGAAAGCAGCTCACCACCACCACCTTCTTATGGGCGACTGGGAATGGACAATAAATGGTGGCTGAGCCAGTGATGCCCACATCCCGTAAAAGAATGAAAAAAGTACAGCTGCAGAAATTAAATCGGAAAGCGCTGGAAACACCCAGTAATTCTGGCAGCATTTGTGGAAAGAGAAACAGAGTTAGAAGCCGCTTTAATTGTTAAGATTGCAGCTCAAAGGGAGGCTACTTCCAGTCAATAACAGAGGATACTAACAGTCCAGGGTGGAATCTTTTTGAGGCTTCAGGGGTCTCGCATACTGACTGGACAGCCAGTGAGAGACCCGCACTGCCTCTTTTTAGGAAGGCCCGTGAAACCACAAGCCAATCAGGCAAGGATGAGGCCAGCAGCAAGCCTTCCCCTAGAATCAAGATCCTGGAGGCGGAAATCTCATCTACCGAGAGCTGCCAGTCAATAAGAGGCTGGCAACTCGTGCAGCTCAGCAGCACCACAGGGGAGTTGGTGGTTGCTGCTGAGTCAGGAAGGTGGCGGGGTTCTGGTCTGCCACCTGCCTGATTACAAGCCCTTCTCACCTTGAAGCTCTGCAGCAGCGGGAGCATAGGGTCTACCCACAGTTTTTGATTTTCATCTCTGCCATGCTGGCTCTACAGAATGAGCAGCCAAAAGCAGGAAAGTCTTGGGACCATCTGTTTGAAGAAAAGGAATGAGACTACCAATCCAATTGCCCAAATTTTATCCTGTGCGGTCTCAGCAAGAAATATAGCCAGTTAAAATTGGCTATTCCTTCACCAAGGGCGGAACACAAGTGTGTTGGCTGCCACGCAACCTTCAAAATGGTTGTGAGGTGATAATTCTGTATTTGCTTTTTCAGAAACAAGTGCTTGCAAATAAAACACCAGAGGAGAGCACAGGCTACACATCATTTGGGAGGCAGAGCCATTTGCAACTGACACAATCAGAACATAAGAAATAGGAGTAGGAGTAAACCATACAGCCCCTCAAGCCTCCTCCATCATTCAGGAAGATCATGGCTGATCTTTGTCCTCAACTCCAACTTCCCACCCAATCTCCACATCCCTTTATGTTCTTGGAGTCCAAAAATCTATCAATCTCAGCCTCAAATGTACTCAACAGCTGAGCACCCAGAGCCCTCTGGAGTAGAGAATTCCAAAGATTGACAACCTTCTGAGTGAAGAAATTTCTCTCCGCTCAGCCCTAAATAATCGACCTCTTTTCCTAAAATGATACTCCCTTTACTCTCCAGCCAGGGGAAGCAGCCTCTCAGCTTCTACCCTGTCAAGCCCTCTCAGAATCTTATGCTCCCGTGAGATCACCTCTCTTTCTTTCATTCACAGTTAGTGAGGTCCACTGGGTGAGCATATGTAGTTCAACTCTCTTTCATCAGATTTAACAATAGAGATCAATGAGTATGTAACCATCTAAATGAAAAGCAACTGGATTGCTAGGGACAACGAAATACTAAGGCAACTGCAACCTTCAGTGGGTCTTTAGACAACTCATTCACTAAAAAAGAAAGAATTTGTGTTTATATAGTACCCTGTAAATCTCATCAGGGTGTCTCAAGACACTTTAGAATCAGTTGTTTTGAAGCGATTATCTCAGCAAATGTTACAATATTACAATGATCCACAAACAGCAGATGATTAACAAGACATGCTTTTTTTAGTTGTGGTGCTGGCTGAGGGATTAATATTGACCAGGACACCTCTTCGACAGCCAGTGGCAAGGGATCTTCAACAACTAGAAGCATGGGGGTCTTAACATTTGCCCCAACTGGCAGACAGAATCCAGATTCGGTGTCCTATCCAGAAAAGAGCACTCCCTCAGTAATGCAGTCTGATTATTTGCTATCAGTTTGAACCCAGAACTATGATTCAGGGTTGAAAATACCATCAACTATGCCAAATCCCTAACACAGTGAAATCATATACAAACAAAATCCCTCTCCCCACGCACAACCAGTTAGAGTAAAAATTTCTTGGTTGGAACACTGTTGTGTGGTAAGCAACCTGCGTTGTACAGCAAAGCAAATGGGTCAGCCTGCGTAAAGGCTTCTACAGGCTTTAAATGTAAATGCAAGACACATATCTTAATTAGTCTAGAGTTATCCATGTTAGGGTGCCCCGACACCACAGTCGCAATACTCCCAATCTAGCTTGCCCTCCTACATATTTGCCCTCAGTTGCTGCCCACATAACAAGAGGGAGGAGGGAGGGGTTGAGGCAAAGACAAGTGGGATTGCCTCCCCCTCCTAGGTCAGAGATGCATATCCTATTAGCCATTCATAAAGTGAAGCACAACAAGCAATAAACAGACGCTATGCTACTTTTTGAGGAGGAGGGAGAAGAGGAGGAGGAGTGAGTCCCACGGCAGGGAAATGCTAGCTGGGACACTAGAGAGAGGGGGAAATTGAAGTGTGATGTAATTCTGGCTACAGCTCAATGACCAGTGAGCAAACAGGTGATAATAGATGAAATATTTATGATACACTCAAATTAATTTGTAACAGGTGGTGTTCATGGTCCACAGATTAATATCTCATAATATTTTGCTGTAATATGCTCTGTATTGCAGGATGCTACACAATGCTTGTTTGACAAGTTTGGGTATTTGTATACTTAGAAGAATGTTTTATCGAAATAAAAGTTGTAAAATTCTTCTCATTCATTTCAGTTGCTATATAAATTAAACACTACAAAGGAAAAGTAGGCAACCTCACATTTCCACAATGGAGCATCACTCAAGTCAAGTGTAGGTTGGAGAATCAGTGTCACAGGGTTGGAAACCGAACTCTGACCTACACTCCCATCTGACCAAAAAATACTATGTCTCACGAGTACAGCCTTGCTGAATTAACTTTACAGTACTAAGTTATCAATAGCCCTCCATTACCTCACGTAAGGATCCTTTGTGTGTGAATGCAAGCACAGTGTTGGCTGGCTATTAGACCCAGGGAGACAGCATCAGATGATCCAGGTCCTATCCTTGTATGATGCCCACATGCATAGTTCCAACAAGAAATCATCGCCAGCAGGAATCCTGGCTGAAATCCTAACCCTAGCCCAGGGGCATTTAAGGGGCACCATCGCCATCTTTGACTGAGAGCAGTTAATTCAGGAATCCAACCACAGTACAGATCAAAATCACTCATTGTGCATTTATCAATTGAATTATCATTGATGCACCTTTAAACAGTTTCAGAAAAGTAGCCGCTGGCTTAAAAAAAAAATAAACTTAAGCTACGGGTAACACAAAGTTAAATACTGGTCTCAAAATTAGTGTATGTCGCTGTTAAAATAGCCTGAAAAATGAAGTGTTAGCAACCCAGCCACAGCAATGGAGAACATCAGAAAGCTTATAATAGCAATAACACATATATGCATGTGTATCAGTGAGCTGAGGGAGCCTGGAAATGAAAGGGTGCAGAGTGGGCAAAGGAGAGGACAGAGCTACAGAAAAATAAATGAAAAAAAAAAATCCAGGAATTTTTTTCCCCTCTTGCACTGAAGAAAGATGACACAGAGACACAGAAAGAAATATGAAGCGGCACTCGTTCAAGTGCTCACAAGTTAAAATGCCCAGGTTAACATCCACAATTTGATTAATGTGCTCTCAACAGTATATTTGAAGCCAAATTCAAAAATCAATAGATATGTGTTGTTTGAAAACCCATACAACAAAAGCTGCCATCCACCTATTAATGTAGGTGGCTCGACAATTTCGAGCTTTATACTTTTTCATCTCCACAGACTTTGATCAGCCTTTCTGAACAGTATTCTCAGAAAGCAGTTTATTACCCACTCCATCAAGTGATCAATGATTTCATTAATATGACAGATCACAAAACTGTCGTATCATTGATACAGGCTTGAAAGATGATTCCAGTTTCCTGCCACATTTCCACAGTCTAGGATACTTACTGGCAGGTCGACTCCATTCAATATTTTCACAGACACAGAAAACTAAAAATCCATTTTCAAACCAATTTCAATTAGAATCCAGGAGTTGTTATCACAGGTGCAGCAGAATGGGTCTGTAAGTGGAAAAGTCGTCTGTCCGTTCTGAAATGAAACCTTATCTGTAGCCACAAAGATGGCTGAGGACAGCCTATCTGTAATTTACTTTTTATCCTGTGTTAACTTAAGCTTACTTCTGTCACATGGAATTCCTACTACTTGCTGTTAGTGGGTAATCTAAAAGCTTAAGGAGTGTATGTGAGCGCTGATCTTTTCTGCATGAACTTTCCTTTGAACACATGCCCCCTCCCCACAAGTTTTAAACAACTCAAAATTACACACGGGCTAGAGATATGTTTTTTAATTTTGCATTACTTTGCAAACTTTGCATTAGTTTAAGCTGAAGCAAAGAGCGCGGTTTTAAAGAAAAAATAATGACAAGTGCCGTCTCCACCCACTGCATTCCCAGAGATTTTCATTTGCAAGGACTGGAACGTCAGTATTTCATTAATTCTGCACCCAAGTGGAGAGGCTTTTCTCTCACCTCCTCCAGTCTCCTTTAGCAAATTATCCCATGACGGTGGATTTATTCTCTCAAAGACCCCAGACTTTGAGAAACAACAAAAGAATCAGAAGACTTTCTGGTCCACCTGCCTGGCGAATGATGAAGCAGGGAAAAGCATCCCCCAGAGAAACCAATCAAACCATTGTGTGGCACAGTCAGACCTTTTCAACTGTCAAACCAGGAGAGTTGGAAAAGAGATGAAAGAACTTGGGATGAAGCTACCATTTATATAAAGATACAGGAATGGTCTCCTAAGATTTAATAATTGGGATGGTACTCAACTTTAACTAAAAAAAAAACAGCATGAGCCAGCCTGGCCAAAAGAGAAAAGAAAGTTAGTGGAAAATCCCTAGCCTTTATTAAACAACTCTCTGAGTCAGGCATTTTAGATGAAGTCAAATGATGAACACTTAAAGCTTGTAAAATCCACTTAGCAGGCCCTAAGCTACGAGAAAAATAAATTGTGCTGGCTTTTCAAAAACAAAATTAAACAGCACTTTTTCTTTTAAATGGTGCAGTATTATTTTAATCTATTCTTTAAAAAACCTGATATTTTGTGAAACTAGAGTGTAACTGTGAAGAAACGCTTAAGCAGTATTCATTGAGAGCTAAACAATTTTTCGTCAAAAAAAAAAGTGACATTTTTACGAATGCTTGAATGTTTCCTTTTCATTTTGGTAGGTGGGTGGATTGGGGGAGGGGAGAGCAGCAAAGTTGCAAGGAAGGTTTTCATAATAGGGCTAAAATCTGCCCTGTCCCAGGGGAGTCAGAGATCCTTATCAGCTACTGTGGATTGGGTTTCATGGCATTCCTGACTGCCTTCTATCATGATGTGAGAATCCACACACCACCACTCACCCACCCCCCACTCCTTTCAGAATGTCAAATGCTAGCTAAGCTCTCCATATTGCTCACTGCCTCTTTGCAACTCTGATCCACACAACGCGAGTCACGTATTACTTCAATCTGACTATGAGGCCATAAATGGGTAAAAAGTTTTAACACTCCTTTTACAGCAGCACTGGCTGGAAAGTACAAACTACTACTGCAACAGGAAGTGTTCCTTGTAAGAGCCCCACTGCTTCTTTTTTATTGCTACCCCAGGATGAGCTTTTTTGTTGTTCCCTCTTGCCTGCAGACTCCACAAAATGAAAGAAGCCAATTAGAGAGGAAGGAAGAGGGGGTGGGAGTGAAACAAGGATTCATCGCTGTCGCAACATTTCAGGGATGGGGCAGGCTGGGGGAGAAGGACATGGGGAAAAACATAAACAACTTTAGTCCCTCTTGGCAGACTTCAAATTCTGCAACACTGCACATTAAAACCAGGAATGTCCACCAACCCTTGGAACAAAAGAACAAGAAGATTAAAGAAAATGGCCACATCCTTGACATTAACGCAGCTTTCATTAAGTTACATGTACTCAATAACTTACATAGTAGAAGCCCACCTCTCAGATTCACAGTTTTTGCAGAACTCATTTTAAAGTTCAGAATTCTATTCAAACATCATCAAATAACAAATCTAAAAAAAAGCTTCATAAATGATAAGGGGTCAGTTGTCCTCTTGAGCAGATGAAAATCATCCGCACCAGTCCACACAAATATGTCTGCACACACGGTGATATTTCACCTGGTCCCAAGTGCAGATTCAGAGCAGAAGATACAAGAGTAGAAGGGAGCAGGGCAGAATGGAAAAGAAATAGGGACATTCACATGGAATTGTATATACCACAAAGAGAGACCATTCAAACCATTATGCCTGTGCCAGCTCTTAGAAAGAGTTATATAATTAGTTCCACTCTCCTGCTCTTTCTCCATAGCCATGCAAATATTCCCCCTTCAAGTACTGAAAGTTACTACTGAGTCTGCTTCCACCATCCTTTCAGGCAGTGAATTCCGGATAATAACAACACGTATGTATAGAGAAATCCTCATATCCCCTCTGGTTCTTTTGCCAATTATTTTAAATCTGTCCTCAGGTTACCAACCTTTCTGCTATTGGAAATACTTTCTCCTTACTTACTCTATCAAAACCATGCATAATTTTAAATCATCCTTAACCTTCCCTGTTTGAAGCAGAACAATCCCAGCTTCCCTAGTCTCTCCACATAAATGACGTCCCTTCTCTCTGCACCCAAGTTATAACTTTCTTCCTCTCCACATGTGTAAGATGGTCCCCAGTTGTGTACACAGGGTACTTGTTGCTTTCCTGCCTCAGTCCGAATCTTACATTTTATTTACAGACTAGGGGACTCAAGTCAGAGGCCCAATCAGTGGGCTCCAATTTAGGCCACTTACCAATTGCCTGTGCTCCCTGTGCCCATTCTCCCCATGCACAAACCAGAACCTACATACACATGGCTAAACCAAGCACCATATACTCAATAATGACAGCTCCACACAGGCATAACATTCCAGAACTTATTTAAACGAGGAAGAAAAATCAATTCGCACATAAGAGCAACTGGCAACAACTCTTGCACCGCCCACTAAAGGAGGGGAAAAAAAACAATAAATCTCATCAAATTACAAAGAGCAGTTTTAACTGGAACAGAACTCAGCAGCATAAAAGAAAAATTGCACTGCATTGGGCTTATAACAGGGATTACTTTAATTCCAAATTCTTCTTCCTCCACCCACGACCAACACTTTCCCAAAACAAACAAAACTCCAGGTGCAGCTGATCCATTCATAAGGAATGCAGTGAACAAAAAAAAATAATTGCTGCTCTCACTGTTAGCAAATCCCCATACACTACACTACTTACCATTGGATGTTGTACTGGAGGCTATGGCTTTTTCACTGACATCTGTGCGAGAAGATCCCTTTACAATGGAATTTTCTACTTTTTTCTTTTCAGCTGCAGTAGTACTGTGTGACTGGGCATCCATGATGATTTTTCATTACCTCAGACCAGCACAGCTATAGAGCAAATAAATGGAACAATATTTTAAATTAAAATCCATATCTTCACACAGTACAAGACTTCACAAGTCTGTAGTGAGCTATGATAAGATGTTAAGGAACCTGTTAAATTTATTTTAAACAAACTTTTCGAGTACTCTTACAATCTAAAACAGAGGAACACATTTCTCAAATACCAATCATTGAAGCTGCAGGGATAAGTGACAGCACAGCCACAACTTTCCTGAAAGCCTGCCCTATTGCTTCAATTTAAAATATTTGCGTTGCACCACCAAGCACTGAAATAAAGTTCTATTTTTCAGTTATTGCTAAGGCAAATTGCAATTTAAACTTGTCAATATACATCAACTCTCACAGGTAATCAGCAGCGAAAGCAGCTAACATTTCACAGTCTAGACAAAGTCAGTCAAGCCATGCCGTTTGCATTTGCAAACAAGTTTAAAGGCTAGTACCCTAGACCTCATTTTTAATACAATCCTGCTAATATCAATCAGAACACAGGTGTGCCTTTCTGTTTAAAGCCCAGTTATGGATTTTTGCCAAAACATTAAACATGCCCGACACCCAAAGCAGACATTTGGTAAATTTGCAGCAACTGGCAAAAATCAACATTTTATTGAAGTCAAATGCATTTTATCAAAAACCATGCATAAAACAAATCATTATACCTGATCACGGTAACTTATTCAGCTTTATAAAAGTTTGCAATGCAGCAGGCCTCCCAGATGGTCACTGCACAGTTTTTGAAAGTGGAGGGGTGTGCTAACTGAAGGAATGCACCATTATTGCCCAATATAAACCCTTGCAAAATAACCCTGTGATTTTATGTAACTGTCATCAGCTGCAGTGAAAACCTGAAGAAAACTATTTATGCCACTTGTAACATGAGCTGGGCTTTAATTTTGTCCAATGCCTTTTCTGTCTTTTTCCTTCCATTTATCAAAACTAATTGATAAACTTTGTCTGCCCTTTCTTAACTTACAATCCCACGATAATGTCTTATCTTGTCTTGGATCTCTTCCATGCTCTTTAACTAGAGCTGTGTTTTTTTCATTTCCTACCATGATTTGATCCTGACTTTGTTTCTCTTTCTCCATTGCTCATTTTTTTCCTCATGCAGTCTTACTTTTATTCATTTCATTAGTAACTGCTTTGCCTCCTCTGGGAAGAGCTGTCCAAAACAGCAGTGTCACAGCATTCATCATCATTACATCAGCAGCAAGAAAGTTCACACTGATTGTTATCAGCGTAAAGAGCACTCTGATCACTGTGCAAGCAAACATAACATGTTTAATTTTTAAGAAATAAGCCTGAGTATCTGTGGTGTTCAGCTGTACGGCTTTGATCTGCTCTATTCAAAGTAGTCTTTGGGGAAACAATCAAACTCGAACAGTATAAACTATAAAAGAGAAGAGAAACAGAAGAGGAGGCGAGAGAAACGAGCAGGAAATTAGACTCTGTGTTCAAGCATAAAGGACTGTTTATCAGCCCGATTGAACTGACTGACAAAATATCATGGGGATTTAGGAATTCGACAAAACTGCGCAACAAATAAATTCAAATCTAGATGATGTATAAAAAGAACAAGATCTTCAATTTACCAATTAATATATTCAACAAAGCCAAATCTTGTACCCGTGCAAGCCTTGTTCCATTAAAGCTTTGCCCCGCTGTTGCTGCGTGCCTATGCAGTGCTCCTGGGTGTACCGACAACATATCAATTTCACATTGCAAAGAAATTGATACTGAGTTTGTAAAAACTGATCTGTAGTAACTGCAACAATGAAAATCAATTTAAAAATTGAATTTACCATTTTCTCAGAAGCCAATTAATTCAGCAGGCTGTCTATTCAGGACTGAAGCTTAAAGAATTTAGAATACATACATGACAGGAAAAAAAACAGCACTTTCACCAAATATCTTATTTACAAGGACATTTTGCTTTCTAAAATGATTGCAGCAGCTTAAATTTCCTTTTACAAGCTAAAACTTAACACAATCTCTCATTATTCTTTTCAAATGAAGCTTAGTCCATCTTTTAAATACCAGATTAGTTAGATGAGTTGCTTAAAGTCAAGCAGCAGTAACAATCTGATGGTGCCAGGCAGCACTTCCAACTGGATTAAAGGATTTCAATTAGCCTCTTGCATTTTGCCATTTACCTAATCTCAACATTAAGGCTTGCTTTGTGCCTTTGCCACTGCCTTAACCAACTTCGCTTCTATGCCCTCTGGGAGCCAGCTATAATCTTTGCAAATACGATCATTAAGAATGGCATGGCTTTGCAACATTGATATAAAAGCCTCATTCAAACAAAAAAACTGAAGAATAAGTGTATAATTGAAATACAACTGAATACAGGTGAATGCAAGGAAAGCAATGCAACATAAATAGAAAACCACAATTTTTACTTATGTTTTTTATCCGTTCAAGGGATGTCAGCATTGCTGACAAGGACAGCACTTATTGCACATCCTGAACTGCCTTTCCTAAGGTGATGCAGTACCAGCATCTGAAACCGCTTCAGTCCGTGTGGTGAAGATGCTTACAACTGAGCTGTCAGGAAGGAAATTCCAGGATTTTGATCCAGTGACAATGAAAAGTGTGCGACTTGTGGGGGAAGCTGGGGGTGATGGTATTCCGATATGCCTACTGCCCTTGTCCTAGGTGGTCAAGGTCACAAGTTTGTCAGATGCTATCAAAGAAACTTTGGTGAGTTGCTGCAGTGGATGGTATGCACTGCAGCCATATTGCACTGCTGGTAGAGGGACTGAATGCTCAAGGTGGATGAGGTGTCAATCAAGCATTTTGTCCTGGATAGTATTGAGCTTCCTGGGTGATGTTGGAGCGTCACTCATCCAGGCAAGTGGAGAATATTCCATTACACCCTGGGCTTGTGCTTTATACATAGTAGAAAGGCTTTGGGAAGTCAGAACAGTGAATCACTTGCCACAGAATTCCCAGCCTCTGACCTGGTCTGGTAGCCACAGTATTTATGTGGCTGGTTCAGTTAAGCTTCTGGTCAGTGGTGATCCCCAGGATATTGATGGTAGGGATTGGACGACGGTGATGCTTTCCAATGTCAAGAGGAGATGGTCATCACCTGATACTTGTGTGGTGCAAACGTTACCCATGTCTGCCACTTCTCAAGACAAGCCTGAATATTGTCCAGGTCTTGCTGCATTGGGCATTGACTGCTTCATTGTCTAAAGGAGTTGTAAATAGAACTGAGCACTGTGCAACCATTTGCAAACGGATCCCCTTCTGATCTTATGCTGGAGGGAATGAAGCTGAAGGTGGTTCGGCCTAGTACACTACCGAGGAATTCCTGCAGCGATGTCCTGGCAATCAAGATGATTGGCCTCCAAAAATCAAACCCACAAGCCCCTTTGCACTTAGCATGATTCCAGCCAGTGAAGTTTTCCCCAGTTCCTATTGACTTCAATTTTGCTAGGACTCCCTGATGTCACAGTAGGTCAAATGCTGTCTTGATGGCAAGGGCAGTCACTCTCACCTCACCTCTGGAATTCAGTAGTGGGAGTGCCACACAACATGGAGTGTGAAGACAGGGCTTTGTCTCCACAAGGATTCTGCAGTTGTGACTCCGACAAATACCGTCATGGACAGAAGCACCTATGGCAAGTCGATTGGTAAAGGACAAAGTCAAGTAAGTGCTTCCCTCATGTTGGTTCTGTCACCACCCACTGCAGGCCCAGTCTGGCAGTTATGTCCTTCAGGATTCCGCCAGCTTGGACAGTAGTGGTGCTATCTAGCCACTCTCAATGAATGACAATGAAGTCTGCCACCCAGAGTCTGCCCTTGTCACCCTCAGTGCTTCTTCCAAGTGGCGTTCAACATAGAGGAGTACTGATTCAACACCTGAAGGAGGGCAGTAGGTGGTGATCAGCAGGAAGCTTCCCTGCCCATGACTGACCTGGCTCCATGAGATTTCATGGGGTGCGGAGTCAATATTGAGGACTTCAAAGGCAGCTCCCTTCCACTGTGCTGCAACTTCTGGTGGGTCTATCCTGATGATGGGGCAGGAAATACCCAGGGATGGTGATGGATAAATTTGGGACATTGGCTGTATTGGGACATTGGCAGTGAGCAAGACTATGTCAGGCTGTTGCTTGGCAGCTCTCCAAATTTTGGCACAAGTTCCATGTGTTAGTGAGAAGCACTTTGCAAGGTCGACTGGGCAAGTTGTGTCTTTGTCATGTCCAAATCTGATGCCTAGGTCAATGCCAGGTGTTCCACGCATTTTATTCTTACTATACTTTGTCTTAATAGTGTGGTATAACTAAATGGTTTGCTGGCCATTTCAGAGGGCACTCAAGATTCACCAACATTGCTGTCGATTTGGAGTCACACATAGGTCACACTGGGTAAGGACAATACCCTTCCTCAAAGGCTGTTAATGTACCAGATAGGTTTTTTACAATAATCTAGTAGTTTAATAGTCACCATTATTGATACTAGTGTTTTATTCCAGATTTATTTAATTAATTGAATTTAAATTCCCCAGTTGCATGTCCCTACATCATTAGCCCAGGCCTGTGGATTACTAATCCAGCAACATAACCACTGTGCTATTGTTCCTGGTTTCATATACAAAGGAAAAAAATGAACAAAATTCTATGATAATTTATATAACTTCTTTGGCCTAGTTAAAGATCATAAGGTGCTTTATAGGAGCAGAAGCAAGCAAAAATTGACACTAAGCCAAAGAAGGTGACATAAGGACATGGGCTTGGTAAAAGTTGTAAGGAGTATTTTAATAGGAGAGTGGAGGGGCTTAGGGAAAGAATTCCTGAACTCAGTTGCAGGCATGCAGCAACGACTGCTGGTGTGAAGGGAGCGGGTGATGTACAACAGAATTAGTGGAAGGCAAAGTTCTAAGATCTGTAAGGCTGAAAGATCTTACGGATATTGGGAGTGGCGAGGCCAGGGAGGGAGCTGAACCCAAGGATTTAAGCTGCTGTTTTATGCTTTTTAACCAAAGAAAGCTTCCATGAGCATAAATCTGTAGGGAGTGGAGGTTCTTATTGTTTTGTCAAATAAAGACTTGTTCTTTTACATTTTCCCTCTCCTCTTACAAAGGCACAGGCTAAGTATTCCACAGCTGCCAGCAAGCCTCCAGATTGACTTTATGACCAAGTATAGGCCATCCAGAAGCTAAATGACAGTGTAGCACATCATAGCTGAGCCAACTCTTGTCCTTGCTCAGCACTTTCATGCATTATCCAGTAGGGCACTGGCTTAATACAATGAGGAGCAGAAAGCTGGACTAAATTTCCTCTTCGCAAACACAGAAGAGCTCAGGCCAGCTGCGGTGTTCAACTCAAACCTGCTCCTTTCAATTGATATCTATTAACTCAACATGGACCAGGAATTAATCCTGAGATTTTCTGGAAGGTACTTTTAATACCGCACCAAAATATGGATTTAGCTAATGAAACATTTGAAGAGTTCTGGTTTGGTTTATGTTTATGTTGTGTGTTATGCAGCACCTAAGCATATACTTCAAAAGGGAACATTTGCAGGGGCTATGGGGGAAAACACAGGGGAGTAAGGCTAATTAGAAAATACATTCAAAGAGCCGGCACAGACTCAATGAGCTGAGTGGCCTCCTTCTGTGCTGTAAGATTCTACAATTAAGTCCCACCCAGAGATTAGATTTTTTTTTGTTAATTCACAGCAATGTGGACGTCACTGGCAAGACCAATATTTATTGCCCATCCATAAATACCTTCAATTGAGCTTGACATAAACATTCATTCTTTCCACCACTGGTGCACTGTGGCTGCAGTTTATACCATTCATAAGATGCAGTGTAGCAAATCGCCAAGTTTCATACACGGACATCTTCCAATCCTGTGATCTCCACCACCTAGAAAATGAGGGCAGCGGGCGCATGGAAACATCACCACCTACAAGTTCCCCGCCAAGTCATACACCATCCCAACTTGGATATATATCGTTGTTCCTTCACTGTTGCTGGAGTAAAATCCTGGAACTCCCTTCCTCACAGCACTGTGGGTGCGCCTACACCACAGGCACTGCAGCGGTTCAAGAAGGTAACTCACCACCACCTTCTCAAGAGCAATTAGATGGGCAATAAATCCAGCAATACCTACATTGCATGAGCAGATTTTTTTTTAAAAAGTGGCTTGCTAGGCCATGTCAAAGGACAGTTAAAAGTCAGTCACAGTGCTGTCGGTCTGGAGTTGCCCATAGGCCAGGCCAGGTAAGAGCAGACTTCCTTCGTTAAAGTACATTAGGGAATCTGGTGGGCTTTGCAACAACCCAGTAGTAACATGGTCATTGTTACTGATACTAGCTTTTTATTCCCGATTTATTTGTTAATTGAATCTGAATATCCCAGATGCCGTGGTGGAATTTTGAACTCTTGGCCTAGAAGGGGTCTGCTGCTGGGACTGAAATTGGGGGCTTGGCGAGGGGCATGGGGGAGGTGGGGAGAATGGTGGTTACTCCACTTCAGCAGGCAGCGAGATCCAGGGCTGCATTTTATATGCTCTTTTTAAAATAATAAAATAAATAAGCTGATTAACTAATTGAAATCCCTTTAAAGGGGCACTGTAACAAAAAGACAAAACTTTATTTTAATGTAATTTTATAAGTTTTCTTTAATGCCCCCAGGGTTGATGATGCACTCCAGCCCCTGCAGCGCTCACCAGTGGCGGAAGGCCTCAAGTGTATCGATGGACACCACATGTTCACTCTTGAGGGACACCAGGGGCGTGAACGTAACTGTGAAAAAGGGGTAGACAACTGCGTTGAATGACCCCATCCACAGCCTGCTACCTGGACCTATTAATGATTACCGTGGCCACGAGGGCTGCATTTTATGGGCAGCTGGCAATTAAGTGGTGACCTGCCCCCCAAGAGCTGCCGGCCCAATCAGAGCAAGTCTTCTCACACAGTAGAGGCCCCCCGCCCCCCCTCCACCGAACTGCAACTGGCAAAATGCCAGTAGAGGCTCTTGATTAGTACTAAAACAGCTCCACTGGGATCCAGTCGGGAAGACCATCTGCCACCAGTCCCACCACTGGCAAAATAACATGGTAGCAGCAATGTGTCAGCTAACTCCGCACCATACTGCGCCCCCACCCCCCCCACCCAACCACCCATGCCATTTTTCCAGCCATCCCACCTCCAAGCCCATCCCCTGAGGGCCCATAAAATTCAGCCCCTTGTCTCAGGCTGTTAGTCCAGGTTCCTGGATTACTCACCTTGTAACATAACCAAGTGTGCTACCAATCCATGATTGCACCCAATTTCAGTCAGCTGGTATGACGTAGAAATATACCGTTAACTCCATAGAAATATACCTATTCCTTTGTCTGAATTGATGTTCATTATCTAGAATGTACAAATTTGAATTTCATTTCTTCTGCTATGAAGTAGGGACAGAACCTGTCGGTAAAGGCTCATGTCTCGCCATCTCATGTTGAAAAAGGGTTTGACCCAGGACATCATTCCCAGCCCTCCAGAAAACCAATGATGGTTTGATCCAACATCTCCAGAAAACTTCAGCAGATTTAAAGACTAGATTTTGCTCTGTTTTATTAATGAAAAGAGACTGCTTTTGACACTGATATCACCAAAATGCCAGTCCTTTTGGCCAAGGAAGTTAACACATGTGGAGATAACCAAAGAAATCACATTGCTCTCGTTATTACTTGAGAGTGAGGTGTGGAAGATTTCATTAGAGATTAGTTGTTCCAGGTCAGTCTGGTGGCATTGTGGCTTAATGACATATAGTGACATGGACAGTTTTTCTTTATGCAGGGAATGGTTCAGAACATGGGAAGTCAAAAGCGAGGGAAGGGAGTGGATTTGCTTTCCCTTTCAACTTCTATTAAATTTAGATAAAAGCAAAAAACTGCGGATGCTGGAAATCCAAAACAAAAACAAAAATACCTGGAAAAACTCAGCAGGTCTGGCAGCATCTGCAGAGAGGAACACAGTTAACGTTTCGAGTCCGAATGACCCTTCAACAGAACTAAGTAAAAATAGAAGAGAGGTGAAATATAAACTGGTTTTAAGGGGGGTGGGACAAGTAGAGCTGGATAAAGGGCAGTGATAGGTGGAGATAGCCAAAAGATGTCACAGACAAAAGGACAAAGAGGTGTTGAAGGTGGTGATATTACCTAAGGAATGTGCTAATTAAGAGTAGAAAGCTGGACAAGCAAGGTACAGATAGCCCTAGTGGGGGTGGGGTGGGGTGAAGGAATCGAAAAAGGATAAAAGGTAGAGATAAAACAATGGATGGAAATACATTTAAAAATAATGGAAATAGGTGGGAAAAGAAAAATCTATATAAATTATTGGAAAAAAAAGGGGGGGGAATCGAAAAGGGGGTGGGGATGGAGGAGAGAGTTCATGATCTAAAATTGTTGAACTCAATATTCAGACCGGAAGGCTGTAAAGTGCCTAGTCGGAAGATGAGGTGCTGTTCCTCCAGTTTGCGTTGAGCTTCACTGGAACAATGCAGCAGGCCAAGGACGGACATGTGGGCATGAGAGCAGGGTGGAGTGTTGAAATGGCAAGCGACAGGGAGGTCAAGGTAATGCTTGCAGACAGACCGCAGGTGTTCTGCAAAGCGGTCACCCAGTCTGCGTTTGGTCTCTCCAATGTAGAAGAAACCGCGCGGTTTCCTCTACATTGGAGGGACCAAACGCAGACTGGGTGACCGCTTTGCAGAACACCTTCGGTCTGTCCGCAAGCATGACCCAGACCTCCCTGTCGCTTGCCATTTCAACACTCCACCCTGCTCTCATGCCCACATGTCCGTCCTTGGCTTGCTGCATTGTTCCAGTGAAGCTCAACGCAAATTGGAGGAACAGCACCTCATCTTCCCACTAGGCACTTTACAGCCTTCTGGACTGAATATTGAGTTCAACAATTTTAGATCATGAACTCTCTCCTCCATCCCCACCCCCTTTCCGATTTTCCCCCTCCTTTTTGTTTTTCCCAATAATTTATATAGATTTTTCTTTTCCCACCTATTTCCATTATTTTTAACTGTATTTCCATCCATTGTTTTATCTCTACCTTTCAGCCTTTATCGATTCCTTCACCCCACCCCATCCCCACTAGGGCTATCTGTATCTTGCTTGTCCTGCTTTCTACTCTTAATTAGCACATTCCTTAGGTAATATCACCACCTTCAACACCTCTTTGTCCTTTTGTCTGTGACATCTTTTGGTTATCTCCACCTATCACTGGCCCTTTATCCAGCTCTACTTGTCCCACCTCCCCTTAAACCAGTTTATATTTCACCTCTCTTCTATTTTTACTTAGTTCTGTTGAAGGGTCATTCGGACTCGAAACGTTAACTGTGTTCCTCTCTGCAGATGCTGCCAGACCTGCTGAGATTTTCCAGGTATTTTTGTTTCTATTAAATTTAGAATGGGTGGCAATAAGTTCACTTTCTCTTAATTGTAGTGAGCATTAACTCAGAAAATCTGAAATGATGATGCTCCAGTACTGAATGCTGGTGAAATCTATTTATTAGGGTTGCTAGCAGTTTTTATTAAGATTAAAAATAGCCAACAATTTAGTGATTGTATACACAATTAGGCTATTCCATACTCTGGTAGATGGGAGTCTGGGGGTAATTTTAACACCAAAAATTGTTGGTTTGGGTCAGATGGATGTTAAAATGTTAATAATCTTAAACCCGAGCTAAACTTGCCTTGATCCTGCCTACATTCAGTTTTAACCAAAGCAGGGGTGTGGGGGGTGGGGGGGGGAGGGGTGGGGAGCAGGTCGCTCACCTAAATATTTTAATGGGGCCACCTGCCTCACATTTCACTCCATTTTAAATTTTATGCTGGTCACCTGGGTTTTCCAGATGAGACCTGCTGAATCCATAAGCAAAGTGCCTGTCTAGCATGATCTGTGGGACAGCAGTGCTTCCTCCCACCTCACCACCACCACCTATATACAATCTCCCACAAACTACAACTGTCTACAACTCCAGGCATTCCGATCACCGCTGCCCACCCCCATCTTTTCAATCCCTTCCTCCTCTGAGCTCCCCAACTGCGGCCTACAATCGTTACCCCGCACCAATCCTTTCAATTCCCCCCACCCCTCCTGACCCTTATAAATCACCCTCCCTGATTCCACCCTCCCCCCCCTACCCCGCAAAAAACCTGGCTTCCAGTCTCCTTCCTGTCCCACACCCAGCCCATATCTTCTTCCCCCCTACCTTCTCCAATCCCCAACCTCCAATCTTCTACCCACCTACCCACTGCTAACCCCATTATTCCTAATCCCTCCCTTCCCGCTCTCTGCTACCTGACGTCAGCAGCATGACGCCAAAGACTCATTCACCCAACAACCAGTTAGCCTCTGAATTTGGCTGGCTATGGCCAGGAAACAAGGACAAAAACGTTACATAGATCCTG
Source organism: Cetorhinus maximus (assembly GCF_964194155.1). NCBI lineage: Eukaryota > Metazoa > Chordata > Chondrichthyes > Lamniformes > Cetorhinidae > Cetorhinus > Cetorhinus maximus. The sequence continues at coordinate 45,660,197 of NC_135882.1, read as the reverse complement.
CCAATTCAATAGAGCCCATAGTAAACCCATTCTTCTGGGATTTTATGAACACAAAATTGCATCCCCATCCTCCATTCACTCCCCGTCTTCCTAGAAATATTGGGGGTTTCTGTCTCTTTAATTATTCATTAGGATCATTTTACACGTAGAGTACAGCTGAATGATGGGTGGGAAAGTAGAACAGAAAATTGGGGAAAGGAAACAAGAGCCTGGATTTTCATCTGTGAGTCAGGTGCGTAGTCAGGAGAATCCCTGGCTCTGTGAATCCAACTTGTAAAAACGTGTGCCCACATGTCAGATTTTTGGTTGGGGGGTGCAGGCTATATCAGGAGTCAGGGTGGGCAAGCCTGGATGTAGTGAGGGGTTGGAGGCAGGCCTGGCGTAAGCTGGGCGACTTGGGCATAAATAACAAGTGGGGCCTTCGGAAAGGCTCATTTGAGAGGCTGGTCATCCATGATAAAGTTCCTGTGCACACACTCGTCTGGCAAGGCAACGACATCTCCTTCGAGGCAATGTAAATGCTGTTCAACTGTTAGCTAATCCTGGAACAGTTGACCCATCATAGGCTTTCCTTATGGAAGATTTGTCATTGTTGCTGCCTAATCAAAGTGTACTCTACTGAACCACTGAAAGTGTGGAGTGGATTCTCAAGTCACAGCCATGGAGACAGCATCGTCTTGCCACCACTACCTTGTACAGATATTCGGCAGTGATGGAGTTAGCTGCAAAGACTCAGTGGGTGGATGAATGATGAACAGTACCATGCTCTTTAAACAGCCACTTGCCATTTGCCACCCATCTATCAGGATGCACCCACACTGCTTACTCTTGACCCTCACAGCTGACAACGCCACAGCATAACAGTGTGACGATGATGGAGTAAGCCAGTACAGCTGGTAGTGGCTGTGGAGCACAGCATGCTACCTACGAATGAAAATCACAAGATACACGGCACCAAGCATTTGTACAGAGCCATTTGATTAAGTGCCACATCAAAAGTTATTGCGGAAAATAAAAGCTCATGGTATAGGGGGTAACATATTGGCATGGCTAACAGGAAGCAGAGAATAGGCATAAATGGGGCTTATTCAGGTTGGCAAGATGTAACGAGTGGTGTGCCACAGGGATCAGTGCTGGGGCCTCAACTTTTTACAATTTATATAAATGACTTGGATGAAGGGATTGAAGGGATGGTTGCCAAATTTGCTGATGGCTCAAAGATAGGCGCTAAGTTGTGAAGAGGTCATAAGGAGGCTACAAAAAGATATAGATAGGTTAAGTGAGTGGGCAAAGATCTGCCAGATGGAGTTTAATGTGGGAAAATGTGAAATTGTCCATTTTGGCAGGAAGAATAAAAGAGATGCATATTATCTAAATGGTGAGAGATTGCAGAGCTCTGAGGTGCAGAGGGATCTGGGTATCCCAGTGCATGAATCACAAAAGGCTAGTATGCAAGTACAACAAGTAATTAGGAAAGCAAATAGAATGTTATCATTTATTGCGAGGGGAATTGAATACAAAAGTAGGGAGGTTATACTTCAGTTGTACAGGGCACTAGTGATGCCGCATTTGGAGTAATGTGTACAGTATTGGTCACCTTATTTAAGGAAGGATGTAAATGTGTTGGAAGCAGTTCAGAGAAGGTTGACCAGACTAATACCTGGAATGGGTGGGTTGTCTTATAAGGCAAGGTTGGACAGACTAGGCTTGTATTCACTGGAGTTTAGAAGAGTAAGAGGTGACTTGATTGAAACATGCAAGACCCTGAGGGGTTTTGACAGGCTGGGTGTGGAGGGGATGTTTCCTCTTGTGGGAGAATCTAGAACTAGGGGTCACTGTTTAAAAATAAAGGGTCACCCATTTAAAACAGAGATGAAGCGAAATTTTTTCACTCAGAGGGTTGTGAGTCTTTGGAACTCTCCTCCTGAAAAGGTGGTGGAAGCAGAGTCTTTGAACATGTTTAAGGCAGAGGTTGATAGATTCTTGGTAAGCAAGGGGGTGATAGGTTATCGGGGGTAGGTGGGATGCAAATTTCAGGTTACTATCAGATCAGCCATGATCTTATTAAATGGCAGAGCAGACACGAGGGGCTGAATGGCCTATTCCTGCTCCTTGTTCATATGATCACACCATTAACAGTAATAATTGATGATACGGTGAAAATAGTTAGTGCGTGTAATTACACAAAAGTGAATGAGAGCATTATAATCTGAATCGCTTATTACTCTTCTCACCTTACATTTTATTGCTAGAATGTCATATAGAGGAGCTTCGGGGGAAGGGATGGGGCCAGCTGCCCCACATTTTTCTGATCAAGGCCTTCTAGTATTAGTGGAAGAGGTCCAGAGGAGGTTATCTGCTCTGTACCCGGCTGGCCATTGAAATCCACCTCCACAACCAGGGTGGCCAGGACTCTAATTGCAGATGTGGTGAGCGCCAGGAGAGCATGAGCATTACTGCATTCAGTGCCGGTGACCTGCTGCGTTCTAGCAAGGTGAGTAGCTAGGCTCATCCGTACAGAGCTCCAAGGGAAGGGTCACATCTGCATGCTGCAGATAAGGTGCGAGACCTTATCGCTGGGACTGCTGGGCACTAGCAGCCAGCCCCATCAACCCTACCTAAAGGCCAACCCAGAGCTGTGGCTGTCCGAGGAGGGTGAAGGTACTGACAGCTTTCACAGTACCTTCATCTTATTCCACCTCACCAGCCCCTCCGTGAAAGCCCTCATTTGCTCTACAGGTGCCAGTGACCACGGTTGCCCATACAGCAATGCAGAGGCTGCAGTCTAAAGGAGGTCCCCATTGGGTGCCTACACGATGAGGCAGGCCATCAAACTCCTCACTGCCATACAGACCGAGAAGTGGGCAGCCTGCCTCCACCTTCTCCGAGGCACCATGGGAGGCACTTCGCAGGAGCGTGCATGAGCACATAGCACTGTCTTGCCGAAAGCACTAATGGATCCACTGTGGTTTCTCTTTTCACATTGCATATATCATATTTAAGTGTGTCTTGAAAATATTTATTTACCTTCGTACACGACTGTGTGTGTTTGTAAAGTAAAAAGCTCCAAAAGAATGGTAAAATTATAAAGGGGGCTCTTTCCAGTAATAATGAGGGTAGCATGCTGAGGTCCATTTTGACGTGACGTCATCAGGAGCAAGGTTGACACTTGATTTGAGATGCACTGGAGGGCTTCTTCTTTCTCTGCTGTATCACATAAGAATTCAGATGTCAAAAGCTTGAGCGCAGAAATGCTCCTTCTTTCTTTCATTGTCCATCTAAGTATGATTTTAAGGGAGGCTCAATGATCAGACTCCATGAAGAGATGCTGGGCAGCAGGTGCATCTCAAACATGAGTGCTGGCTGGAAGGTATTCATCTGCACAGCAGCATTATACATTGACCTAGGTGTAGGCATTGCAGCTCAAGAGGCCATGTATGGTCCAGGTAATATTGCTCACCTGCTGTCCCCACTACTTTGGCTGCACTTGCCTTCCAGCTGTCACAGGAGGTGCTTTGTGCAGGAAGCAGAAGTACATAGAAGGCAGGTATGTTGCATGTGGCGCCCACATCAGAAACTGGACCACTGGCCAGAATGGATGCATAAGTTCTTTCAAAGAGCTGATGTTGCACAGTTGTGGTCTCATCAGGCGCAGTATGCCTTATATGTATGCTGAAACATCACAATCCTATCAGCATGTATAGGATTTAAGTGTTAAGTCATCTCACTCTCAGCATTGTGGGCATGTTTTGATTATGGACAAGGTGGTGGCTTTGATGCCTCAATTACAGGCACTCGTGTTCATGTGAGGGGGCCAGGTTGTGGAGGATTTATTATCATGTGTGTTTGCAACATGATGAGGCCCATGGTTATGATGGTGAGAGTTTCAGCCATTTTAATGTGACTGAGTCAAACTCATTGATGTTTATTGTCTCCCTTGTGGGGGATGGGCAGTCCCTTGAGTAATTGTGGAGTCAATTTACAAGATTCTTTAGGCGGAAGTATGTCACCATGGATTGGCTGATGGCAACTGTGATATCAGAGGACCTTATGAGAATCTATTTCGCACAAGGCCGCATCTGGTGAGGATCCCCTCCTGCACAAAGTCAACCCTGGCTACATATCCATCAATCGTCAGAATGGACAGGGACTTCCTCTTCATCATCTTCCTCCGCCTCAGAGGTTGCAGCTCTGCCCATGGCCTCATCGTCGGCGATTTCTATGCGCCTTTGCTGCGCAATGTTTTGCAGTTGTAGCACACCACTACTATCCTTGATACCTTTGCTGGTGTATATTGCAGAGATCCAGCTGGGTAATTGAGGCACCTGAAGCGCATTTTTAAAATGCCAATGGCCTGCTTGATTGTGCTCCTTGTGATGACGTAACTGCTGTTGTAGTTGCGCTCTCCCTCAGTTTGAGGGTTCTTATAGGGTTATCAACCAGGTTCTTAAGAGGTAGCCCTTGTCCGCTAACAGCCAACCACAGGTCTGTGTAGGTGGCTGAAATGGATGGGGGAATTGCAAATTCCTCAGCATGAAGGAGCAGTGGCAGCTGCCAGGAAACCTTGCACACACTTGAAGACAGACCTTGTTGTGGTCACAAACCACCCAGACACTGAGTGAGTGAAAGGAATATCAGTTGATAAAGGAGACCGCTTGCGGAGTTGGGGCCTTTATGGCAACATGGTGCGATCAATACAATCCTCCATCTGAGCCAGGCCTGCTAATTGGGCAAAACCGGTGGCTTTCTGCATGAGACGCCAAACCTACAGGGAAATCAATTTGCGCCCCTACACGAGCAAACAGGGCATTAGTTTTAGCCTTAAGGCAGAGGTGTGCTGGGATAGAACAGATAAGTCGCCTGATGAGCCCTGGAAAGAGCCTGAGGCAAAATAATTGAGCGTGACAACCACTGGCAAGCAATGGGGGTCGATGCGTTGTGGCTCGATTTGCTGCTGGACCATGCGACATATTTCTGTCACCACCTCATGGCTTAATCTCAGTCACCTTCGGCACTGATTCTCTGTCATATTGAGGTAGGGTGTCCTAGGTCTGTATGTCTTTCCCCATAGGGTAGTACTGGCTTACCAGGCCTCTCCTCCTCATTCTCCTCCGCCTTCTCCCCGTCCTCCTTCCTGGTGCCCGGGTCACAGCCACTTCCTCCTGATGTTCTGCCCCCCCCTCTGATTTCCAGTTGATCCTGCTGGCTGGCTTCAATGGCCTCTATATGTGAGGGTGTCATGTCGATCCTCCACCTTCCTTGACGTGAAGCGCAACGCGCCCTTTTGAAGCACAAAGTTCCTCCTGGCACCTAGGTGCACAAGTCAGAAGGGGCAAAATAATTGCTCTACTAGTCCACTAGCCCCACCCTTCTACTCCCATGGCTGAAGGCAAGACAGTTGGTAATGAGTTTGTGCCAATTCTACTGCAGTAATGACAAGTTTAAAGCTAATTCCACAGGGGCACCTGCACAATTCCAAAGGAGTACCCCGTGGCTATCCAAAGAAATGAATAAAGTTCAGGCCTGTTCTTACCAGGTCAACTTTGCACACTTCGGGTTTCATACACCTGGCCTACCAAAGTCCGACTTGAGGGGAGGCAGCTGGCCATTTTGCCTCCATGAACCACACGTGTGAAAAGCGGCCCGCCTCCATGAAAAAGGGAAGTGTTGTGTTCGGGGATGGGACTTGGGATTTCCAGGCTTATCCCCCATTTTTGCCATGATGGAGAGGCTCCCTGTCATGGTAAAAATTCAGGCCAAGTAGAGTTAAATGTCAGGATGGTACATTTCATTTTTGGTTCTGTCTTTTAAATATCCTTATTTATACGTTAGCCAGTATTGCTTAGAAAATTTGAGGGGGTGTGTTAAAAACCATTTGAAGACAATTTATTTTGGGGTTCACCATAATTCTTACTGCAGATATGACCCAGCTGCCACATGATATTGATCTTGCAGTATCCTGTAGATCAGGGCAATATTAGGTGCTATATAAAAAAAACTCTTCAGACTCCAATGACAAGAAAAGTTAGAGCAGTTGATGCCTAGCATTATACCAAAGGCAGTCCTCACATCTCACTCGTTCTAATTTAAGGTGTAATCAAGCAGTTCCTTCAACAACCTGGGTAAATAGACACTTCTACTGTAAGTAAGTGAATTGGAAACGGTTACGCTCTTAGCCAGTGCCATCCACTTCAGTAACGTTAAAGCTGTTTTGTGCTTCAACTAAAAAGGTCTCCATCACCATAACAAAGAGCAAGAGGTGAAGTCACCCATCAAATCCCCTTCTCAATAGCAGAAATACTGCTTTGGGTATGATCCTTCTTATTCTTTGAAAGCAGTTCAACCTCCGCATACAAATGAATACGCTATTATCCAAACAAGAGAAACCACAGGGCACTGCCCCTTTTGCTTCCCCGCAACATCCTTTAAAAGTCACATGACAGCCATCCTCCAACATTTCACTTAAGACCTCATTCTGAATTTGCATCTGTTTTGGGACAGAAGAAATCAAGTACATTCACTGGTTTGATAAGTTACAAGTGCTCTGAGTCAGTGAGAGCGAACCAAAAAAAAAGGAGTCAGTGTGAGGGAATCTGTGTAGACACTGAACCAAATTCAGAGAATGAGACAGATTAGAAGGAAGGAATCAGCCATTCTAACTCATTTGTCCATTCCCTATGAATAGATCTGCAATTCTATCATACACAATTTTAAAGGCAGCAAATTGCTCATACCCTGAGCTACTAGTACAAGACGGCAATGGTTTGCAAATACATTACTTTCTGATGTCTTTGCTTTTGGAATATAAAATCATGAAATGGGCCTGCATTTTGCTTGATAGACTGTGACAATGTGGTTGTATTGTGCCCGTGTGTGTTTTTACACAGGTGTTAACTAGTTTAAAATATTGTAAATTGATTTTAAGAGCATTAGGGAAAGCACATTAGGTGCTCCAGATGAACTTTTCAGACCAAAAGTTGAACTCAGGTTTTTCTTGACTGAGCAAGGAGTCTAAAAGACTAGCCTTATCGACAACCAGATCTTGTGAAGAGTTGTGAAGATGGGACAATATGCTTGCAAAACAACACAGAAACATTCCTGCCCAAAGATTGTCAGGGCAACAAGAATGACCAGTTAGCCTTCTTGCCTTTTTTAACAAAAGTTTAGATGTTGGGTTAAAACAGAAAACGCTGGAAAAACTCAGCAGGCCTAGCAGCTCTTATTCAGTCATACGGACTCCAAACATTAACTCAGTTCCCCTCTCCACAGATGCTGCTAGGCCTGCTGAGTTTTTCCAGCATTTTCTGTTTCAATTTCAGATTTCCAGCATCCACAGCGTTTGGCTTTTATTTTAGACGTTGGGTGTTGTGTGAGGTTTCCAAGCGATCAATCCCAAGTCCAAGATCATATGTAATGATTTGTGATGGTGGATCTTTTCATGCAGCTCACCACAATAATAGCCTGAACAACTATAAAGTATTGAGCAAATAAAAATGAAAGATTATGGGATGTATTGTCTTTTCCTATTGATTGCCAACAGGTTTCATCTTCTTCAGAAACCACTCTACCGAGATATAATCAAACCCACTTCTGAATGTCACAGATAACTTCCCCAAACAACTAAAAATGAGGTGTCAAGGTAAAGCAGTCAAGGTGTCACGAGGTAAAGCTATAACACAGGACTACTTGCGTACCAAACAGCATAAGCAGCAAGTGACAGACAGAGCTAAGTGATCCCACAACCAACGGATCAGATCCAAGCTCTGCTGTCCTGCCACATCCATTCGTGAATGATGGTGGACAATTAAGCAACTCACTGGAGGAGGCGGCTCCACAAATATCCCCACCCTCAATGATGGAGGAGCCCAGCACATGAGTGCAAAAGATAAGGCTGAAGCATTCGCAACAATCTTCAGCCAGAGTTCTGAGTGGATAATCGATCTCAGCCTCCTCCAGAGGTCCCCAGCATCACAGATGCCAGTCTTCAGCCAATTCAATTTACTCCACCTAATATCAAGAAACAGCTGAAGGCACTGGATAGTGCAAAGGCTATGGGCCCTAATAATATTCTGGCAATAGTAATGAAGATTTGTGCTCCAAAACTTTCCATGCCCCTAGCCAAGTTGTTCCAGTATAGCTATAAAACTGGCATCTACCTGGCAATGTGGGAAATTGCCCAGGTATGTCCTGTCCATGAAAAGCAGGACAATCCAACTCGGCCAATTCCTGCCCCACCAGTTTACTCTCCATCATCAGTAAAGTAATGACACTCAGTTTGGGTTCCGCAAGGGCCACTCAGCTTCTGACCTCATTGCAGCCTTGGTTCAAACATGGGGAAAAAGGGCTGAACTCCTGAGGTGAGGTGAGAGTGACTGCCCTTGACATGAAGGCAGCATTTGACCAAGTGTGGCATCAAGGAGCACTAGCAAAACTGGAGTCAATGGGAATGAGGAGGAAAACTCTCCACCGGTTGGAATCATACCTGGCACAAAGGAAGATGGTTGTGGCTGTTGCAGGTCAATCATCTCAGTTCCAGGACATCACTGCATGAGTTCCTCAGGATAGTGTCCTAGGCCTAACCAATTCAGCTGCTTCATCAGTGACTTTCCTTCCATCATAAGGTCAGAAGTAGGAATGTTCGCTGATGATTGCACAATAGTACCATTTGCAACTCCTCAGATACTGAAGCAGTCCATGTCCAAATGCAGCAAAACTTGGACAATATCCAGGCTTCGGCTGGCAAGTGGCAAGTAACATTCACGCCACACAAGTGCCAGGCAATGACCATCTCCAACAAGAGAGAATCTAACCAACGCCCCTTGACATTCAATGGCATTACCATTGCTGAATCCCGCACTATCAACATCCTGGGGCAACCACTGACCAGAAACTGAACTGGACTAGCCATATAAATACTGTGGCTACAAGAGGTCAGAGGCTAGGAATCCTGCAGTGAGTGACTCACCTCCTGACTCCACAAAGCCTGTCCACCATCTACAAGGCACAAGTCAGGAGTGTGATGGAATACTCTCCACGTGCTGGATGAATGCAGTTTCAACAACACTCAAGAAGCTTGACACCATCCAGGATAAAGCAGCTTGTTTGATTGGCACCCCTTCCACAAACATTCACTCCCTCTGCCACCGACAAAACAGTAGCAGCAGTGTGTACCATCCACAAGCTGCGTTGCAGAATGTCACCAAGGCTTCTTAGACAGCACCTTCAAAACCCACGGCCACTACCACCTAGAAGACAAGGGCAGCAAATACATGGGAACACCGCCACCTGGAAGTTCCCCTCCAAGCCACTCAACATCCTGACTTGGGAATACATCACCATTCCTTCACTGTCGCTGGGTCAAAGTCCTGGAACTCCCTCCCTAACAACACTGTGGATTTACCTACACCACATGGGCTGCAGCGGTTCACGAAAGCAGCTCAAGGGCAATTTGGGATGGGTAATAAATGCTGTCCTATGAGCAACACCCCATCCTGTAAATGAAAAAAAAGTGTACAGGTCAAACTTATCTATTTTTTTCAACAACTACTGATGTGACCATCTCTATGGTGAAGACAATGCATGATTTTTATAGCCCAAATGAGTTAGTGTGCATAATTGCCTTCTTCTCTTTCAGTTAAGAAGTCAATCCCGTTGAATGAAAAAATATGTGACATCTTTGAAGAGAACATCGCATTGAATGATATCCAGAAGGTCAATAACAAGGATGAGAAACAGAGTGAAGCCAATAAGACTTCTCTGATTAATTATAACTACATTGTAGAAATTAGTTATATGACAAACAACTTCCACAAAATGTTATCAGTCCATGCACTGTTATTGAAGGACTGCCCTCCATCAACGTCCATAGTTTAGAGGTAAAGAAATACTTAGCCATGAATTTTTAGAGAAGCTAGATGAGGTTGTACCAATTGCAAATAATTGCTCTATTTGGCATTATGAATAACATAAAACATAATGGCACCTTCGCTTAGTAACAGCATTCTTGCCTCTGTCAGAGGTTGCAAGTTCATGCCCCAGTGCATATAATCTTGGCTGACACTTCAGAGCAGTACTGAGAGAATGTTGCTTTGTCGGAATCTCCTCGGTCTTTTGGACGAGGTCTAGTCTACTCGCTCATATGAATGCAAAAGATTCAACTGGATAACAAAATTGTACCAATCTCAGGTTCAAAATTAACAATTGATCTAGCTCAATTGCCATTTGTGGAAGAGCATTCCAAACTTCTGCCACTCTTTTTGTTTATAGAAGTGTTTCCTAATTTTTTATTTATGACATTCGTCAAAAAAAAGATGATTTGGTATGTGCACAAATTGCAAGCTGCATATGCCTGCCCCTGCAGAAGTAACCAACTGGGGCATCCTAAGATTGTGAAAGTTGCTATATGTGGACCAGTGAAAATTCTTACCACATCTGTATGCGCATTTTCCCGAACAGATTGGGCTCCTCGGATTTCAAATGAAAACTGAATTCTGAGAACAAAGAAGATCAAGTAGCAACATCATGCCCCAAATCTTGTTGGGATTGGAGAACCTTGCAGCATACACCATTACTTCGTCAACAACATTTTTGCATCATAGCTCCCTGAAGTGCAAGCTGGTAACAGCACGGCGAGGGCAAGAAGGTACCTGGGACCTAAGTGAACAACAGAACCAACAGTATCTCCTTGACCAAAGCGGTTTAGGGAATGAAAAAGAATCAGGAATTACAGAGAGGAGGGTAAATTATAGTGAGTGAATTGGAATTAAATCAGGTATAGAAAATGAAACAAAAAGGGAGAGAAAAATTGCACTGAGAAACTTAAAGAGACAAAAGGGGAAAGCCAAAAAAAAATGTTTTAATGTTCATATTTTATACAAAGAATTACTGCATACAGGAATGCGACTCAATTTAAATTCTTCTCTTTTTAGCAAGTGAGTTTTTTTTTAAAACAAATACTCCAGATTTATTTTTATACAATTTCCAGCAATCTCTTGCTGTATTTTTTAAAAAAAAAACTATCTCAAGTTCTTTAATTACACAACGACATTGGGTCTCAGTTGAATCCCAACACCCCCCCCGCCCCCCCACCCCCCACCCCAACCTCCTCGGGTGCGCTGTGTGTTATTCCTTTTTGCTTTCTTCCCATTTTCTCTCTCATCTGTCAAGTCAGGACATTTGTGCTTGTTGCAGTCAGCCTGGATTTTCACAGGGCATGGTTTAAAAGTGATGCTAATACAAGTTTGCCCAGTACTGAATTAGTGTTCCAATTGCCAAGTCATTACAGGGGTACTTACCCTCCAAATCACTAGCCCTAACTTTTTACGACTTTAATGGGTCATCAATATGCAAAATCAACCAGTTCTTATAAATAAGATGGAGGCCAAGGGCAAGATGCCATTTGTGTGAAGCAATCTAAGTCGACCGGCAATTGCTGGAGATTCACAACTCATGGTGTATCTCTTAAATGGCTGAATTTGCTGGCCATTTTGTGCATTATTAATGGCCGCATCATTAACACACCATTAGTTTCCAGCAAGATTGGTTCCCATATCTTCCAGAATTCTTGTCTACCATTTGAGCCATTCACAACAAACTTGTCTTCAACAGTTAGGGCCACATTGTGCACCAAAGAAGATTGCCTGACTCAAAGACATAAAGCATTGCTTATTACTGTCAATCAATAATATGGCCACAGAATAGGATATACAACAGCACTTGCCCTTTGACTTTTAATGGGCTTTGGCACAGCACATGATTTTAATCAAAAAATCCAACCAGTGCAACACCCTTTGCAGGGTCTCTGGGACCTGTGTGAGCAAGCTAAGTGACTGATTAACCAATCAAAATGAAAATTCATTAATCAAAAGCAGTGTCTGAAACTGGAAATGACAGAATACTGAATTCATTGTCAAATCATTTTAAAGGGGCAAAAGGATTAGATAAAAGAGATGGAAGAAAAAATAAAACAAACTTTTTTTTCAACGTTTCCCAGCAATAATTAAAAGCTGAAGGAATGAGGCTTATAAGTCAATTTGCAGTGCCAGAAAGATTATTTGGCAACAATGAAGACTTATCATGCTGTTAAAAGGGCATAAACTGGAATGGACAAACCCGAACCCTTTTCCAGTGAGTTTTGTATAGATCTATGAGGTAAGTACTGGAACGTCATGCCATTCAATACATTTGATTGGTCAGTCAGACACCTAGATGCCATTTTTGAGAAGCTTATGGAGGAATGTTGTATCTTTAAGACCAACTACTGGATTTTTGTGTTTAACTGTGTATGTGCAATTGCCAGAATTTGCTGCCCAATTAAGACATAAATAATATTGGACACCGTTAGCCTCACTGTTACTTTCACAACAAAATCCAGTCCATATTCTCCATCATTCCCCAATCTGCTTTGACTTTCTTACATTGCATGCTCCAACATACTTGCCCAATTTATTCCCCTTTGACTGGATCTGGGCTAACATTTGTGATATGCAAAAGGTAAAAGCACCAGTGAATGTGTATTCTTCAGGGATGTTTTGATCCTTTAGAAGGGATTTGTAATTTTTCACTACCTCTTGATACACAAGCTGAGGAATTAGATTATCCCATATTTGGTGCATCCAAGTTAGTGCTGCACCAACTGGAAGAACACAGCATTTTGGATCAACTTTCACAAGCCAGGAAGCGCGACAGTACAATGTGCACAATGGTATAGTTGTCAGTTCTACCTAATTGAATATCTGTTGGACATGGTGGTGCACCAACACATGGGTAGAGTCAGATCATTATGGCACACATGGAGACCATTCAGCCCATCAAGTCCATGACCGTTCTCTTTTGAGCAATCCAGCCAGTGCCATTCCCATGCTTTCTGAAACACTAAGTTTATTTTGTTTGTGTCCATCCAACTTCCTTTTTTATTTGTCACCATCACTGCTTCCTCCACCATCATAAACAGCAAGTTGCAGCTCATTAGTAGTCACTGTGTATAATAGTTCCTCACATCCTCCCCCTTTATTTCTTGCCCAAAACCTTAAACCTGTGTCCCCTAGTCCCTGTATCACCAGTTAATGGGAACAGCTTTTCTTTGTCTACCTATCTAAAACTATCATCTTGATTAGCTCCATCAAATCTCCCCTCCTTTCCTCCAAGGAGAACAACCCCAGCTTCTCCAACCTAATCTTGTAGCTAAAATCCCTCAGCCCTGGAACCATTCTGGTAGATCTCCTCTGCACCCCCCTCAAGAACCCTCACATCCTTCCTAATATATGGTGACCAGAACTGGATTTAATACTCTCCTTGTGGCCTAGCCAGGATTTATTGGAGTTCAGCATAACTTGCCTGCTTTTGCACTCATTATCTCATTTATGAACAAAAACAAAAATAAAAATACCTGGAAAAACTCAGCAGGTCTGACAGCATCTGCGGAGAGGAATACAGTTAACGTTTCGAGTCCATATGACTCTTCAACAGAACTTCTGTTGCATCATACTGCCTTCAAAGATCTATGTACATGAACCCCCAAGTCCTTTTGCCCCTGCACACTCTTTAGAGCTGTGTCATTAGGTATCTACTGCCTCTAACTATCCCTTCTGACAACATGCATCAGCTCACACTTCTCTGCATTAAATTCCATCTTCCACTTATCTGCCCATTGTGCAAGCCTTTCTATGTCATGTTACAGTAGATTGATATCATCCTCACTGCCACACCTCCAAGTTTAATACCATTGGCAAATTTTGAAATTTTATTCAGCATTCCAATAATCAAGTCATAAAACATGTTACAATGGTTGCAAGGGTAAATAATCAGCATTGTTCCTAATGGTTGATGAATCAGTTAAAAAAGTGATGCAGATTGAGTAACATCACCAGGGAAGCAAAAGCGGGGAGTTAGAAGAAACATTTTCAGACTTTATTAGGATATGGAATATTTTCAACAAGTGCCTACAGAGATGCAGTGAAGGAAACTGGATAAGTATTTGAAAAGGCAGAAAATAAATGGAGTTATGAGAACACAGAGGAATTAACTTGGATGCAGATGCCATGAGCCAAATTGCCTCTTTCTGTTCAATACTTCCTATGTTGTTCAATTTTTCCAATTAAGTATTTAAATATTAGCTGTACGATTAAGTTTTTTTTGTTTATTCAATTCCTTTTGCAAGGTTTTTTCATTTAAATAGGAACTGTCTCGTTTACCTGAAAAATTCAGACTAACTAATATAAGGGGACATCGACAATAAGAGCAGCTTTTTTGCCTTGGGAAAAAAAATTATACTGTGTTCTTCAGGGCTCCACTAAATTAAATAACAGAGGAGGCCATTTGACCCAGTTCTTTGAAAGAGGTATCCAATTAGTCACACTTTGCAGGCACCTACTAAAGTTATTTGCAATAACCCAACTAATTTCTGCAGTTATTTCCTGTATTTAGGAAAAATGAAACAACAATCCATTTAATGGCAAACATTAGGACAGTCAATGTTTGGTGCCCCTTAAATGTCGATGATGGGGAATGAGCATTTTGGTATGTTTGTCACTCCAAGCACTTCCATTTGAGCATAACCAAATAATAAATAAAGTTATTGTCACTGTGCTAACAATGTTTCTGAGCATTTAGGTGACCAGCAGGACCAAATAATTTTTTTTATCTCCAGACAGTTTGGTAAAAGTTTCAACTCATGCAAATGATACTGAGGCAAGTGCTATATGATTAAAGGAGGAAAAAAGTCAAATGTCAGGAGCACTTATTACTGTAACATTAACCTTAAACTACAAAAACTGCACTTGCACTCTAGCTACTGGGCTGAGACCAGAACCTACAAAATCAATTGCAGTCTGGCAGAACCCGATTTATGCTGCCTGGCTATAAATTGAACTCTAAGAATCGGGACAGAGCCAGGTCAGGAACTAGCTCCAGAGGCATATGATTATTTTTCCATAGATGCAAAATAAAAACTTCTTTGCAGAAATGCATTAAGTTGAAACACACATTAACTGGGCATGAGAATTCTTAAATGTGAAACATTTCAATTATGCTCATCCTTTTTTCCCCCCACTCTCTTTACCTTCCTTACTTTTACTGACCAACTTAAATTGCTTTTCCTCTTAGGGCTTTTACTATTTACATTTTTCCTTCTATTTCCCCCAAAATGTCTTTTCAAAGAAGATTTGAAACCAAGATTAAGGGTTAAAGCTCTTGGTCCAAGACACCACTAAGGCTAAGAAGAATAAAAGGGATCATAAAATAAATCAGGGAGAGACACTTTTTGAGGAGATAACCAAGAAGGTCTTGGAAAGTAACGAACAAGAGTAGTATATGCAGCAACAAGCCTCAATTTCAATACAGTACATCCAAAGGAGCACCCGACATTGTGGTCTCAACTCAATAGAGATAAGAAACCTTGCATTAAAGAGCTGGAGTAGATGAGACGAGACAGAGGAAAAGCTAGTTAAGTTTTATTGTTGCATTGTGCTCAGGAAAGAAACTACAGGAGGGTTTGGAAATATGAACCTGTCTTGGATGGATTTTGTCTTTGTCAAGAATTAAGAATAGTTGAGAAGAAAGGTATTGGAACAAAAGAAAGCAAGCTTCTTGAAGGAAACTTGAATGGCATTTTCAAGCTTTTGAGCTCAAATGGCAAACTGAAGAAATAAAGTTAATAGCTGGAGAAGGAATAAAATGAGAATCATCCAAGATGAAGGTTGTTGATATGGGGAAATGGTTATTGTTGGAGACATGAAGAAGCCCAAAAGAAATGAAAAACATGACTTTCATTGCTATATCAAAAGACACAGAGGAGATAAAGATGTAGTGATTCAGCCACTGCTCTGCAAAGGGAATTGTGGTTGCATACGCTGTAGATGTGCAGTTTGGAGGAAGTTGCAGAACAGAATCATCACCAAAACAATATGCCGGATTAGAAGGCTAGAGGTGGTCTTCAATATGACAAAGAAACAGTTGAGAAAGGAATTTCTGGAAAGACTATGAGGTTGACTGATAGACCATAACACAGTCATAATGATTTGAGGGGAAATGGCATGGCACAACCATTGCATTAACTCCCACTATTTACTTTTAGTCGTGAGCACCTTCTAAGACTAAAAATTCCTCTGACTGATAATTAGCTTAGAATTTCCACAATGAAAATTTATGTGCCTCCACTGCACATGCAGTCAGATCAATTTTTGACATTGTCAAGCACGAATCACAGAAGGAGCTATACAGCAGCTTTGAGCCTGTCCTCACCAGGTAAATAAATTCCTCCGTGCTGCTGCCGGGAAAGTTAACAATCTTGACAGGGACTTCCCAATTTCAGCAACAGGAACTTTTCCATTTTCTACACCAGTAAACTTCAAGGTGTCTCTGAATGAGACTGTAAATTTAGCCCCAACTGTAGGCAGTTTTATTATGATTCACCTTAAGAGTTGAGCTGCCAAACTCATTTCACCCTGGACTATCACAGCGAGCACAGACTTTCCAAATAAACTACATTCAAACCCAGGTCCCTTTAGATAATGGACACTGTGCTAATCAAGTTTTCCATTAGGTATGCTTTCACTATGTGCGAAAAATTTTAGAAATGCAGTGACCACCTCCCATCCAGTGCCCTGTTGCCGTTATATTCTACTTCATGACACAACCTTGTCATTCATATGCATCACACATTTTTCACTTCTTTTCAAACAGTTTAGTTTAAAACAGTAAATATCTGCGATTCCAAACTTTGACCCTTGCCATACCTATTTTTAAGAATGGAATAAAATAAGTTGTGACTGAAAAAAGAATGCAAAAATAAAATGCGTAAAATTAAAATAATGAATGGACAAGACACTTCACACCAAATATAATTTGGTGAAGTGACACAAAAGGTGTGGATTTTGCTAGTTTGATTGCTAATGAACAGTTGGAGCCCTTCAGTCCTAGTTTAGATTGGTTCATGGTGTAAATTGTTAATGGCTGTCAATGCAAGGAGCAGTCTTGTTCTCTTGACTAAAATGAGGGCGGCTGTGGGCCAGAATTGGCATTAAATAACTGCAAGAAAAGAAAAATTCTAAATAAAAAGTGATAATAGTGAAACAAAAATTTCAATTACTTCTAGAACTGAAGCAGCACTCCTCGTTAGTTCACAATTTTCAGGACATTGGTTTAAACTTGGAAGTCAAAAAAAGTCTAAATTGTCATTCAAACACAAGTTAATTATGTCTCAATATTCCTTCCATCCTCATTCAAAATCTAAAAAATGAAACAATATGAAACTTTTGAACCACATTCCTGTATCACTTATGACTGAATGGAAGAATAATGCAACAATTTCAGAACCAATTTCAAAATTGAATGCAAAAATGACAAATAAACAATAACCAAGAGCTTAGACACATGGTAGAAAGCTCACAATCTTCCCCCTACATCAACCACAAAACCCCCACCCACACACGAATCTCTGTAAATTCCATTAGCATTTACAGAGACTATTTATCGTGAATTAATATTGTGTTTTAAAAAATTAATACATCTGCAGCAATTGATCTCAAACCACACAATGCAACTTTGAATCAAATCAGCAACTTAATGAATATCAATTCCAGTGTAGCTCTCCGACTTATGCTAATAACCAAGAAACGTCTAGACTTCAGACTTACTACTGGTATATAACTTTAAGAGTGGTGGATAGAAGGGGGCAAGGGAGAATTCAAAAGAGGTAGCAAAATTGAAGCATCCATCAAACTTGGAATTAATAGGTTCAAGCCCAATTTTTATCTGTCACCCAACCCAACAGCCCTAGGCTTTGTTAGGTTTGTTGCTACACTGCTAAGAAATATGCTGTACTGGGTAAAGAGAGACAGTGGGGAGACGTGGGGAGGGCAGGAGGGAAGGGGGCAGGCCAGCATGGATGGGGAGGGCCTGTGTGCGCGGAGGGGGAGGGAGGGAGGGGGGGGAGGGCGGGCGGGGAGGGGGAGAGGGAGGGGGAGGAGGGAGGGCAGCGAGGGGGAGGGGGAAGGAGGGCGGGCGGGGAGGGGGAGGGGGAAGGAGGGCGGGCGGGGAGGGGGAGGGAGGGTGGGGAGGGGGGCGGGCGGGCGGGGCGGGGAGGGGGAGGGAGGGCGGGCGGGGATGGGGAGGGAGGGCGGGCGGGGAGGGGGAGGGAGGGCGGGCGGGGAGGGGGAGGGAGGGCGGGCGGGGAGGGGGAGGGCGGGGAGGGGGAGGAGTGGCTAGGAGGGGCTCGGAGGGGGAGGAGGGGCTCGGAGGGGGAGGAGGGGCTCGGAGGGGGGGGCTCGGAGGGGGAGGGGAGTCTTGGAGGTGGAGGGGGGGCTCGGAGGGGGAGGAGGGGCTCGGAGGGGGAGGAGGGGCTCGGAGGGGGAGGAGGCGCTCGGAGGGGGAGGGGGGGCTCAGAGGGGGAGGGGGGGCTCGGAGTTGGAGGGGGGCTCGGAGGGTGGGGAGGGGCTCGGAGGGCGGAGAGGGGTCTTGGAGGGGGAAGGGGGGCTCGGCGGGGGAGCAGGGCTCGGAGGGGGAGGGAGGGAGGGCGGGCTCAGATGGGGAGGGAGGGAGGGCGGGCTCGGATGGGGAGGGAGGGAGGGTGGGCTCGGTGGGGGAGGGAGGGCGGGCTCGGAGGGAGAGGGAGGGCGGGCGGACTCGGAGAGGGAGGGAGGGAGGGAGGGCTCGGAGGGGGAGGGAGGGGGGGCTCGGAGGGTGAGGGAGGGCGGGCGGGCTCGGAGGGGGAGGGCGGGCTCAGAGCGGGAGGGCGGGGCAGGTGGGGCTGGGGGGGGGTGTCAGGGAGGGCAACAGGGACAGAGATGGGGAGGGTGAAAGCACAGGGTTGGTTCAGGGTCACAGAGAGACAGGCAGCAATATCGCAGAACCAATCACCACATCCTGCAACACTACAGCTATAGAACAACTGCGATATTTCTTTCCCATCATATTTCCTGGATCATCTTCATCATGGCCACGTCATGCACAAATCCAGAATATTAGGCAGCAACAAATCTAAACGGGGAAAAAATTGCAAAAAAGTACTTTGAATGACAAGTTCCACTTGAGGATATATATAACAGAGGCTGCTCAAAATTTGAACCATGGACTTGATGGGCAAGTATGACAATTTGAACCTCTGCAAAGTTCGAGCAAATATCTCAGAGCATTTAACACAGGATTTGGTTTATCTGCAACTGTCTCTTTGGAAGGTTGGGTAGAATCCCACTTACATTTCCATGGCTGTATGGATTAGCTAGTGCTGTATAAAAATATGTAAAAAAAAACGTTAAGTCTTATTGGACTGATTACAGTTTCAGCACACCACAAACAAGGCAATTCTATCAAGGCTGCAGATATTTTTGTACCATTTGGACCTCAGAGCTGAGTTCAGAACAAACACAGAACTATGCTTAGAAGTTTGTGGGATTCATGTCAGCTCACATATGCCAACCCACACTTTCAGTGGAAGACCAATTTATAAAAAGAAGCTTTAGTTATAGGGTTGGATGCACACATGTGCATTCCAAGGTTTAAAGAGGATTTGAAAGATTTCTTCAAAGCATTGAAGTTATGACTTTTCCTCTCTTTTCAGGAAAGCCAGCCATTTGTCTCTGCACTAATGGTTCAAGCTGATTCTCTGCCAAAAATGCATTTCTTTACTGTTTGCCCAGATTGTTCTGTGGCCTAATTCACCACTTTATATGGCAAAGCAACCATCTTTTGTTTGCTGGGGGAAAAAAAAAGTTTTTTTACTTGTAAGATTTTTTTATTCATACCCATGTCCACACATCATATTTGGTAGCCAAATCTATACAGGGATGCGACAACAGTAATTCTAATACTAGTAGCAATCTCCAAATAAAAATAAACAGCCAATTGCACATACGCATTTCAAATTTAGTGATCTCAAATAATTGCTCAATTAAAATAAAAACAGAAAATGCTGGAAATACTCAGGGGCATCTATGGAAAGTGAAAAATAACATTTCAGGCCAATGACCTTTCGTCAGAACTTCTTTTCCTCTTGCATTAATACTCGAATTAAACTTGTGTTTGGATTAATATACTTAGGTCTAAAGATGCAACTGATTACAATAAAAACGTTGTCTTAAGGGGGAAATTGTTCGCCACTGTACTACTTCGTAATGTTCAACTGAATTTGCACGGACATGTTAAGGCATTATATTGGCTTACTTTACAAAAACCTCACAGTCATTCGCTAGGTGTAAACTGAGATACAAGTTGAATGAGCAATTGAAATAAAACTGGATAAAAATTTAAAGAAGATATTGCAGGGATATGAGGAAAGCGTAGAGTGGTACAAATTTCGGAAAGCAGATGCAGGTTTGAATGGCCTGTTCCTGAGCTTTCTGCTCTATACACGTATCAGGAGAATGGGAAAGGGGAAGGGGAAATTCAAAATTAAATAAAAAATGGCAGGCTACATCCAATATGCACAACCCTTCAAATTTAATCACTGCAGCTGAAGATGTTTTTCAGCAACTATGTATATGTAAAAACATTAAAAAGTGCAATTAGAGTGAGATGGAAGTTTAAACTACAGCCAAAAGGAGTAAAATCATTGAAGGATCAATTAGCAGGCAGTAAGAAATCTAATGTAACTTCCAAGGCAAAAGCATCACTAGTTTTTCCAATGGAAATTTAGCCTACTATGGATCGAATAATCTTATTTAAATCATTTGTTGCCTTAATAATAAATGTATGACAAGGAGGCACGTGATACCGGTTCAGATCACAAAAGGCCTAAGAAATATCCTCAACTGGTTACACATTAACTAAAATGATTAAAGTTAGATCTAAAATTCCATTTCAAGTGTAATCTAAATTGATAGTGAATTTATGGAGTGTTTTGTGACATTGTGACTAATTACAGTCCATTATGAGATCATCTCCTTGAAGTAAATCAGCAAACAGAAAAGGAACTTGTCCTGCTATGACATCTGGTATGATCTTGATTCACATTAGCTGACTGAAAATCCACGGAAACATTATGAAACCGTACAATGTTAAAGTCCCCACTGGTCACTAATGACAACAGCACTTTCATTGCCTCACAGTAGATGCCTTTGGGCCAGTTACAAGGAACAGCCGATAAAACAACACTGCTGAACTTGGCATTAGGAAATTCCCACACACTTCCTCAAAATCTCTCAACATGCAGGTTTGTAGCTGGCAAACTCTTACTGCAAATTGTACCTCAACTTTCATATATATCACTGCTAATGCATAGCCCATGCATAGTTTTAGCAAGTGCAGACTTGCTTACCGTCTGAACTTGCCTAGCATCAGAACGCACCCCCCACCTTCGGCTTCATAAGTTAATATCCAGAGGAAAGGCGAAAGCCTATACATCTGGGTCCTAGTCGGTTGCAGGAGTTGCCAGAAGGTGCTGACTTGAAGGAAACACCAATTGCCGATTGGGACTCCACTGCAGATTTTTTGTTGTGTTTACTCCCTTTGCCTTTAACACTCAATGTTATCGTTAATGTTAAAGGTGCTGTCCAGAAGGGTCATGTTAAAGAAGTGGGAGATACAATGGCAGGATAGACCTTGGGAATTCAGCAAGTAAAGTAGCCAAGTCCATTTGTATGACTGAAGGGCATTTCTTTCTCGACTACAACATACCCACTCTTATAACTTTCAAATATTTAGTGCGTTTTAATACAAAAAAAGCACCTCAGTCAATGCCATTTAGTTCTTCTTGGCCACATTTAGCCAATGTCAGTCATGGCTCAGTTAGTCACTGTTTTGTGTTTGGGGTCTAAATGGGGTTCTTAAGGGTTTGACTCTTTCCCTAAGAAAGCTACTGTGGTTCATAAAAAACATTATTTATGTACAGCTCTATGTATATTTCAGTAACTCTACCAGAGGTAGGACTTCTCCTTTCTTTGAGATCTCGATTACTTGGTCAAGTGACATTCCATCATAGTTACATCAACATCAGGTGCTTCTGATGTTAACCCTTTGCTCTACATGTCCCCCCTCCCCATTCCCCAAGTCTTTATCCTAACTATATCAATCCTCCTACATCTCCCCCAAGGTCTCAGGCTTCACAGGTTAGTCTCTTGAAGTGCCCTGGCCAATCGCCCTGATCTTGTTCTAACCTCTTTCTGGGGTTGAAGATATTCTGCATTCTCTCTTTCTTTCAATGTGTCAAAATAAAAGTTTCAATGTTCGAAGTATCCTTCTCCTGGGGGGCTGTAGAGCTTTGTCTAATTTCTTGCTCCTTATCTCAATCCAGACCTGAGTAGTAAGCCCAAGTTTCTATTGGTCTTTCCAAGGATATCAAGGGGCTTTGGTTTCTCCTTATATTTCCCTGATCCATCTCAACCTTAAGATCTCGGTTATGGAAGCCTTTCTATTACAATGCCTTCTTTCTGTTGGTCTCGTCTCCATACTCTATCCCTGGGCTGCAGCAGTTTTAAGTCTTGTGTTCAGTATCTGAAGTTAAAGTTATGAGCTTGCTTGTGTCTCTGTTGCTCCTCACACATTTTAATTCTTTCATGATCATCTAAAGTAATACTAGGTTGTAGCTTCTGCTGCACAGCTGAAAGTTGCATTCTTAATTGTCTTCCATTAACAACTCGAGAATCCGTTTTGTAGTGGTGAGATTCTATGCCTAAGAAGGGCTAAGTTAACATCTTCATACTTTTTCATCAATTCTCTAATTGTGTGAGTTCCCCCCTTTCAACTTTCTCCATTCACCTGAAAATATCTAGGTGAGCTAGTAACGGGAATAAAACCACATTCCTTCACAAAGTTGCAAAATAATTTTTTAGCAAACTGTGGACAATTGCCTGACACTACAATATCCAGAATGCCATGTGTCGCGAAGATTCTTTTCAGTGATTGAATGACTGCCTCCACTGTGATGCTGCGCAATCTGTTCACTTCAATCCGTCTGGAGTAGCAATCAATGATGATGATGAATATTTTGCCTTTAAACTCAAATAAAACCATTCCCATAGCGTCAATGGGAAAGTGGAGGGTGACAGCGGTTCACTGTGCTGTTTGCTATTCACTGCACATGTAAGGCGATTTGAGATTAGTTCTTCTATTGAACTAATGCCTGACCACCAGGCTGACTGTTGAGCTCTTGCTCGACATTTTGCTATGCTCAAGTGGCCTTGAAGAAGGAGAATCTCAAGTTGAAGTATTTTAAAGAAGACTCCTGTGTCATTAAGTACTAAGAAATCATCAAAGATTCTGAGATGCTTTCTCTGTTCGAAGTACTGGCATAGTGCTGGGTTGTTAGGAGTATAATCTGGCCATCCTTTCTGGCAGTATTCCATTATTTGGATACATTCGTCATCCTGTTGGTGTGCTTGTTTAATCTCCTCTAATTTATTTTCAGTAGCCGCTAAGTGTTTGGTATTGAGTGAAGTATATGCTTTCCCACCTTGATGAAATTCAAATCTTCCATGTTGGTTTCTTCCACTGGTATTCCTGATAGTGCATCTGCTGTATCTGGTACTTGACTTGAACATACTCAGTTACTAAATCATACCTCACTGGTCTCAGTCTGAAATCTTGTATTCTAGGCAGCATCTTTGCAACCTCCTTTAGGTTAAGGAGGTCAGTTTCATTTTTAAACCATAATCCCATCAAGTCATTTGAGAACTTCTTGCACACCCATTTTGCTGCTAATGCTCCTTTAATTATTATATATCTTTTCTGTGTGTCTGTGAGTGATCCTGAGGTGTAATAAGCTGGTCTTTTCTTTTACCATCTTTTTGAACTTGGAACAAAACTGCACCTAGACCTGTAGGTAGTGCATCTGTTGCTATTGTTGGCAGTTCTGGTTCATAGCGCACTAGAATTTCAGGTGAAATTAGAAGATTTCTGATCTTCTCAAAAGCATATTGCTGGTGCACTGTTGACCTTGTCTCAACAGCTGTCTCAATCACTCCTTGATTTCTGCCAAATTTAGTGGGAACATACCTACTTGATTGATCATTCCAAGGAATCTTTGCAACTCTGTAGCATTGTGTGTTGTTGGAACTCTCTAATCATGAGATTTTTGTGGGTCAGCTGCTATTCCTGAAGCTTGCACGACGTAGCCTCGGAATTTAATCACTGGCTTTGTAAATTCATATGTCTTGTTCAATGCCAAACCCACTTCCTGTAGAACTTTGACGACAGCTCTCACTCTACGGGCATGTTCTTCCCTTGAGGAATCATGTACGAGCAAATCATCCATTTGGTGTATTATTCCTTCCATGCCTTCTAAAGTCTGAGACATTGTTCACTGGAATGTTTCTGATGCAGAAGCAATTCTGAACAGTAATCTATTAAAGCAGTAACAATGAAAAGGCATTATAAAAGTGGTGAGCTTGTCCAGAGGCAACTACCAAAAGCCACTGTTGGCAACTAATTTGGTGATTAAGGTACTTTTAACTAATTTGGCAAGACTCTCATTCACAGATGCCATTTAGTGGATCTCACATTCCACAGATTTGTTTAGCTGAGTCAAGTCCACGCAGGTTCTAATTGAGCCATTAGGCTTTGGGACTGTGACCATTCCAGAACACCACTTTGTCAGTATGGTTATTGGAGAGATAACCCCTGCTGTAGCAAGTGCTCAATTTTACTCTTGACTTTGTCCAAGAGTGGGTGAGGGACTTTCCTCGGTGTGAATATGTAAATCGGTTTAGCATCAGCTTTTAGGGTTACATGATATTTGGTCTTCAGCTTTCCCAAGCCTGTAAATAATGTTGGGAGTTCATTCCTGACTGTGTTACTGCACTGCTCATCAGCAACTTCATCAAGTTTGTAAATCAGCCTCAATTGTAAGCATGCCTTTCAACTTAATAACAATGATTCTTAGTTCTGTATAGTGTACAAAGGTTCAATGATTTCTCTATCCTTGTATTTTAATTCTGCCAGGTGCTGTCCTATGACTTTCAGTGTAGTCCCACCTGGACCTTGTAATTGGATGGATGATGGCTGCAGTGTAGTGTGTTTAAGCCACTTTACTTCATCAGATAAGACTGAAACACCAGCCAGTGTCTACTTTAAATTCTGTGGGGTGTTGGTCCATTTCTAGTTTAATGCTCCAGTGATTATTTTCTGTTTCATTCACTTCCCCTAGGAAAGTTATTGGCTTTTGCTGTGGTACTTCTGCTTCATGTATCTGGTTTGGCCTTATTATTTTTCCTTTTCACAGGCGGTGTTTTAGATCGGCAGACAACTTTAAAATGTCCTAACTTCCCACAGTTGTGGCACTCTGCTCCCCCTGCTGGGCATTCTTCCCACTTAACCAGGTTCTTCCGCCACACCAAGAGCATTTCAAGATGACGGTTGGCGTATTTTCCCATGATTTAATTGGATTTCAGTGCACTCTCTTTTCTGTCCAACAATTTGAATGGCCACACTTATTCATTTCCATGGGGCATCATTTTCGCCAGGAACAACCACTCTATTTTGCTTTCTTGGTTCGGTCTGGACCTCGTGAGATTTTCTGGTTCTTTTACCTGATGTCCGCTGCCACCATATTTCAACTCGTGTTCGGGACTGGATGGAGTTCTTTAGGGTTTGACTGATTCCCAAAGAAAGCTACTTAAGACTATAATTTGTAAATTTGATTATTTATTTACAGTTCCATGTACATCTCAGTAACTTGACTGAATAACTCCATCCCTCCAGGTCGCTTACTTGGTCATGTGACATTACAGCATAGTTACATTAGCAACAGGTGATTCTGATGTTAACATTTTACTCTACAGTAGCCTTTGAATCAAAAGGCTGTGGGGTTCAAGTGCCATTCAAGAGACTTGAGCACCCAAATATAGGTCAACACCCCAGTGCAGCACTGAGGAAATCCGCACTGCCAGAATTGCTGACTTTTGGATGAGACATTAAACCAAAGCTCCATCTGCTCTCTCAGGTTTGCACAAAATGTCCATGGCACTGATTCAAAAAAAGAGCAGGGGAGCTGTTCCCCATGTCCTGGCCAATATGCCCCACGTTCTGGCCATCAACAATTTTAACCCTTTTTCCCGCCTCTATCCCCCCTCCCACCCCCACCAATGTCACGTTTGTGAGATGCCCACAGTAATGGTGTGGCAGCTTTGGCCAGTTGTAATTTCACCTCTTTAAAAAGTCTTCAGAAGGCCTATCTTAAGTCACACTCTCTCTTTTGTATACGCCAGCAGCTCCAACTTCAGACAGTGGGGTTGCCCATATCTCAGGGCTGGAGAGCTCCCTATTGGATGGCGAACTCCCTCCCTGGCCACTGATTGGTTAGCTTGTCAAAAGTCACGTTGGATGTCAGGCGCAACGTGATGCTGGGTCAGGACCGGAAACTCACCTGACGTCAGGGACCCAATCCCAGAATTAAAATCCAGTCCATGATGTCCCCCAAGGATCTGTGTTAGGGCCTCAAATATTCACTGTATTTATTATGACTTAGATAATGGGATAGAAAGCCACATATCCAAATTTGACGATGACACAAAGGTAGGAGACACTGTAAGCAGTGTAGATGGAAGCATAAAATTACAGAGATATTGATGCATTAAGTGAATGGTCAATGGCCTAAATTTGGAAACACTTCTACATGCAAAGGATGGAACAAGTTTGGAACTCTCTTCCGCAAATGGCAATTAATGCTAAATCCATTGCAAATTTTAAGTCTGAGATTGATAGATTGTTATCCAAAAGTATTAAGGGATTTGAGGCAAAGGTAGTTATGTGGAGTTAGATCGCAGATCAGCCATGACCTAACTGAATTGTGGCAGAATAAGCTTGAGGGGCTAAATGGCCTTTTTCTGATTCTTTGGTTCTATTACAACAATGCATATGTTTCAAATGTACTTAGTTAGTTGTAAACATCTTTGGGATGTTTCGAGATCACGAAAGGCACTATATAAACGCAAGTCTTTCTTTCACATCCCTATTTAGTCAGCAACAGAAACGAGCACGTTAACCTCTTGGACACAGTTTGGTTTCCCATAGTTGAGGTGCCAGTCAGCTTCCTTCCGCATAACAGTCTTAATAAAACAAACCTGTTTGCACCAGCTCAGTGTATATATCTGTACATAGGCAATAAATCATAAATCTCCAATCTACACTGGGTAATGGGTACTGTGTGAGTGACAAGTATTTCTAAAAATTTAAATTTTCTGATGTCAACAATAAAAGTGTATCAATTACAATTTTGCAGCATGCAATCATGAATGTTTTATTTAATAAATTCATATATTTATACTTGGATAAAATTGTTTCATTATCAGTATTTTTCATGTAAAATCAGATCTACGGACATCCTACCAGCCATAATCGTCACATCATTATTTTGCAAAGTGTATTCTGAAAAAGTATGACAAACATTTCTCCTTCACTGTTTATGCTATAAATACAAGTTCAGCAACCCTTCATTTTGCAGACCTGCAATTTCATTTCCAAGCTTCAACAAGTAAATTCTTACTTCACAGGTACAACTTCCACTTGCACATTTAGTAGGTACCTTAAGGAGATGTTGAACATATGATCTGTTCAGCAAATGAAGCATTGAAAGTGTTCAAGTAATTTATCTATAAATTCAGCTCAGTACTGTAATAAACAGGAGGTCTTGTGGCACAGTGGGTAGTGTCCTTGCCTCTGAGCCAGAAACTCTAGGTTCAGGTCCCACTCCAGGACATGATGGCCAAGGAGAGTGTGTGGCCAACAGGTTGATTACCAACCTGCAAATCCTTCCAACACATGCCAATGGCAGGTTCTAAGTGTGGGAAAGACTGCTGGTCAACCATGTGATAGCAAGAAAGTAGAAGGCTCTACTATCACTGTCCATAACTCCAGCCTAAAACATGCATGTAAAAGTGCATGTTACCACAGTAACTCAAGACTCCCTGAGTGATCTGTAACACACCACCACAACTATATTAAACACATCATAAAATACATCTCAATAGCTACAATTTAGAAAATGCACTTTTACAGGACATATGTGCAAACAACAAAGCTTTCTATGAAATTCCCAAAACAAACTATTATTTCAAGCCAACAGAAATGGTAAACACAACTCTTTCACTCAAATAATCTGAAATTGACAAGATAATCAGTGTTTGCTTAAAATGAAAGTTACACAAGGCCATTTGCAAATCCGCAAGAACAATATTGAGCTTTCAAAATTACCGCACGTACATATACAACTATTCTACTGGAAGTTCCGAGTTCCCTTTAATAAATTCTGATAAGATGATCTTAAAGGGTATAATTTTCCAGCTCAGGCCACAGTTCTGACACTTGTACCACGGCAAATCCTTGTCTGAGAGATGCTCAATCTATCACACCCAAAACCTTTAAGCATGCCTTAAACTGTCCAATTGTAAATTAAAAATCAATTTATTCAGAAATTAAATTGCTGCACTGCAGCATAATAAATATTTATTTTTCTAAAATACAAAATACAGGTAAGTGCTTAAATAATTCCAAGAAGTAAGCTCTGCCAAAGCTGGAGTGCAGGGTATCAGCCTCATTAAGTGGTTAATTTTATTTTAGCAATTGCTGTCTGATGAAATTTGCTGTTTTAAAAACAGAGAAACCAAGTAATATTTGAAACAATAAAATAAACAAAAGTTGTGGGGTTTAGCATTAGCATCAATTTACAATACCAGGAGGCAAAATAAATCAATTCGAACCCAGGCAAATTCTTCCGTTAGCCAGAAGCTAGACAAAAATAAGTCTGATTCTTAAGCCTGGCTCTGCTTCACAGTTTTACTCCCTCAATTAAGGCTTCCCCTGTATACACCATTCAGCTTTTCAAGCAATAACCAGCATCCTTTAACAAACATTACAATGGCAGGAAACACTGCAGGAAGTATTTCAACATTCCTATAAAATATTAAACGCTGGCTGAAAATCAAAACACTTTTAATTACTCACCCTCCTTGTTTCATTCAGTGTTCCACCATGCTGCAGTCATTACTCAAATATTACCGACAAGTAATTACCAAGCTATCCAGGCTATAAGGATAAGAGATCATTGCCTGGAACATTTAACATGCCTAGAAGTACACACTGATGGCAATCACAGTTTTCCTCTAACGCAATTTATATTTTCAATGTGTACAACATGGTTCATTGCTGAAATTAGCCCAAGCCATTGTCTTCACACAGTAATTCCATCAGTTGAACAGCTAACGGGCCAAACAAAGTATTAAATAGTCTATAAAATATGCAACCACAAAAAAAGTTTTAAGACACTAAAAATCAGAATTCCCATCATTTTGTATAAAAAATTTTCACATCAAAAGCAGTATTAATATATCTCAAAGATCGAAGGTTTTTTCTGTGCTTAAGAAATCATGTTGATTTATTGACATGTTTAAACCTGTTACACCTGCATTATTGCTGAAGAACATCTAAGCACTTGCTGATGAAAAACAAATTGTTATTTTAGGCTGCTCTAAAAATAAAACTTACAACATGCAGACAATGGATACACAGGTTTGCTTTCTTTTATAAATCACTCAACATTTTACAAAGTAACTGCTAGCATTCTATACCGCTAAATATTTACTTACACTCCCATTCTGTTAAGAAAAACCATAAAACAGCTCAACTGCATGGTTAGACCATGCCACCATTACATTTCCCGAAAGCATTTGAAATTCTTTGGAAGACCATAATCACCAACTGCAAATCTAGTTTACAATAAAAATTAACTATCTATAAATATGAACAATATTGTAATGCCAAGGCCAATTTGACATTTTTCTGTTTTCACTTAACCAGTTAGCAAATAGCTCCTTCCATGAGTTTTTAACAAATTCCAGCTGGCTACTACACACCTCACAAACTGCATGTTATATTGATGAAGTGACTCCAACACAATACCAGTAAATGTACAGGCTAAAAGCGTTTTTTCTTCATCATAAATCACAGCCAAATTTAGCCCCGCAAGACAGAGACAATTACATTTAGCTAGGAGACAGGGAGAAGCTTACCTCAGATTCAGTCAGGCAGAACTATGAACAGTAATTCTACAAGACGGCAGAGTACAAATACTTTTGTATCTGTGATGGTGGTAAGAAGGACGGGGCACACAGCCTCAAGGCATCACTAATACACGGATGACTAATGACCTAGCCATGCTGACAGCATTTTAGACAAGTTCAGAGTTTGAGACCTAACTGAAACCATACTGACAAACAAGCTTTCATAGTTTCATTCATAAAATAACCTTTGTTGAAAAAAAATGATCAATTAGGGATGAGTTAATAAACACAACAATGCATCTGGGGATCTTTTTTTCCCTCTTATGGTTATCTCTAATTACACACAAATATCTAAAAAAAAAAATTGGACATTTGTCAGGAAACAGCACTGCACGCAGTTTTAGATCACAGCCACACAAATCAGTACTTTCTTTGGACACATTTTTACTGGTTGAGTACCTACATTGCTCAAAGTGTCACAATGAGAAAACCTAATCACCTTTACAAGACGCATTAAAGCACATTAAATCACAACCAAATATCTAAATTCTTAAAGGCAGAGGGTTTAAAACAAATTGTTTCTCTGGTTATCAGTCTCCATACATGCCTTCACAATAATGGTTAAACAAAGATACCAATTATTTATTTTTACTGTGTAGTTTTTCAGCAGCTGGTGAGTCATGTTAGAAGATTTAGCAGAATACTTTATCACATCTACATTCGAGGACTTAAAAAAAAACAGTACAATAGAGCACTTCATAAACTTATTAAATGAAGTGCAAATTCTATATGATGCAGTTTCAGTATTTTATTGTATATCCACCCAATGATGGAGCTGTAATGCTACTGTCAGTAAAGTCAGCAAAATCGAGACTCAAGCTGGGTAAACTAAACATAATTTATAAAAATAATGTTGATAGAGTCCAATATCTTTGAGGTGTTTAGAAGGGTTTTTGTAAGCATTTGAAAATTCTCAAATCAATCAAAACTGAGAAGTGGTGCATGTTTGGGGGTGAGGGAGGAAGCAGTCAAATTTAATTTCTAAAGCAACAAACATGCTTTTTCCTCCACATTTTTAAAGATTTTGGAAAACTAATAAATAATGTTACAAGGCACAGAAATTTGCATAGTCACACTCAGAACATGGTAGGGCTGACTTTAACTCGCTCAAAACCCATTCACTTACACCGTTAAAATCAGGCCCAGTGTTTAAAAATTCAGTTAGAAATTCAAAAAAGCTATTTAAGTGTTCTTAATTAGAAAGAACAACAGTAACCAAATACAAAAGATGCCAGTCTCAGAGCACAAATAACATTTTTCATCCTTACACATTCCAATGAATCGGGAAACAGGAAAAAACACTTTCATAGAATAATTTACACTAATGTCCTGTATATTAATAATGGTTTTCTAGTAAATTTAGCAGCATGCTTACAATTGCAAACTAATTGGTCTTTTCTAAGATAAGTGATAGTCTGTCTTTTTGTGGCATTAGGAATATACATTTAATAGATCACATTATAGCATGACTGAAACATTAACTGTGGTGTAAAACCTTATTAATGTGTGTATTATACTTCATAACTGCCTACTATAGCAAGGAACCTGACACACTTATTAATTTTTACTGACTGCAAAACAGCAATGATACCCAGCATGACTCTCTGCATAATTTGCATTATAAAAATGGTTTTACATGTCACAATTTCTGTATCAGTGTATTTCAGAAGAATTCATTAGATAGATAGATAGATAGATAGATAGATAGATAGATAGATAGATAGATAGATAGATAGATAGATAGATAGATAGATAGATAGATAGATAGATAGATAGATAGATAGATAGATAGATAGATAGATAGATAGATAGATAGATAGATAGATAGATAGATAGATAGATAGATAGATAGATAGATAGATAGATAGATAGATAGATAGATAGATAGATAGATAGATAGATAGATAGATAGATAGATGAATTTTGAAGGCACTGATTTGTTATTAAATGCTAAATTCAACTATACCTCTCCCTCCCCACTGGAGACTGCCACTTTAAATACAGGTTTAGGTAACTCTACAGATAAGCAGAGTTCTATATTGGGTTAATATATGGACATGTACATAACCCATTCCCCACCAATGCATCTATCCCTAAATAGACTAATGCAGAATATGCCCAGGTTAGCCAAGTGTACACAAACGAAAACCAATTCTATATTTAGCTTATACACAAGGCATCCAAGTTTAAAATTAAGGATATAAGGAGATAATATCCAATGCAGTGCGGCATTTAGTGTTTGAAAGCCATGCAAAGGCTTCCACTGGGATTATATTTCTCTGGAAAACTGGAATGCCTGCTATTTATCTTAATTTTTTTTCAAGTTGTGCTGCCGTCTATAAAGTTCCAGATCTGTTGCGAGTGAGTGCATGCTGCCTATTTTAAGATGAACAGAATCTAATGGGTTGCCTTTAGCAAATGTTAAAACTTCAGAAGGGAAATTTAAAACAGGAAGCACTGTAAACTCACAAAATCGTCACTGGAGTTAGGAATACATAGCATATCTGCAAACTGGGAGAGTCTACAATGATTTTACCTAGATCTGAGGTGCGCCCTCAAGGTATTCTGGGATTAGAAAACTGATAAGAACCCATGCTGCCTATCACCACTTTTTCTTCTGCAGCTAAACACAAATGCATTGAGGCACTCGCCTGCTGCTCAATGTTACTGCTTGTGGTATATAAAAGCAATGGTGAGCCTTTTGCTGTCAAGATATCAAAGACAAAGTCATCAAAGTGTAAAATTCTGGTTTTGCTCCTTCCCTGGTCTACTGCCATATTTCAAAGGAGCATGAAACAAAAGCACAGAAAGTGGGAGAACATCTTAAAAGAATCTCATTCATTCTTGGCCAAACTGAATATTTTATAATTAGATCACAAACACATCAGAAGTCCTGACTATGGTAATATTTCCTAAAAGCCCATAACAAGAGACAAATTGAACTATTTTAAAACAATATATATTAAAAAGTGCGTAAAGACTTTCCTGGTCTTTGGAAATTTTCATTGGATCCGAGTATATGAAATGAACAAGGTTTTAAAAAGTTATTTTAATCTACCAGCAGCTATAACAAGTGTAGCAAAAGTGAAATGTTGTCAGTCTTAAAATCAGTTAGTTTGAAAAAGTGAATTGCTACAAAAAATATTCCAGCTAGACAAACAAGATCCTGCAGGGAAGGGTTTACTACAGTCAAATAAAACAAGGAAAGATGACTTTGAGATAATCTTCTGTAGTTTAATAGCATTAACATTCCAATAATGAGATTTCATTTCCCAGACAAAATTGACTGCATACTCAATAAATAAAATTACTGTTCTAACAGAATGCAAACATTTCACTACCTTTAAAAAAAAGTCAAGAAACAGCTGGAATTTTGTAACTGCCACTTATTATTTTCCCTCGTGAAATTTAGTCGAGAACTTCATATATAAAATAATGGGGCAGGGTTGAACTGCCAATTCCTAAATTAATGGATTTTATGAATATTCTCTTGCTTGGAAAACCACTGCAACTCATCCAAGGGATATTAATACAACTGCATATGCTTCATTTCATGAAGGGGGGGGGTGATAATAACTAACTCTGCTGAATTGTTAAAACTTGAACTTTAATTTACATAACCATTTGGCGGATTTCATTAATCGCGTAGTCTATTCGGAATTTCATAGTCTAACTAACTTTCTTGAAATAAAGGCAGTGCAGTCGGAATCCGGAGTCAGGAATTGAGACGAAATCCGACAATTTTGAACCGTTAGCCTCCACCATATGGAAACACGGCAGTAGCAAGTTCTAATCACACATCCTCTCTTCAGACTTTTCTTCTCAATAGCGCTTTTGAAGGCGTTTTAAATCGTGCTAGAAGCATTGAGAACTTTTATTAGATTTTAACTGCCAGTCACAGTTTATGTACTGAATTTAGTGAGTATTAAACTATCAAAGGGATACCCACCATAAATTATACATCGACCCAAATTCATTTCAATTATTCACGTTGCTCCAATTCGTTTCTGCTTAGTATAAATCAATGGAAAATACTCGCACTGAAACGGGGTTGGTGTGTCTCCCGAATCAACGCTGCACAAAATAAAAGGGCCGTTCACATCCAGGCAACTTAACCAATGGTCCCATCACAGCGTTTTTTTTTATGCTGGCAGACGGGATATAAAGAACAGCTGGAAGCAACTTGTTCTAAAATGTTTTACACATACACACACAGGCTGGCACACGTCCACAAACACACAGCTCGGGGAATTAAGCAAAACTCCGCTTCTCATTACTCTTTTCAGGCTTTTAGATTAGGCGCGGAATGTATTTTAGCGCAGAGTAGAAATAGAGAGACGGTGCTCCCAGGCTTACTGTGAGGGACGAATCTCCCTTTTCTAAATCCTCTTCATTTGGTCAAATGCAGCCATTATATTAAAAAAAAAATGTCTGCAAGCAAAACACACGAAACTAATTCAGCAAAATCATTTCCCCCAGACTTGAGGTCATGATGGAGATCGGTGACAAACGCGATCTCACACAATGAGGTAAACTGCTGGCTTTTTTTAAAAAAATTCGCTTTTCAGTATTTTACGTCCTGCAAACTTACACAGCTGCCCCCTCACCCCCCCCACCCCACCCCCGACCATCATCACCACCCCCTGTGGAGATGCTGAAGCAGCACCGCCGGCCTCTTCAAAGAAAAACAAACTCGAGGCGACTGAGGGAGAGAGAAGGGGGGGGGGGTAACTGAGAATCTGTGAGAGGGAGAAAGTTTGACGAAGTCTCACCGACAATCCACGAGCGCAACAAAAACTTTCAGTGAGTGTTGGCAGAGAGAGAGGGGGGGGGGGGGGGGAGGATCGCGGCTCTCCGGCCCGTCCTGGGGGTGGGGGGGGGGGGGGGGGATTTATTTCGCCCACCCTTCAAAACATTTCGAGCGGTTGGAGGGTTGAGTGCGGGCACCGGGACCGGGACCGGGACCCCGGCTCTTACCTGCTGTGAGTTGAGTTGGAGGGAAAGCTGAATCCTGCGATCACGTCCCCGCTCCTCCAGCTCAGCGCCCGCACCTCGGAAACTCAGCAACTTGCAGAGTCCGCCCCCTCCCCTCCCCTCCACCCGCAAATAAAATCATTCATTTAAAAAATAAAAAGAAAAACTGCAACAAAGTGAGTGGGACTTTCACAGGAGGGAGCACACCCGCGGCCGGATTGCGGCGCGCTGCCTGTTTCCTGGCCCAATGAGGGGCCGGGAGCTGAGCTGTCAGTCCCGAGTTCCCGCCTCCCGGCTCCATTCACCACCCCCCCCCCCCCCCCGCCTCATCAGCCCGGCTCGGCGCAAACCGCGCTCCACCCCCGCAACCCGCCCCCTCCCCCCTCATCCCCATCCCCTCCCCCCGGACCCCGCAACCCACCCCCTCATCCCTTCCCCCCTCAACCCACCCCCTCTCCCTCATCCCCTCCCTCCGCAACCCACCCGCTCCCCCCATCCCCTCCCCCCGCAACCCACCCGCTCCCCCCATCCCCCCGCAACCCACCCGCTCCCCCCATCCCCCCGCAACCCACCCCCTCCCCCCATCCCGCAACCCACCTCCTACCCCCATCCCCTCCCCCCTCATCCCCTCCCCCCGCAACCCACCCCCTCCCCCCATCCCGCAACCCACCTCCTACCCCATCCCCTCCCCCCTCATCCCCTCCCCCGCATCCCCTCCCCTCAACCCACCCCATCCCGCACCCCGAACCCCTCCCCCTCATCCCCTCCCCCACATCCCACCCCCCCGCACCCGCAACCCACCCCCTCAACCCCCCACCCCCTCCCCCACATCCTACCTCCCGCACCCCTCAACCCCTCCCCCTGAACCCATCCCCTCCCTCTCCCCCTCATCCCCTCCCCCTCAACCGATCCCCTCCCCCGAACCCGTCCCCCTCCCCCGCAACCCATCCCCTCCCCCACATCCCCTCCCCTCA